>NW_012154729.1:7162839-7164255 GCF_000956105.1 Propithecus coquereli
GTCACTGTAAGAAAATATTAATATATCAAGAAAACAATTGATGAGAAAATTGAAATAGACTAGACATTTGGAAGGGAAGAATTTTTTTTTTTTTTTTTTTTCTGAGGCAGAGTCTTGCTCTGTCACCCGGCCTAGAATCCAGTGGCGTTATCATAGCTCACTGCAACCTCAGACTCCTGGCTCAAGCAATCCTCTTGCCTCAGCTAATTTTTCTATTTTTACTAGAAACGGGCCTTGCCCTTGCTCAGGCTGGTCTCAAACTCCTGACCTCAAGCTATCCTCCCACCTCGACCTCCCAGAGTGCTAGGATTACAGGCGTGAGCCGCCATGCCTGGCCTGGAAGGGAAGACTTTTGCTTACTCAAATGATAGATTATGAGATAAGCTTAACATTCGTTTTATAATTGAAACTTGGATATATTTTGGGGGTCATGAATTGATTTATTGCGTGTGTAAATTGTGTTGTGAAAAATTTATTGGATTTAGAATCATAATCTATTACTCTGCCACTTGGCCAATCATATCAGGTTCTTTCAACTTTGGCTGCTTCATCTGTAAAATGGGGGTGATAATGCCTATCTCATATATTGTTGTGAAGATTAATATGGAGAGGTGAAAAGGCTCTTATTATTTTCTTTAATGTATTCCACTGTATTTTTTCAAAAAATCTATCTTCAAAAGCCTTGTATTCACTATAATATTTTGCTTCAGATTCCATGGGAAAACCATAATAAGAATAAATAGTTTGTAATACTAAATATGTTAGCCTTTTGCATGTAAAAATTATATAGTGTGAATGGATTAGGTTCTTTTAAAAAGAAAGTGATTTAAGTTTTATTTTAAAAAGAAAATTGAATGATCTCTCACCTGTGCAATAAAACAGGTAGATTTTGTTTAATTTTTTAAGAGAAGTTGATTTTAAGCAGTCCTGATTAGTGCCATGTATTTTTACGTCTTAAAGAGTGAAGCTATCTGAAGGATAGCTAGAAGGATAGAAGTGGTGGGATTACTTGGTCACTTTATAAGTGAGCCTGTGGGGAAGAAGACTCCTTAACTCACTGCAAGCCTTAATTTTTGTAGCATGTTTAAAGAATTATGTACTGCTCAGGTCCTCAGTGTATGTGAGCATGGTTGTATTCATGAAATCCAATAACTTAGAATTTTCTTTTAAAAAGATATATTATAGATCAATTAATAGACTTCATTAATTTATGAATTCTAAAATAAATGCTATTTTCCCAAACAAAACAAATGTAAAATTACGTCAAGAAAGATTTGGAGTTACTTGAGAAATGTTTATAATTATTCTTGGCCATGTACGGTGGCTGACACCTGTAATTCCAGCATTTTGGGAGGCTGAGGCAGTAAGATTGCTTGAGTCCAGGAGTTTGAGACTAGCTTGGGCAACATAGTGAGA
>NW_012154729.1:7166976-7171719 GCF_000956105.1 Propithecus coquereli
GGAGATTTGGGGGAGCCTAAAGTCCTCAGCCACTTTTTTGGTAACGTTCAACTATTTTTACCTAAGTGGCAGTGCTAGTTTATTTTATTGTAATTAATTATTTTTATGGACTTATCTTTTGGTAATAATAATGATTATGTTAGTAATTTATTGAGCTACAGTCATGTTTCAGGAATTAGAGTATTTCATATATACTGTCACTAGTTTTTGAGATTTGACTGTGAGTTCCATGATATGGTAGATCAGAAAAGTTTGGAATATTTCTTTAGGTTGTCTTCTCCTTTCCTTTGTCTGCTGTCCAGTTCTCCTTATCTTACTCTCAAACCGCTCTAACAACTGCTAACTGGTCTGCCTCTAGTCTTGTCCCTGTCAAATTGTCCGTATACCGTTGGGGTAAAAGCAAGTCTTACCATGTTCCAACCCTGCTTTAAACCCTTTAATAGCTTTTTTTGGCCCAAGGGATTAAGTTCAGGTGCCTGTTACAGCATGCAATGATCTTGTTGGCCTCTCTCCTCAGCTCTTTACCATTCTTTATTTTATTCTCCACTGCAAGAATACAGAAGTGTGCTTAGTTTTTTTCCTAGATGTTGTACTTGCTGTTGTGGCAGCATTCATTTTGTCTTCTTGACCTGAGATATTCTTTTTATTCCTCTTCTCCTTGGTAAATACTATTTACCTCACTTGTCACTTTTCTAGAAATCATTTTCTAAACACTGCCACTGCTCTCCCACCCCCAAGATGGCTTAAGCATGCACATATTTTGAATATTTTACTTACTACATTATTTTATCATAATTTATGCCCTTCTTCACTAGACTCTAAACTCTTTGGGTGCAAAGACCATGTCTTATTCATTGTTTATTCTCATTACCTGGCACATTGCTTGTTAATTGCAAATGTTTTAGTGAGTGAGAGAATGAATAAATGCAAGCATTTATAATGGAAGGAAACTGAGGCTTGGGAATATCAGTGAATAACTTCCAAATAACTTATATTTGACTTTCAGTTCAGCTAAACAAATTTGGCGTTTATACTTATTAAAAGACACATGCCTCATTTGTTAGGGGATACAGAATGAATAGGAAACAGTACCTACCTTTAATGATTATGTAAATCTCATGGAGAGGATCAGGATAGTACCATCCTATACCAAAGATCATGTGAATTATAATAAAAGGATCCCATATACTATGGCAATTCGGAGGAGGACCTGTCTTCTGTCTCTCTCCCCACCCTCGACATAGTACTTCTCCTTGTGTAATTATTTTACTCAATTAGGGGATCAGGAAAAGCTTTGCGAGAGAGAGAGGTGGTACTTGAAATTTTGAATATCGGGTGGGTTTTCACAAGTGCCATTTGAAAGCAGAAGTGTCTTCCAACCAGAGGGATTAAGTAAGAGCAAACTAGCAGCAGGAAAGTGTTAGAAGAACCAGGAAGGGACACTGACTTAGGGTGGCATATGTGTAACAGGAGGGGACTGCTGTGACTGGAAAGAGTGTGTGGGACTTTATTATGTAGAGTCTTGAATAGCAGGCTGAGGAATTGGGTTTTATTCGGTTGTCAGTGGGTGGAGGGGTCATTAGGAATTTGTGAGAGCTTATTTAAACACATACTGGGTAGAAAAAACAAACTTAGTTTCTCCTACTACACATTGACAGCACAGAATGCTTCTGTAACAATCACCAAGGAAACTTTTAAACATACCAACACCGAGGCTTATGCCAGAAATTCTGATTTATTTGGATCAAGATTGAGGACTTAACATTGCTAATTTTTAAAATTCCCACTTCAGGAATGTGTGCGGATATCTCCCTACTAGCAAGCAAGCAGTCAGTTCTGCAGTGGACACCAGCTGGGCATCCTCTAATTCAGTTTAATTCTGATACCGTCTACCTGTAGGTAGCATCAGATTCCACAGTTTAAGGGCTCGGTCCTACAAGACTGCCCCTCACTTCTGATGGCAACCACAAGCCCCAGGTTGTTTTTACCGGCACTTCTGACTGTAAGTTGAGGTTCCCATCACTCCCTCCTCAGGTTTGATTAATTTGTTAGAGCGGCCCACAGAACTCAGGGAAACACTTGGGTTTACTGGCTTATTATAAAGGATATTACAAAGGACACAGATGAAGAGATGTATGGGGCACGATATGGGGGAAGGGGGCATGAGCTTTCATGCCCTCCCTGGGCTTGCCACCTCCTTGGGGTGAGGCTGAAAGTCCCAAACCTCTAATCCCACCTTGGTCTGGTGACTGACCCTCATTCTGGATTTACCTAGGGGCTGCCAACCATCAGTCAACTCATTAGCATACAAAAAGACACTTATTACTTTGAAGATTCTAAGGATTTTAGAATCCCATATGACTGGGATGAAGACCAAATATATATGTACTTCACAATATCATCCATACAAACATTCGAATATGTGATTATTTGGTTTAGTCACAGTTCTGTACAAAGTAAAGAGGTCACGCTGAAGATCTTGAAGTGACACCATTTATCTTCTCTCTTTCAGCCTGCTGTCTGGATCCTACCCCCAAAATATGTCTCAAATCCATCCACTTCTCTCCATCTGCACTGCCCTTAAACTTAGCCACCATCATTGCTCACCTAGGCTTCTAGTGACCGCCTTAATCTGTTTTCTATAAGGAATCAGACGCATCTTTTTAAAACACGAAGGATATAATTTTATCCCTCTGCTTAAAACCTTCTAGTGGCTTTGCATTATACTTTGAATTGAATCCAAATTTCTTGCTTTGGCACATAAACCTTTGCATATGTATTAATAGTATGGCCCACACTCTGTTTTCAAACTCCTCTCATACCACTGTGAAACCAGGGTGATCTTTCAGTTCCTCAGACACACCAACACTTTCAAGCTGTTCTCTGCCTTGGTCCTTTGCCCATGGTTTTTCTTCTTGCAGTATTCTTGACCTTGGTTCTTCACAAGGCTGGCTCAGGTGTCATTTTCTCTGCAGAGTCTTCCAGGACCACTCTGGAAGAGTTTTCCTTATCTTCTGGGTCCCCTCTTTATCTCAGCAAGCTGTTTCTTTTTATTCTCAGCACTTTACATTGTGTAATTAGTTTCTTATTTACTTGCATGTTGTCCACCATGCCCACTGGACTGCGAGCTCCATAATGTGAGAAGTGTATTTTGTTCTGTACTCTGTCAGCCTCTCTACGCAGGGCTTTCAATAAATGCTTATTGGAAGGATGGAAGTGAACTTCACCTTCAGTGACTTTTTCAATATCCTTGAAGAGTACAGGCATGAACCGAGTTTGTTTTGCTCCCCACTGTATCCTCAGCACCCATTATAGTGCTGACAAAATTAGATAACTGGCAATTGTTGACAAAGGACTTGAAACCCAAGTAGTCTACGTTCTTCGTATTTATGTTCATAAGCACTTCTAAAATAGCTGCAGAGCTGCATATAATAATTTGTTACATAATTAAAGGGATAGATGTCATCGGTTTAATTTTTAAAAATTATCTAAACATGCCATCTTGAGTAGCATGTGGTTTATAAGCATGGACTTAGGACCGAACTGCTTGAATGCCAGTTCTTTGGCCTGCAAGCTGTGTGATCTTGGGTAAGTTTCTTAATTTGTGCCTCAGTTTACTCATCTATAAAATGAAAATAGTAATGGAACCTTCCTCATAGGTTTGTCATAAGGATTAAATTAATATTTGTGCAGTATTTAGAACAGGGCCTGGTACTTAGTAATCATTATTAGGAGTATAACGAATAAAGAATTATGTAAGTTTACCAAGCTGAATTTATTAGAGAACATATATATATATATGTACATCTCAAAATATGACTTAGGTTAGGTCATTCTAATTCTAGCATTTTTATTCATAATATAGTTTCTTTTTAATGTACTTACTCTAAAATGATATAGGCATAATTATTTAAGTGGCTTTGGCCTGCTTCCACCCTTGGGAAGTTTAATTTGAGATCCATTTCTTTATTAAAGATCAAGGATTTATCAGGAGTTATACAGTAATGAATGACAGTTATTTATGATACAAATCTCTTTTTCTCACCCCTTAAGTAAGTCTTTACTTCAGAACAATAATTATCTTTAATTCAGTGGTGTTTAACTTTGACTACACATCAGAATCTCCTAGGGAGATTTTAAAAATTATCAACATTAAGGCCTTACTCTTGATCCAATTAAATCAGAATTTCTGGCATAAGCCTCGGTGTTGGCATATTTAAAAGTTTCCTGTGTGATTATACTAGATTTATAACTGCTGCTTTTTAAGTATTGACTTTGGTAAGTGATTTCTGAACTTCCTGAAACTAAATATTGTCTGGTTCTTGTTGTAAAAACAGATTCTTAGGCTCCAGTGCACATGTATTTATTAAATCTAAACTTCTAGGGGAGAAGTCTGATTATCCGTTTATTAACAATGATATCAGGAGATTCTCATATAGCAAGTTTAGGAACTAGACATGTGTGATGTCTATTTGTAAGAGATCAAGCATTGTAGATGCTTAAAATATGAGCTTGCTTTGAAGGCCTCCTTTGTTTTTATGTATCAGGATTGGGCCTAATTCTTTCACTGAGTTCAGGAGAAGGTTTGGGTAGTTTGTATAGTGCTAATTCACTATGTTTTCCCTTTGCTGGTTTAGAAGTTTATTGCAGAACCTGAGTTTATGTCCTCAATCCCAAAGAAGAAGGAAGAGAAGAATAAAGACAGAGACATTGGCTAAAGACAAGGATAAAATAAATGTGTGC
>NW_012154729.1:7171769-7172389 GCF_000956105.1 Propithecus coquereli
CCCAGTTAGAGGAGAAACATAACGAAGAATCTGTGAGTAAAAAGAATATACAAGCAACCCTTCATCAAAAAGACCTAGATTGTCAGCAACTTCAGTCAAGATTATCTGCGTCTGAAACCTCACTGCAGAGAATACAGGCAGAACTAAGTGAAAAAGGAGAAGCCTCTCAGAAGCTCAAAGAAGAATTATCCGAAGTAGAGACCAAGTACCAGCATCTTAAGGCAGAGTTTAAACAGCTACAGCAGCAGAGAGAAGAAAAGGAGCAACATGGGTTACAACTCCAAAGTGAAATTAATCAAGTAAGAGATATTTGTTTTATTTATTATAATTCCCTCTATGGTTTCTTCTTAGTGTGCTTGACAGTTGATCATGTTGAAAAAATGCTGCCATTTAAAAAAATTAACTCTTAATTTTTATATCCTGGAGTGCTATCAGATCTTATTTCTTTTAATTTCAGTTTCTCTTAAGAAAAAAATGATAGTATCTATCTCAAAGCATTGTTTATTGTGAAGTGCTTATGAATTAATACATATAAATTGCTTGGATAGTACCGGGCACATGGTAGGTAATCACTAGATTTTAGCTATTATAATTAATTCAAATTGTTGACCATTTTTTAA
>NW_012154729.1:7177669-7183063 GCF_000956105.1 Propithecus coquereli
ATATAACTTTAGTAGTTTTCTTTATGAAAAATAGAGTATGTTCTGATAGACACAAATTGTTTTGCTGAAGAAAATAGTGGGTATCCAGTTTTCTTATAGAATTTTACTTTTTCTTTGACAATTGTAAGTTTTTATGGAGAAATGTGTGAGTATAAAAACATAAGTATATATTTGTATGTATAAAGTTTATAGAGTATAGAAAATATGACACAAAGACTATAGATTCTTAATATTTTCAGATTTAACATGAATAGTTTTGATTGAAAGTGGTTATATAGAGTGCTTGTTATTGTTATTTACTGAGGCACAGACATTTGATTTTGTGTGTTGTGAGTCTGTTGTGCAAAATCTCTCTTGGTGTGTAAGTCTTCCCAAATGTCCTGTACCCCCATCTCTGTGCAACTCTTTTGTTCTACACTCCCAACACTCGTGAGGTAATTCTTCTGAAATTAATATTAAACTTTTCTTCCTTTTTTAATGAAAAAAGAAAAGAAAAAACTCCTTTCTGTCCCCCTCTGCCTCCCAGGAAAAACCAACTCTTACATTCTGGTGGTATTAGAGAAAATAATTTGAGAAAGCGATGGTTCTTGGCTCTAGGGCAAATTTCTCCTTTAGTTTTAACTGTGTAGCATTTTAAAAATACTAAATGAGGATCACCTAGCATTTAAGAAGAGATATATAATAGTTTCCTCTATTTTTTTTTTTTTTTAAGAAATTATGTGCCAATTTGAAGACTTGGGCGTGTTTTGGGCTCTATGCAATACCCAAAGGTAGCAAATGTAGGAAGTCAGCTGTGGTGGTTCTTGACTATGGAAAACCAACAAGAGTCTCTGGGCAACTTTAAAAAATTACTGTAGAATAGATCTGAGTATGCTTTGAGTGTCTTAATTTTTAAGTTTCATTTTTATTTTAAGTTCTTTAAATGATTCTAACACTTGTATGCAAATGAGAGGTTTTTTTTTAAAAGAAAACAATTAAACAAAAACAAAAACTGTGATGTTTAATCACGATTTTATGTGACTCATTATAATTTATGTCATTAAAATTCAGCTGCAGTTAAAATTACTATATAAGATCTTAGGTGTCCCTAAAGTATCATGAAAATTAAGCTATTATACTTATAATGGTAAAAAATAGAACATTATTTGGAAAGTAGGTGGTGGTCTATGTGTGTGTGTTTATACATATGTACATATTTTTTTTTTTTCTTTTTAAAAGTTACATAGCAAACTTCTGGAGACAGAGCGCCAACTAGGGGAAGCTCATGGTAGGCTGAAGGAGCAGAGACAGCTTTCAAGTGAAAAGTTGATGGATAAAGAGCAACAGGTGGCTGATTTACAACTGAAACTTTCTCGTTTAGAAGAACAGGTAAGCTAGCATTTCAAATGAGCTTATATTACCAAGTTTATTGATAGACTTGAGGAATCTTAAATATTGTTACGGTCAATCAATCTTTTAATGGTCAAGAGCTTTAATTGGACTTTTAAAACAATCTTAAAGTGCAACATTTATTATTACCCAGTAATATCTTACTTATTAACTACATTAAGTCATTTTTGTTGTTATTGTATTCCCTAAAGTTCTCAACAAAAATGCACAAAGAAGACTATTCTTTCAGCTTTAGGCAGGAAAAATTCAGGGTGTGAACCTCTGTCAGACTGCTGGGGTCCTCCTACCCAGGAAGGACCATATAGTAATGAAACAGTGAACTATGAACTGTTGGTGAGGGTCATTAATGACATGTAGTTGGTACATATAAACTTTGAGTTTACCTTAAACTTTACATTTAAGGATTTTCACTTTTAAAAATTAAGTGTATGATTGAATGCTATCCTAATTAAAGTTGCGGTGGCTAAAAATGGTACCCATTAAATGGGTAAATGTTACCATTAAATTATATCTTTTATTGGAATTAAACATATATTCGAGGTTAAAATCTGTAGCTTCAGCCATAGATTTTCTTTTAGACCTAAAATTTTAGATGTGGTGGATGATCCTATTCTTTTCCAACTGTTATATGTTATGGAAAATGACTTATGGAAGAAAATAAAAGAAATACTGATAATATGGTTTAGACTATTGTTATAAATAATTTGTATATAGTTAATTCCTCGATCATGTTCATCTACAAAAAACAACAATAACCTAAATGCCAACCTGGAGAAAGATTTGTATTCTTTTTAGGATGAGAGTCTATTCTTGGAGAATAGTTTCTTCATGAGATTAAGATTCTATAAGTAATGAGATGTTGCTTTTAAAGTTGCTCTTATATATTGTCTAAATTTATTTTTCTGTTCATACTTAAGAATTGAAGTACTGCCAGATATTTATGAATGATAGCATTCTGCCTTTAAGTTGTCAACTGAAAGCCTATGTTTTTTTAAGTTGAAGGAAAAAGTAACAAATTCCACAGAATTGCAGCATCAATTAGAAAAAACAAAGCAACAACATCAAGAACAACAAGCTCTTCAGCAAAATACTACAGCAAAACTGCGAGAAGCTCAGGTAAACATTATTTGAATTATTGGCCTTTTAAACAAAAATTAAGCCAAATCATTATTCTTTTGTTGTGGTGAAACTAGATAATGCAAAATACTCGATTATTAGCGTTTTTGATAATTTTCAGTATCTAAATAATTAGAAAATCCTTTTTCTTTTGATTGGTATGTTGAAAGTTTTTCTAAAATAGTTGAAAGCTATTTGTTATAAACAAGTGTATTTATTTATTATAAATTAATTTATATAAAATAATTTTAAGTTTATTAAATTTATTAAATGTATTTAGTTACATTTATTATTTATAAATAATAAATTCATTATTTATTATTTATTAAAATACCTTATTTGAAAACTCAAAAATGGTAAAATAAAATATCCTGGTTTAGTTAGCCCAGTACAGAAGAACATTTTGTATTTCCTACAATAGAACTTAGTATTTGTGGTCATTTCTTTTCCTGCTTCATAACCATCATGTGAACATTGGAATTATGGGTATAGAAAATATAATTGATTGGGTTAAATTTATACAAAGTCTACAGCATAGATGAGAATATTGAAAGAAGTTAAGTTTTTGTTTTGTTTTGTGAAAGGAGGTTGCCCATATGTTTGAAATGAACTTGACTTTGGTATTAGTTTATTAATTCATTGAATATTATTGATTGCTGTGTGTTCATCACTGTGCTTAGCACTGAGAATAGAGAGACGCCATGCCTGCCCTCTAGGAAATGGCAATGTAATGATATGTTCCTAGAAACTATGTTCTAGTTTGAGGGAGGCAGTAAGTAATATGCCTTTCTCTCCCTTCTGAGTTTGGAGGGTGGCATGGGAGTCAGATGCGTAGAGATCAAAATATTGGATTCATTTATTTGTTGTTTTATTTGATTAGTCAACAAATATTTATTAATGTCTACTCTCAGCCAAGGGACTGATTTTGTGAACATGGTAGTGAACAAAACAGACAAAAATGTTAGCTCTCCTGGAGCCTAGGAAGGGAGACGAACAATAACCAAGGTAAATAGACAAAACATATAGCATATTGATGGTGAAAAGTGCTGTGGAGGTGAAAGAAGGAGGGACAGGGAGTAGGAAATATCTGGGAACCGAAGGTGGGACTGCAGTGTTAGGCCTCTCTGGGAAGATGAAAGGCTTGAAGGAAGGGAGGGTGTGAGCCATATGGATATCAGAGAGGAGAACATCGTACGTTAAAAGATCCTGAGGATGTCTCAGGAATAACAAGAAGTCAGTAGCTGGAGTGGGTAAATGATGGAAGAGTTAAAAGGGGCACCATCATAGAGATCGCAGGGGATCAGAACATGTAGAGGCTCTTAGGTAATTTTAAGGACTTTATTTGATTCTGAGTAAGATGAGAAACCATTGGAGGGTTCTGAGCAAAGGAATGAAATGATCTGACTTACCATTTTGCAGGATTATTCTGGCTGCTGTATTGAGAGTAGACTGTAGGGGTACATGAGTAGAAGCAGAGAAATTAGCTAAGAGGCTACTGTAATAATCCATACAAGAAATGATGTGACTTGGACTGGAGTGGAAAAGTACAGGTAGTGAGAAGTGGTCAGATTCCAGATATTAAATATATTTGAGAGGTAAAGCTGACTGAGTTACTGATAGATTGATGTACAGTATTGAGAGAGAAGTCAAGGATGACTCCAAGGATTTTGGCCTGGGCAATAGGAAGGATGGAGGCCAAGCAAGATGAAGACTGAGAATCCTATTGGATTTGGCAACATGGAGCAGGGAATTATGCTATATGTTAGCTGAGAGAGACATCAGTATATTGGAGGTAAATGGAATTATTGGAATAGATGCTATCTTAGTCCATTTGTGTTGCTATGCAGGAATACCTGAGACTGGGTAATTTATAAAGAAAAGAGGCTTATTTAGCTTACAGTTCTTCAGGCTGTACAAGAAGCATGGTGCTATCATCTACTTCTGATGAGGGCTTCAGGCTGCTTCCACTCATGCAGAAGGCAAAGGGAAGCCACTTGCGCACAGATCACATGGCAGGAGAGAGAAAGCAAGGGAGAGGGGAGGGAGGTACCAGGCTCTTCTAAACAACCAGCTCTCACAGGAACTAAAAGAGCAAGAACTCACTCAGTATGCAAGAACAGCACCAAATCATTCATGAGGGATCCACTCCCATGACCCAAACACCTCCCGTTAGGCCCCACCTGCAACATTAGGGATCAGATTTCAACATGAGGTTTGGGGGGCAAACATCCAAACTATAGCAGATGTAATCAGCCAGGGAGAGAGTATAGTGAGAAAAGTAGACAATTGTAACATAAAACATCTGAGGAACACCAGCACTTAAGAGGAGGGTGGAAGAGGAAGAGAGCCCAGAGAAAGAGAGAAAGAGCAGGGTGGTTAGGGAGAACCTGCCGAGGGGAAGCCAGAGGAATAGCAAGAGTCAAAAGTTGGTAGTAATCAGGAACTTCAAGTGTGGGTGTGTGGTGGGGATGGCTCAGTATTATAAATGGAAAATGTCCATTAGATTAAGCAATTAAGAAGTAAGTTGGTAACCTTGTTAAACATAATTTCAATAAAGTGATAGAGATGAAGTCTGATTTTTGATTGATGACTAAATGAGCGATGAGGGAGTCAGGAAAGTAAGTATAAATTACTTTGAAATTTGAATGTGATAAGGACTAGGTAGAAACTAGAGGGGTTTGGTCTGGGGAGTTTATTTTTTAGATGAGATAGGCATGAACATGTTTAAAGTCTAGGACAAAGGGACTTGTAAAGAGGGAGTTGTTAAGGATATTGGAGGAGAGGTGACTGAAGGAATAAGGTATTGGTAAGAAGCTACGATGCCGCTGATGCAATGGGGGAGGGTGAATTTGAACCTGTCTACTGAAACTTGAGGTGAATATATATATA
>NW_012154729.1:7183725-7189842 GCF_000956105.1 Propithecus coquereli
TGATTCAAATATAGAATGAGTCCAGGAATTAAGATGATATGAATATGAGACTATGCTCTTAATTCTCTATGTATTTTGTATTTCCCAGGAAATTGGCAGAAATTGGGATTGAGAGAAAGACTAAATCAGGTCTCAAGTCTTCAGTGAATGAGGTAGGGATTTATAGATGATAGCAACAAAGAGTAGAGGGTAAAATAAGTAAATGGCTACTCCCTATAGCCTCACGAAGCTTTTACATGAGGGAGAGAATGATAGCAGTGAAAAACCAGGAAAAGGTCAACCTCCTCTGTTTGCCCAGTGGAATAGGCCGTACTGATCAGTAATTGACTTCTGTAAAGTGAGAACCAAATTTCAATTAAGACTTAGAAACAGAGTACCTTTTATGGAAAAAAGCTTAGGCCTAGAACTGTGCTTCCAGAAGATTAGAAAAATACAGAGAGAGAAGTTATCGGTGACAGCAGCAGAGAGGTTAGGTTACCTTTCACCATCTGACCAAAGCTTATAAGGATGAGAAATATACTTGAAAGTGACTGACTTCAAATATTTTAATATTTGCACACATCACTGAGAGCACCACATGGTTGCTGGCTCTGTCTTAGCAAGGTAGTGTGGGCCACTGTAGGATTTACAGAGGGGCTGGTTAGGGACTTGTGCTGGGTAGAGGCTGTCTGACTCTCTTAAAATGATTGTGGCAGAGACAAAGGCTATGAGTCAGATAGCCCAAGAATATTAGTGGGTGTTCTGGAGGTAGGCTATTGCATTATCCTCTGTGTAACACTGAGGTCCTTGGTAGAGTGGAAGAGGCATCATCCCTTTTTATGTCGATAGAAGAGTTCTGTTGAGGTATGCAAGTAAACTTGCCTAAGTGCATGTAAGTTACAGTGTAGTTGTTTATTTTTCCGTTTTTTCAATAAATATTGTAGAACATGTGTGTCAGATATCTTGGATACATCAATGGATAAAACAAGACAAAAATTCCCACCTTTGTGGAGCATACATTCTAGTGGAGGGAGTGTGAAGGGAGGCAGATAAGCATGAAAGATATGTAAATTATTTAATGTGTTAGAAGAGAAACACTATGGAAAGAAAAAAATGACCAGGATAGGGAGTACTGGGAAAGGCTGCAATTTTAAATGTAATGGTCAGGGTAGGCCTAATTGAGAAGGTGACATTTGAGCAGCTGTTTGAAGGACAGGGAGTGAACAATGTGACTCTGTAGGGGAAGATTTCCAGGCAGAAGGAACAATTAGTGGAAAGGCTCTGAGGTGGGAGTGTGCCTGGTGTGATTAAGGAGTAATGAGCCCCATGTGTCTGAAATGGATGAGAAGAAGAGTAGCAGGAGGTGACATTGTAGGGTGTCAGAAAAAGAATGTGGTTAATGGAAAGGTTTTTGTTAAATTCTGGCTTATTATCAATGATACAGATTAATATTAAATTAATTTTAACAATAAATATATTCTATTTAAATTTGCCATGTTAAAATGTAATTATTACATTTTAGTAATGTAATTATTACATTATGTAAAAATGTAATTATTACATGTAAAATGTAATGATTAGATCTTAAAAATGTAAGACTAAGATTATGAGTGTCAAAATTTAGTATCAGTTATTTTATGTTTGAGGAATAACGTTTTTAAGTTCTCTATTCTTAAAGTAATAGTTTTCAATTCTTTACAGAATGATTTGGAACAAGTACTACGTCAAATTGGTGATAAGGACCAAAAGATCCAGAACCTTGAAGCCTTATTACAGAAGAGTAAAGAAAATATTTCGTTATTGGAAAAAGAAAGAGAAGATCTTTATGCAAAAATTCAGGCTGGTGAAGGAGAGACTGCTGTTCTTAACCAGTTACAAGAAAAAAACCATACATTACAAGAACAAGTAAGCTTGTAAAATGTATTATATTTCTAAAATTTACTTTTATCTCTCTAAATCTTACTAAATGTTTCATTTTAAATGATTCTTTCTGCATCTTTTTAGCACATTTTAAATGTTTTGTATTTTTGACTAATAACATCTCATTTACCTTAAGAGGTAGGTCGCCTTTGTAGTAAAAAGTTAGTTAACGTGATTTAACAAAGGAAATCCTCAGCTCATGTCCATGGATATAAATTATTACCTGTGAGACTATGGGTAAATAATTACACCTCATTAGCTTAGTGGAAAAGTAGAATGTCATTAGTAATGCATTCTTGCCTTATGGCATTTTGTGATGTTTAAAAAAAAGAATGAATAACAAAATATATTCATAAATTAAAGGTACTGATCAAGTGTTAGTTGTTACTGTGTACCGATTAATACACAGACTTAGCAGTTACTTACTTTTGATAATATATATGTCTGTGGACAATATATAGCTAATAATTTTGATAAGCCTATCCTAACATTTATATGTAGTTTAAGAGAAACTTACAAAATTTAGATTAATACATTTTCAAACAGAAAAGAAATGGTTGCACTTTTGGAAAAATTGTCTAATAAGAGAGTTGTTATTTAAATAATAAAGTATTTAAAACAAAGTATCAGAAGGCCATGTCATTTTTCTAATTTGAGAATTAGAATTTAACAGATTTTTCCCCCCAAATTTCAAAGTTAGTTTTGAAGGATTCTTTTTTTTTTTAAGAGACTGGGCCTTGCTTTGCTGCCCAGGCTGCAGTGCAATGTTATGATCATAGCTCACTGCAACCTTGAATGCCTGGCCTCAAGCAATCCTTCTGCCTCAGCCTCCCAAGTAGCTGGGACTATAAGCACATGCCACCATGCCCAGCTAATTTTTTAATATTTTTGTTGAGATGGGGTCTCACCCTGTTGCCCAGGTTGGTCTTGAATTTCTGGCCTTGAGCAATCCTCACACTTTGGCCTCCCAAAATGCTGGAATTACAGATGTGAGCCACCACCCCTGGCCTGAGGAATTCTTTAGGTTAGTTTTTGGTTGTACATAACTTGACATTGCTTATTATACAAATATGATCAGGAAGCCATGTATTTTTTTTTTTTTTTTAATTAACTCTGTGTACTGCTTCTGACCATGTTGGGATAACTGGTATCTATTTAGTCCTCCTACCATTAACAATTAGAAAAGTCAAAAAAATGTATAAAAACCACCATTTTCAGAAATTGGACAATAGACAGTATAGGACTGTGATCCCTGACAGAAGGATCAGAAACAAATGAGGTGAATTCTTTGACCACTGTAACTTTTGACCCAGAGACATTTTCCAGATTGTGGTGCAGATTGGGAGAATCCAAGGAAAGCGCAGTGGTCTTATTGAACTGAGGAGTGAGAGATTGAATTTAGTTGAGAGATTAAAGTTCAGGTAGGTTAAGGCAGCTCAAATTTGCAGGGCAGAATCTCCAAGAGGAAGAAGCAAGCAGAGAAAAAAACTGTAGAAATCTGCACAGGGATCCATTTAAGGCTTTGGTTGAATGCTAAGCTTTGCATTTATAAGGCTGAATTCCTTGAGGCCAGGCAATGAACCGTATCAGGGAGCTGCAGGCTGAGAAATTACAGAGCTCACGGAGAGCTGGGAGATGTACAAGTTCCAGCTAGTCAGAGGAAAGATGTGGTTGAACTCTTGGCCATTCAATAGAAACACAAGAAATGTCACACCTTAGGAGAGGAGTAACTAGCCCTAGAGTAAAAGCTATCATATACCTTACCTAACGAAGTATAAAAACGAGCCTCAAAAAGATCCAGTTGAACCACAAATATATTAACTACCAGCTGGGACAAAACTCAGCATTCTTTGAAAGAAGACAACAAAATTCAGACTGGTCACAATAAATAGCAAAAAATTACTACACATGTGAGGGAGTAGGAAAAATGTGAGCAATAGCCAGGAGAAAGATTGTTCAATGGAAGCAAATCCTGAAATGAGAGATGATGGAATCATCAGACAAATACTTTTAAACAGCTCTTAAAATATACTTGTGGATATAAAGGAGAAAGTATGATAATGGAGGTAGAAATGGAAACAATAAAAAAGAACCAAATCGAACTTCTAGAGGTAAAAATATAAAAATACATGAAGTGCAAATTTCATTGGATGGACTTAATAGAGTAAGCAAGTAGAAAACAACATCAGTGAGCATGAAGACAAGGCCATTGAAACTGTTCAAAATGAAGTACAGAAGAAGAAAGGGTTTAGGGGAGAAACAGTACCCTGGTGACCTGTGGGACAGTTTCATGTAGGCTAGCATCCATGTAATTAGTATCACAGAAGGGTAGGAGAAAGAAAATATTTGTAGAAATTATCGCTAAAAAGTTTTAAAATTTGATTAAAAATATAAATCCACAGATTCAAAAAGCTCAATGAACTCAAAGCAAGGTACATCAAAGAACTATCAGATGAACTGGATTTCATCTAAATTTTTTAAAAAGTATGCTCTTCAGAAGATACCATTATGAAAATAAAAACAAAGACACAGAGTGGGAGAAAATATTTACAGTACATATATCTGGCAATTTAGAAATGTCCAGAATATATAAGGGACTCTTGTTACTTAATTAGATTAGTGATTGGCTGGGGCTAGAGATGTTGGGGGGAAATGACTTCAAAGAGGCGTGAGAAAACATTTCTGATAATGGAAATGTCCTCCAGATTGTGGCTATGGTTGGTTAAGTGAGTCTATGTGTTTATCAGATTTCACATTGTATTCTTAAATTGGATTAATTTTATTTCATGTAAATTATAGCTCAGTAGAGATGATTTAAAAAATAATGTGTCTTTGATTTATTTCTTATGATTTATTATGTTTACTTATTTTTGGAAAGATGTGAATACTGTTACTTGAAAAAATTTGAGATAACCTATCATAGAACAGTTTAATGTGCTCACAGTGTTTAAATTTGGGTTTGTTAGTTTTTCTTATATCATTTATGAACTTCATAATTAGAGTCTTGCTTGTATGATAGGTAACTCAGCTAGCAGAGAAGCTGAAGAATCAGTCAGAAAGCCATAAACAAGCCCAGGAGAATTTGCATGACCAGGTACAAGAGCAGAAGGCACATCTTAGAGCTGCGCAAGACCGTGTCCTTTCACTAGAAACCAGTATCAATGAATTAAACAGTCAATTAAATGAAAGCAAGGAGAAGGTCTCCCAGCTTGACATACAGGTAATATTGGGTTATGCTATTTAATAAGTTTGTATATATAACGTACCAGTTTTAGGCTATCAAATATTTTAAATTCTGTTTTTCTCTCTTTTTTTCCTTGCATATTAATAGAAAAAAATCAAGAATATGAATTAGGTAAAGGTTGTATCTAGACAGTTTGTTGAACTTCCCTGTTCGTATAGGCTCTGCAAGCTACACCTTCTGAAATCTGAATCTTTCAGCTTTTCTTTGTTTTGAACAAGTACATATTATTATTTTTGAAGTCCAAATTAGTTTGATATTATACCATTAGATTTCTGTTTTAAATATTTTGACTTTGGTTTTTTAAATCTTCCTTTAAAGCTTTGATTTTTAAAAAGATATCCTTGTATGGTACCATTATATATTCTAATGTATATTCTTTTGGAAATCTAGGTAGCAGTCTTGCTCAATGAGTCAATCACAGGGTGGGAAGTAAAACATTTCTTTCTGCCTTCTCATCATTGGTTTCTTATACAGTGCTATAAAAGTGAAATTTATAGAAATATTTTTAAGCCTTGATTTTATTATAGGAGAACGATTCCGCTGGAAATAAGAAATATAACAAAATAATATAACCGGTATACTTTATTAGAACTTGGAGAGAGTACACATTGTCTTCATTTTTCTAAATATAATTATTTGTTAGATGAGTTATATGATAACTCAATATATGCGTGTCCAATTTAAGGGGAGGGGGAGGGATAGGAGAGGGAATGGGAGGAGGGAATATGAACAAACAGATACAGTAGGACAGTCTATGATTCTTTTTGCATTGCAGGATCCTTCCCTTTACAAAAGATTGCCTTGCCACTGCTATTCATTTTAGAACTAGTTCTTATAAGGAGATCAGCCAATTTTTTTCCTGTCAGTGCTCCGTTTATCACCTTTAAAATAACCTCTTTGCCATTAGTCTTTGAAAAATGTTACCTATAGGAATTTGTTAGTTTTTTGATGCTTTTTTTCTAAGACTGCTTTAA
>NW_012154729.1:7192877-7193387 GCF_000956105.1 Propithecus coquereli
TTTCTTATTAACCTAGTTAATAGTCTCTTGTGTCTTTTGGCTCCTAAGATAATTCTTATAAAAACATTGAAAATTTATTAAACTGTTATGCATATAAACTTAGTATCTCAGACTATGCAAACTCAGGTCCTTTGTATTGGTAGGTAAATACAGCCTCTGATAATATCATTAGACTTATCTGAGATCTTACCCCAAATACTTTCTCAAATAAAATTAGAGTTTTCAGTTTTACTTTGACTGAATATTTGGGCTCCACAATATAATAAAGTTTGCCAAAGTTTTCTTCAATTGTACTTTTCTATAGGAGTTAAATAAGATCACTACTCAGCTGGATCAGGTCACCACAAAGTTACAAGACAAGCAAGAGCATTGCAGTCAGCTGGAAAGTCATCTTAAGGAATATAAAGAGAAACATCTCTCTTTAGAACAGAAAACTGAAGAGCTAGAAGGTCAAATTAAGGTTTGTATAAAAGAAGTTGAATTTAGCCATGTTTTCTGTTGCAGTAACAA
>NW_012154729.1:7194223-7196345 GCF_000956105.1 Propithecus coquereli
ATCTTTGGAGTCATCATTTTTTTTTTTTTTTGACATAGTTATTTGCTTTATCAGAAAGTGGTAGGCTTCAAATATTCACTTCTGAAAAATACAGTGGCCCTTCTCAGTAAAAAGGTATACCTTTTCTTTCTTAGCAAAGGGTACTAAAGTGTTTTGGTGTCATGCAGAGACAACATCTTTTCATTATGTTTATCCAAACATCATTAGAAGTTTTCTCCCCTACTCATTCCTATTTGGGGGATTTTCACATATATACTTTTCAATGTCTAAATCCTTATGTTTTTTGCCAAAGGACTTAATTTTTAAATAGTTTAGTGACAAAAGCAATATGCATTCAAGTAAGGGGAAATCAAAACTAAATGTGAATTAAATAATTTGTAATTTTTTTACAGATTAAAGCCAAAACTGAATTATTGCTATCAGCAGAAGCAGCAAAAACTGCTCAAAGAGCTGATCTTCAGAATCATTTGGACACAGCTCAAAATGCGTTACAAGATAAGCAGCAGGTAGGGAACTTGACTGAATTTCATACCATAACCCAGTGCTTCGCTAGATAAATAAATTGCAAATGCGTAAAAATGATACCCAGTTTTATATAATCTTATAATACACTCACTTATCCCCCTTACTTCCTTTGTGAATTCAGAACCAATTGAGTAGTAGATGCAGGGGTCAGACAGATGGAGATAAAATAAAATATCAGCTTTGTTTTTGATAAAGCTCAACTGTGTGCGCCTGTGGTTGGGCTTCCTAGTATTGTATTTCTCCCCTACCTTAGACCTTGCTGTGGACCTGAAACATTTACTCCTAATTGTTGAGTTGTTGCCTCATCCCTTAAAGTGTCAATGATTGGGAAAGAGAGACAGACCTCTATACTTGTTTTTAGTAGGTGGGCTGGACCATGACCCAAATGTATTAATACGTAGCACTTGGAAGCAGGAAAAGAGCTCTATGTATTTCATCTCAATTATAAGAGCTACTCCTTTTCTTGGGGGTAGGAGGAAGTGAGGGGCTGGAGGGAGTACAGAAGTTACTTTTCTCAATACTTCTTACAGAATAGAAGCTTCCTACTTTTGTGTCAAGGTAGATTTTTCTTACCTTTTACCAGGTAGCAATTTTTAAAATTTACTTGTTATTCAAGGAGAAATAGTAGTTATTGGTCCATTTTTAAAAAACAATAAAGAAGTATATCAAATTAAAAAAAATAAAACTTTTCTATATTTACCCTTTATGCCAATCCCATTTTTCTCCTAAGATGGAATGTTTGCTCTTAAATTTGGTGTGTATCCTTCCAGACCTCTATAAGCATTGAACAAACATACATACACACACATTTATATATGCATGTACACACACTCTGATATTTTTCTTTTGTGCACATGGAATCACACTGTATATATAGTTCTGCAACTTGCTTTTTTACTTACAATATTGATAACACATCTGAAAAGTATTTTCCAAGCATGAGATCAGAGTTAGAAATTATGATGGAAAAAAATATTTATAAGAATAACCACATGAAAGTTTGAAATTTATCTGTCTAAAATATTTAAAAAATTCTAAAACAAATAGCAAAAAGATAAAACATTTTCTGGAATATGTCTGATGAAGAGTTAGAATTCTTGTTATTTAAAGCACTTTTACATACGAAATAGTGAACATACCGAAAAGAGATCAAAACTATATTAGGAAATGTTCAAGTTTATTAATCATTAATTGCAAATTAAGACAATAATGGGATACATTTGCCCTTATAGAGGAAAAGCGTGTTTGTGTGTCTGTGTGTATGTTTAAATAGCAGCGGAAGGATTGGGGAAGGTGTCGAGTAATGAGCCACTTTAATACGTTATTAGTGGTAGTATACATTAATTCAGTGTCTTGGGTAGGGGCAGGGATGGAGCTGTTTGGTAATATATTTTAAGAACTTTAGAATTTTTTGTATTTCTTAGATCACTTATAGTCTTTCATCCTAAGGGAATAATCATAGCTTTAAAAATTCTGTTTGCATCTCTATCAATAAATGCAGAAAATTTAACAGCAATCTAAGAATCTAAAGCAGGAGATTTGGCTCCAAAATAGACTATATCAATAAAATGGAAATTTATGTAGTTGAATATAATGA
>NW_012154729.1:7198435-7199849 GCF_000956105.1 Propithecus coquereli
TTGAGGCACTGTACCAAGTAGGGAGTGGATTCTTTTTTATAAGAAATTATCTTTTTCAGCTTTGTGATGCAGCTTGGCAAATTATCTATGTTTATGAGCACAAGGGAAACACTAGGATCAGTTTACATTTTTTTTTATTGTTGAGATAAAATTTACACAGTTAAATGCACAGATTTTACATATACAATTTGAGTTTTAATAATTGTTTATTCTGTGTAACTATGCTTCCCCCACACCCCCATACTGAACATTGTCATCGTGGAGTTTTCTCATGCACTTTCTAGTCAGTACCGTACTCTTTCCCTATATACAACCACTGTCTATGTAGCTTTATGGTATCAGGTATCAATCCTCCAACTTTATTCTTTTTCAAGATTATCTTGACTCTTTTAAGCTCATTGCTTTTCCATATACATTTTAGTATTAACTTATCCATTTCTACAAATAAAATTGTTGGGTTTTTATGGGAATTGCATTGACACTGTAAACCAATTTGGAGAGAAGTGACATCTTAACAATATTGAATCTGTAATCCACAAACGTGGTACTTCTCTTCATCTGCTTAGGTCTTTTTCTGTTTTAGAGATGGGATCTTGTTGTGTTGCCCAGGTTGGTCTTGAACTCCTGACCTCAAGTGATTCTCCCACTTCAGCCTCCCAAGCAGCTGGGATTATGGCCACTGCACCCAGCGACTTAGGTCTTCTTTAATTTCTCTGAGCAGTATTTTGTTGTTTCAAACATTGGGGTCTGGCACATCTTTTGTTAAATTTATTCCTGAGTATTTTATGTTTTTTAATGCTATTGTAAATGGAAATGTTTTTTAAATTTAATTTTCCACTTGCTGTGGCTAGTACAAAAATATCATTTTTATATATATTGACTTTCTATCCTTTAACCTTGCTAAATTCACTTGTTGGTTTTAATAGCTGTTTTGTAGAATTCTTGTGATTTTCTAAGACAATCATGTTATCTGTGAATAGAGACAAATTTATTTCTTCCTTTGAATCTGTAGGCCTTTTATGTCTTTTTCTTGACTTACTGCTGGCTGGAACTTCTAATTAAATTTGAATATAAATAGTAATAGCAGACATCCTTGTATTGTTTCTAATCTTAGGCAGGAAATATTAAATGTTTCATTTAAGTTTGAAGTTAGCTATAGGTTTTTCCTAGATTCCCTTTATCAGATTGAAGACATTCCCTTCTATACCTAGTTTTATTTTTTAAAAAAATATTTCTTATCATGCATATATATTGAATTTTGTCAACTTTTTTTTCTGCATCTACTGTTATGACCATATGAGTTTTCTCTTTTATTCTGTTAATATGGTCAGTTACATTGATTGATTTTTCTAATATCAAACCAACCTCGTTTTCCTGGGATAAATCTCACTTGATCATGCTATACTATCTTTTC
>NW_012154729.1:7201296-7204105 GCF_000956105.1 Propithecus coquereli
TGCAAGAACACTTTGTCTTTAAACACCAAATAGGCCACTCTGACGGAATTGATGGACTTGACTTGTGTTAAGGGGATGAGGACTCTTGACTTTTCCAGTAGTAAAGGTGAAGATAACCGGCTGCAAAAAGTACCCGTCAGGGAGATGAAATAAAACACATGAGAGTTGATGATGATTAACTTATTTCACGCTTTCATGGGTTTCATCCTTGTTTTTAGATGTGATGGTGAAAATTTTCTTATTCTCATATCTATTAAATTGAGTCCTGATACTTTGAATTAGAGGATATAGAGGTGCATTTTGTACCTCAAGTGGCATTCCTTCTCACTGTAGTTGCCAGTGTGTAGGTATTTGATGAACATATTTAATCCTTTATACCACACACTGAGTGGTTCATCATCACCTCTGAAATCCAGTCATCAGTCTGTGAAGGTCACTTCTCACTTGGTTCTTATTCTCTTCGACAAGGCCCCTGTAGGACCAGTGGTTCTTTCCATTTCCTATGGACCCAATAGAAATGGGCCCATTTTCATTCTGTGTTGTAATCTCATGGTTCAGAAATCACTGAGACTCCCACAGCATACTGGGGTAGGAAGACCTTTTAGACTAAGATCGTTTTTGCCTATATACTTCATGCAAACATTTTTCCTCATGGTCTTCTGACATTTCTAGAGTACTACCTAGGAAAGGAGGGCTGGGTTTCTTCTGCTCTCATATCATAGAAACGTATCAGGGTTCCACTAAACCCCACCCATGAGCCTAGGGCTCAGGCAAAATAGCAGGGTACAGGGCTTCCCTTTCTCAGGGCCCACCTACATCTATGCACTCACCTTTTCTCTCCCATCTTACAATGTATTTTCATTACTCTGCAATTTAATGTATTTTCTGATTTCCTTTGTGATTTCTTCTTTAATGCATGGGTTATTTATCTATCTATTTTTCTAATTAAAAAAATTGTATTTACTTAGAAGCATTCAGAATGTCAACAAAACAGCTGCAACTTTTTTTGCAATTAAAGAGTGGTATTCAGTTAACAGAACAACAATTATTTTATTTAAGCTGCATCAGAGATAACTGAAGATGAAAAAACTACCATCCCCATATGTAACTAATTTGTGCTGTGCACCAACAAGAACCTGCTTTAAATTTCCATGCCAATTTACAACCCCCATACTGTACCAGGCAAGATTAGTGGCTATTGGAAATACCACCAGGACACGGCTAGCTAAAGACACACTCGGTAGTGTGTTAACTGTACAAAAAAAGATACTGCACAGTTTAAAAGCAAATCTCACACAGCCTCACATTTCAATTTTTTTCTTTAAAACGAGTGAGTTGTGTACAGGGGGTTAAATGCTTTATAGACAAGGTAAAAAAAAAAAAAACCGCGCTAGAACCAACTTATTCATCATCATCATCTTCATCTTCATCTTCTTTGTCTTCCTCATCGTCCTCCTGTTACTTCTTTTTCTTGCTTTTTCCAGCCTTGACGACTCCCTCTTTTGCTGCATTAGGCTTTCCGTTAGCTCAGTATGCATCAATATCCTTTTCATATTTTTCCTTCAGCTTTGCGGCCTTCCTTTCATCAGGCTGCTTGTCATCTGCAGCATGTCATTACACACCTCTCCCAGTTTCTTTGCAGCAGCACCAACGGATAGGCCAGCGTGTTCTCCTTTGATTTTAGGGCGATACTCACAACAGAACAAGAAAAAGGCCGAAGGAGGCCTCTTGGGTGCTTTGGGATCCTTGAACTTCTTTTTTGTTTCCCCTTTAGAAGGGATATAGGTTTTCATTTCTCTTCCATAACAGGCCTGTCTGCCTTTGCCATGTCTTTAAACTTTCCTTTCTGTTTGGTAGACATGGTCTTCCCCCGTCTGAACATTTGTTAGAGAACTCTGAGAAGTCGACTGAAGCATCTGGGTGCTTCTTCCTGTGCTCCTCCCGGCAAGTTTGCACAAAGAATGCATATGATGACATTTGGCCTCTCAGCTTCTTAGGATCTCCTTTGCTCACGTTTAGTTATTTTTCCTCAGAGAGGCAGAGTCACCCAGTGCCCGTCCGGCTCTCGCTTGCCCCAGTGCTGTCTCTATGGAGCTCAATGTACTGCAGTGGCTGTGAGAGCAGGAGCCAGACGCATTGCATGGGTTATTTAGAAGTGTATTTGCTTTCCAAATGTCTGGGGCTCTTCTGGATATATTATTGTTAGTGATTTAAATTCCATTGTGGTCAGAGAATATGCTTGGTAAAATTCAAACTTTTGAAACTGAGTCTTATTTAAGGCCCAGTATATGATTTATCTTAGCTAATCTTCTATATGCACATGTATCTACTCTGTGTTGTTGGGTGGAATGTTCTATTAAATAACAATTAGGTCAGGTGGTTGATAATGCTGCTCTTATCTTCTGTATCCTTGCCAACTTTTCCCTCTGGTTGTTCTGTCAGTTTCTGAGAGTGGGATGTTATAATTTCTGACTATGATTATGGATTTGTTTATTTCTTCCTTTAGTTACTTAAAAAAATTTTTATTGTGACTATGTAAGCATTTATTTTTGTTTTGCCTTTTTTGATTCACATATTCTTCTGATTTTATAATTAATTTTGGGAAAGTTAAGTAGCATAATGAATAAATATATCGAGTCCTAATTTTAGGGTTGCTTCACAGGGATTTTAACTATATTAAAAAGGTAAAATAATATTAGTGTAATGACTTTTCTACCTAGACTCTTAAAAATTGAGGAGGTGTATAGTACCCCATGAACCTACTAAACTTTAACATCTTTTCTAGCTATTTTTTTTTTTAAGGTAAAAG
>NW_012154729.1:7206870-7209455 GCF_000956105.1 Propithecus coquereli
TTATTTGTGTTCTACCTATTATTAAATAGATTTAAGCTAGTTTATAATAAAAGGGTTAAATAAAGGAATATAATGAATAAAGGTGGAAAACCTAGCCAGCTGCCTATAGAGTTATAATTAGATTATCTAGGTTAAAGAACATTTTTAGAGTTGAAAAAAGTCTTAATAGGCTTTCCATAGAAAGCCCTTTTTAGGGCTCTTTATTTCAAGGACGTTTATATTAATGATATATTTGACAATGGTTGTATAACAACCGAGAGGTTTTTTTGTGGTTAATGTTTCTATTGCTCTCTAGCAAAAACATACAAGCAAATGAGTAAGTAAATGAGTGTAATATATGGTTGTTACTCTCTGGAGATGTACCTGTTAGCAGCTAGAGTCCAGGCCTGAAGCTTTATCAAGGCAGAAAATGTGATTTGATAAAGCAGCAAAGCATAGTCCTGACAAGTGTTTCATGTGACTGTATTCTGGTTGTTGATTGAAAGAAGACTCTTGTGCTGTAGATGCCAGCCATGTAAGTGGCAAAATTGTGTTGGCTTAGTGCCCAAGCTCTGCATTGAGATTGTTCAAATTTATATCCTGGGTATGCCATTTATTAGCTTTGCCATTTTGCCATGTTTTAGACAGGTTACTTAATCTCTGTGCTTCGGTTTCCTCAGCAATAAAATGGGACCAATAGTAGAATCTATGTCATAGAGTTACTGTGAGAAATAAATGGGTTAGTATATTTAAAGTACTCAGAATACTGACTATACCAAAGTAAATGCTCATATGCTAGTTGTTATTTTATTATTTGTTTTCATAACATAATCATCCTTATTGACCTTGACTCTGTTTTACATAAAAATGTTTTGCTATGTATTGTAGATAAGCTGAGACATCTGTGTATAGTACTGAAACTTTTTCAAAAGTAACTTTAAATATGATCAAATGTAATGCTAGGTTCTTAATAGGATATGCATAAAACATGAAAACATGACTTTGGCTAGAGAGGCAAGAGATAGTAATGGTTCATTTTGGCCACAGAGAAACATCATCATGACTTCTGTATGATGTCTAATTTTGAACAGAAGTATCCTAGTGGATTGTATAACAAAAACAAGATAGTAGCAAAATAAGCCCCAGATCTCTAAATGAGGTAACTATTGTGCAATGTACTTTAGTGTCATCAGAGAGATACTAAATGTGTTTGCCAAAAGTGATTTAGTTTTATCATAGTTAGTATAGAGCTATTCTTTCTGATTAACTGTGGCCAATAGGCTCAGAGACATTTGGGAATATTCTTGAAAGACACTAGATATCCAGTGTAGACATTGATGTTGACATTCCTGTTTTCTGTGATATAAGGGAATACTAATCTAGTTCATTTAGAAACTCTATCTAAATATACAGTTATAAGTTGAAAAGGAAGATGGGATTAAACAAATAATGAAAATTAATCCAGTATCTAATAGCGAATGATGTCAGTTATGAAAGCAATATAAGGGCAGGGATTTTTGTCTTTTGTTAACTACTAATTATTTGTGGCAAACAGCCTAAGTAATTCCTTCCTAAAGTAGTACTTGACATGTAGTACTCAATACATGTCTTTAGAATAAATAAATGAATATTAACCAGATTTTATTTTTTTTTAGACTTCTCATCAGTTGAAGTTGAAACTCAATTCAATGCAAGAACAAATGACGCAGGCCCAGAGTACTTTAAAACAAAAGGAAAAGGAAGAGCAACAACTTCAGGGAAACATAAATGAGCTCAAGCAATTGACTGAACAGAAGAAAAAGCAAATTGAAGCACTCCAAGGAGAAGTTAAAATTGCTATTTCACAGAAGGTAGTGATATGATATTTGTTTACTTTTTATGGGAAGAAAAACCTGGCAATTAAGATAGTAATATGATTAACACAGATGAGTTACAATGTAGCAAAGTTAGTATAAGCTAATAATTTTTCTAAGTTAAATATATGAGAACATTTGATTATATGATTAAATATCTAAGTATGGATTTCCATTTATTATAACCCTTTTTTCAGATAATAAATCATCCTTATTAAGGAAAAATAATCAAGAATAAAAATCACGAAGTGGAATACATTAAAAATATTCAGTAGAGTCAAATTTCATATAGTTATAATTGTTTATTGTTTTAAGTTATATCATAATGATTTCCGTTTCTAAACCTGTTCTAATTTATTATTGAGCATCTGTTTTTTGTTATTAAATATGTTTTAATTTTTGTCCAGACCAAAAGTTAGTAAAAATGGATTGTACTTAATATAAAATATTTGAACAAAATGAGTTTTCCCTCCACTGTTGGTCTGTGTGTATTATTAATAATTGGTCCATGGAGAAGACAACGGTAGAATCCCTGGTATATACAATAAATATGTCATGCCATTTAGAGTTGAATGTCATACTACTAGAGTTAAAAGAATATAAATGAAAACAACCACAAAATATACATTTAATGTTGACTAGTGTTTTTGTAACTATTACTATGCTACTTTACAAGAGTAGACAAATTTGTCTATCCTTTTGTTTGTGGTATATATAACCAAAAGTCAGCGTGTAATTATCGCAGTGCATATT
>NW_012154729.1:7211010-7212422 GCF_000956105.1 Propithecus coquereli
TTCATTTTGGCCACAGAGAAACGTCATCATGACTTCTGTATGATGTCTAATTTTGAACAGAAGTATCCTAGTGGATTGTATAACAAAAACAAGATAAATTTTTTTCTTTCACATTTTACGTGAGGAATGTTTATGATTAATATTGAATGGTAAATTAGGAATGGCAAATTATGCATTATTTTAAAAAATTGTGTCTTAAATATTTAGAGTATCCAGTACAAAATTGGATCTACAGAAAAAATCTGAGGCCCTTGAAAATAGCAAGCAAATGCTTACAAAGCAAGAGCAAGAAAATGTAATCCTGAAACAAGAATTTGAAAATTTAAGTCAAGATGCAAAGATGCAGCAAAAGGAATTGAATAACAGAATTCAAACAACAGTAACAGAACTGCAAAAAGTGAAGATGGAGAAAGAAACTCTAATGACAGAGCTTTCTACAGTAAAAGAGAAGTTATCAAAAGTTTCTGATTCTTTGAAAAACTCCAAAAGTGAATTTGAAAAGGAGAATCAGAAAGGAAAAGCTGTTATATTAGATTTGGTTAGTAGTTTACATTTACTTTCTTAGGTAGAAGTGATTATATTATTTAAAATGTACTGATTTTTCTTCTTAATTAACTGTTGATTTTTCATCCTACATTTAAATGATTTAAAATAGTTCTCATGAGGAAAGGAATTGGGATAGCCCAAGATAATGGTATGTGTGTGTGTTTATGTATGTGCACAATTTTCTAAAGGCCAGGGATATTTTCAGTTGAATATAGCAGTCTTTCTCTGTTGCTGGTATAATGCTAGATTTGGCAGAGACTGCAGCATGTTTGTTCTTGGGGACATTTCCACAGAGAATACAACTACTAGTTGAAATGTTATTCACTTGCCTGAAAAAAAGAAAAAAAAAAGACCAGAAAGATCTTAATGACTATTTTAACTCTGGATACTGTAAACTTTCTGACTCTTTATTGAATATTCTAAAACTCCAGATAATACCATGTTTAGAGATACCATAAAACATATTTAAACTGTAAAGAAAAAAAAGTCAGAGTCTCAGGAAATGCTTAAAGGGGAATGTATTCTCAAAAATATTTTAATCCAGAATAACACAAAGTAGCTGGAAAAGTATTATACAACTCTTCTGTTCTCAATATGAAGGTAAGTGAAATTGTTTAGTAGTATTAAAAATTGTGTAATATTAGTATGTTACCTTTATGTTCCTTTCTGTTTGGAGAAAACATTTTCTATCTGTACACCTTTCCTCTTGAGTTATATGTGATTATTTTTTAATTTATTGTTTTAATATTTTCTAAGTTTCTTCCATTTTTTTGAAGCCCATTGTTCTATTTTTAAAATAGTAAAAGTTAATTATAATGAATTTTGTGACATAAAAATGTGGTTTCCAAAGTGTTCTAAAATGTTGT
>NW_012154729.1:7215280-7220078 GCF_000956105.1 Propithecus coquereli
ATAGCATTTACATTTTATTAGGTACTGTAAGTAATCTAGAGATGATTTAACGTATATGTGAGGATGTGCATAGGTTATATGCAAATACTATGCCATTCTATACCACATAAAAGACTTGAGCATTCACAGATTTTGGTGTGGGGAGAGGTGTCCAGGAACAAATCTCCCAAGGATATCAAGGAATGACTGTTCTTTGCACAGCTTTATTAGATGATCCCCCAAAGCAGCAGTCTCAACCTTTTTGGCACCAGGGACCAGTTTCAAGGAAAACGATTTTTCCATGGACAGGGTGAGGGGGAGGGAGGAGCTCAGATGGTGAAGTGCAACCTGATTCCTAACAGGCCATGGACCGGTACTGGGCCATGGCCCAGGGGTGGGGACCATAGCCCTAAAGCATTATGAGATTTAGAGGAAATATTCTAATTGTCAGTTCACTTTTATACTAGTACATGGATGCTAGAATAGGGAATACACTTCTTAACCTGGAGGAGGACAGTATTTTGGGCATGTTGGGTGCATAGCCAGTCTTTGCAAATTAGACTTGGAATTTAGAGTAACTGGAGAATCATTGCAAGGTAAGAACAGTTTGGTTTTGTTGAGGAGCAGTGTAGCATCATGGAAAGAAGATAAGTTTTAGAGCCAGGTAGATCTGAATTTAAATTTTGTGGGACACACGTTAGCTTAGTGGTCATAGGGAAAGGATTCATCTTTCTGAGCTCAATATAATGAGGTCATATGTGGTCATAGAGTTTTTGTAAATATTGAGATAATGTATTTAAAGTTCTTAATACTATGACTGATGCAATGTGGAAGCAAAACAGTATTGGATATTATATGGAAGTATAGTAAACTATGATGTAAGAGTGTGTTTAGAACATGCTTCTTTGATCACTCAACCTTTGGTAGAACTATGTCTTCCACATCACCCTGTTTAGTTTCTTTGCTCACTAAAGCATAAGCTCCATGAGAACAGGTCCCATGTCTGTTTTGTTCACAGCTTTATCTCCAGCATCTAGAATTGTACCATGGAATAAAATAGGTGCCTACTAGTATTTCTTCAATGAATGAATGGATGATAAATAGATTGGTGCTGGAAAGGCCTGGGACATCTATTAAGAGACTTCTGTAATAGCCCAGATAAGAAAAAAAAGCGTGTACTAAGGCTGTGGCAGCAGAAAATGAGAAGAGGGGCTGGATTCCAGAGAGCTAGGAGGCAGACTGATAGGAATCGGTGCTTAACTGCCTATGGGGGAGAGGAGGAGCCATCTTCGTACACATTATCTGATGACATCCCATGTCGTCTCTCTTTCAGAGAGTTCTTCCTGCAATTCATGTTCCTGGACATCTTTGTTATGTTGAAGGCCATATGCATTTAAACTACTTCGTTTCTTTAACATTTTTTCACAAATCTTCTTTTCTTTCTCTTTAATTACTGTTATGACTCTTAACAAAGCTCTCTGCAAAATCCCAATAATAACCATATTATTGGGCTCTTTGGGCTCATGTTTGGGCCTTCACTGTCTTTACTCTGAAAGATTGATTCATTCATTGATTTAAAAAAACAATGATTAAGAGCTTATTGCTAAAAAAAGGTCAGAGTTCTTTGACTTTTGGGAACTCAAATCCATTAGTGGTGAAGTTAAATTTAAAAAAATGGATAAATGCATCAGTTTGATAACAGCTTTAACAGAAGTAAACCCTAAATTCCAAAGGAGAATACAGGAGAATTAGTCATCTGCAATTTATCATTCACAAACTGTTTAGTTTTTGCTCTAAAGCAGGTCTGATCGCATTCCTATCTTCTTGAAAACTTTTGGCCCTCCAATGCTTGAAAAGTGGAAAAAACTATATACTGTGATTTAGCTTCATTCAATTCTTTAGCCTTAACTCCTCTCACTTCTCCATTTACCATACACTGTAATAGTTAATGTTCTATAATGACACTTTTGCAAATTTGACTAATATTCTTTCCTCTCCTAGAAATGTCTGATTTCTTCCTTTTTTTAACCTTTCAAAATTATGACAATCTTTAAAGGCCCAGTTAAAATACGAGTTCCTCTGGAAAGCCAATCAAAATTTCCACCAAGTCCCCATTTTTCTTATATTTCTGTTTAAGTTCTTGTTTCATTCTCCCTTATATAGTACAGTTTTCTTTTTTTTTACATACTTGCTTCCTCATTAAATTATAAGCTACTTGAGAGCGGGGGGCCATATCTTATTCATTCTGTATTTCCACATTAGGTTTTGAATAAAGTTGGTGAAAAGACTGTTGACTCACAGCATGCTTGCCGGATCCTTGATCAGTGGCTCCCAAATAATCTTATGCAATATACGTAGTATATTCTATACATATATATATATATACATATATATAAAAATATATGTGAAATGTGAGTTGATACATGAATTATGAGAGCTATCCATACAAAGGTCAGGGGACAGCTAGTGCAAAGACCTTAGAACAAGCTCAGTATTTTCTAAAAACAGAAGACCAGAATGGGTTAAATGTAGTGGGAAAAAGGAAAAGTAATTAGAGATGAGCTCAGAGAAGAAGACAGGGACCAGATCATTTATATGCATATTTGTAGATTATGAGATGACAGAGAATGATATATTTTGTTCTAAGAATAATTGGAACCTATTAGAGAATTTTGAGCAGATAATGGTGGGATTTGACTAAAGGGAAATAAAGGAGCAAGCAAGGAAGGCATTTGAAAAACTATTGCAATAATCATGCAGTACATGATGATACCATGAACTAAATTGTTTAGAAGTGAATGATTTGAGAATACATATATTTTGGAAATTGTAGTAGATTAGATGGTGAGAGGTAATGGAAAGAGGAATGAAGGATAACTCTAGGGTGGGGTTTGTACACACAGGTACTTGGTAATGCCATTCATTTGGAGGAGTAGCAGCTTTTTGATGTGCACGGTTGCAGTCAAGAATTAAGAATTCTGCTTAAGATAGATATCTGTCAATTATTCAAGTGGAGATGTCAGGAAGATATGTGAATATAAGAGCCCAGAGTTGAGGTGGAGACATAACATTTGGGAATCGTTTGTAAATAAAAGATATTTAAAGCCATGAGATCTTTTGCAATAGTACACTTTTGAGATCTTTTAATGAGAGAATGGATGTAGAATAAAAGAGGCCAGCGATGAAACTTCAGGGTGTTACAACATTAAGAGATCTGGCAGAAGAAAAGGAGCTAGTAAAAAATTTTGACGATTAATGACCATTAAGGTAGGAAGAGAACCTAAAACATAAGGTACCCTGGAAACCAGGTTGAAGAATATGTTTCTAGAAGGAGATATAATCAACTATGCCAAGTACTGCTGAGAGACCAAGTACTGCTGAGAGATGGAGATGTGGATAAGGACAAGGATAAGAATATTGGATTTCGAAACATGAGGTTCACCGATGACCTCAATAGCAGTTTCACTGAAGCAGTCTATTTATTTTAAAAACCAAGTACTTACTTTTCATACTATGCATATATTTTAATTATGTCATAATTTGTGTATATCTTCTGAAGCTTCTTAAGACTAAAGACTAAAGTTTAGAGAAGTTAGAACTTTCTTGAGATTTTCTTTTTCTGTCTTGATATCAATAAAGATGACTTGTAGAAATTTGCTAAGCTATTCTTGAGTTTGCAAGAATAGAAACTATAAACTTCAACATAGTAATGGCTTCTTAATTTCTTTCATGTAGAGGTTTCCCTTAGTTCAGCCTTAAATTATATCATGTGAGACATCTAGCACTGCATCCTCCATCAGAATGTCTCCTCAGACCTGAAAAGTAGTACTTCCCAGTGAAATGCTTTTTTTCTTTATTTAATTGCTTTTGCATTTTATGGTTTTTAAATTGAGACTCGTTGGATTTTCTTCAGCTTTGTAAGTATAAGGTAAGTAAGTTACTCTTTATTGAAGTAGAATTTTAGGGCATAAATGCAGTTCAGCTTGTTCTCAGAAATTTTCTTAGTTGTGTGAATTTCATTTTATATTTGTGACTGTTTTTTGTCGTGCATACTGTTTTAAATAACTACTGTCTGTTTCAGACAGAGCTTGAGAATAAACTACAGCAGCAGTCAACACACGCAGCCCAGGAACTTGCAGCAGAGAGAGAGAAAATATCAGTGTTACAAAACACCTGTGAAAAAAGTCAGGAAAATCTAAAACAGCTTCAATCTGATTTCTATGGGAAAGAATCTGAACTTCTAGCCACGAGACAAGATCTTAAGGTACAGTAAACTACATAATACCATAAAAACTCAGTAGATTGTTTATAGACATTCATTAAATAATTCCTTTGAACCCAAATGGGCAAGGAAATATTAATATTTGTGGACTATGATGCTTGATTTCAATTAAATTATTATTTTGTATTAACATATTTTTAAAAAGTTTTGTAACAAAATAAGGATGTACATAAATGTGGGTATTTAAAAATGACATATCTATAACAAAATAATTTGGATGTATGTTAATTGCTGTATTAGTTTATCTAACGATTTTGCTGTCTTTGTGTGAAAATAAGTAAAGATTGCTTACTGTTAGAAAAATATAAGGAGAAAAATGCAAATAATTTTACTGTTGCTTGTTAGGCAATACTGACTTTAGTTTTATATATTTGTCAAATTCTCAAGATTACTAGAATGCCTGATTAAAATTAGGAGATTATAGCTTAAAATAAACTTAACCTTAATTATATAACAACATATACAATTTTTTTCTTTGCAAAACTATTTCATTAGATAAAGTATCATGTTTATTAAAATGAAGGGTATGGAAAAAGG
>NW_012154729.1:7220358-7225985 GCF_000956105.1 Propithecus coquereli
CTGTTATAGGGAAGGCTTTATAAAGCAGATAGGACTTGACTGGGTCCTGAAGGATATACAGAATTTGAATACACAGGGAGTCCTGAGAAAGGGATCATTTCACTCAGGGGCACATTTGAGAAAAGGTGCCACAGTGGGAATGACTAAAGCCAGGAAATAGTTAACATAATAGTCTTGCTAGAGTGCTAGTTTATGTTTGGAATTAAGGTTAAAAAGGTTGGGTCCAAATTGTGAAGTATCTCAGATGACTAGCTAAGATGATTGGATTTTATATTGAGGGGAAAAAGTGAAGAGTCTAAGCAGAGGAGTAAGATGAAGAAAATAGCACTTTAGAAAGCAACCTGGTGGTGGTTTACAGACAGCTTGGGTTGGACCTGGGATAGACTCGTGGTGGGGAGGTTAGCTGAGAGGTTCTCTCTCTTACTTTCTCCATAAATTCTAGTAATCAAGGTGTGAATTGGTTAGAATTGGGATTCAAGTTAAAGAGGGTGGAATAGAAAAGATTAATGGGAGAGAGAGAAGATGAAACAAATGAAAGGGCTGAATATGTACCAGGCTGCAAGGGAAGGGAAGGAATCAATGATGATTAATTATTTGACAAAGAAATAGGAAATTAAGTAAGATAATTTTCATAGTGCCAAAAGTGTATACATCTACATCTTTCTCTCTCTCTCTTTCTCTTGATATCAACATTAGCAAGAGATGTTATTAAGAAAATAATACCACATTTAGGTAATGTTAAATTACTATTTTTCTTTACAACACTGTTGAAAGGCAGGGGAGGTTCGTGGAGGAGTTTGGATTTAACCTAAAGGCAGTGAAAGGAATTACTTAGATTTGTCTTTTAGGCAAATGCCTGGCTGCAGGGTGAGGAATGGATTGTAGGGGCACAAGGCTGAATGTAGAGACTAGAGAGGAGACTCTGCAATAGTCCAACTGCAAGATAATGGTGCTTTGGGCTGGCAATAACAGTAAGGATGGAGAACAGTGGATGAATTTGAAGGATATCTAAGTGATAGTAGAGGTGAAACTTGATGATTGATTGTAAAAGTCCTGTGGAAATCACATGCTTTTCATATGTATTTATCATTTACCCAGAGCATAACCTAGAAACAAAACTCGTATATATCTTAAATCAATGTTCTCTCATTAGGCCAGCAGCAATTTTTGTTATGCCTGAAAGCTATATTTTATACTAATAGTCTCATACATGAAAGAATAACTGGAATGTAAATTTGGGTAAAAAGAGAAGGCCCAGGGACAAGGCTGCTATAGAGTTTTACTACTCTTAAGAGGCCTGGGATAGATCCTTTATGCCAAAGCTTCCTTTTGCAAAAGAACTTTTGCAAAAGAGGGCAGGCCCAATGCAGCACCATAACAGAACCATGGGTAGATCTCGGTTCTTCTGATTCAGAGCCCTCTATTCTTTTACCATCATTTCACTAGAATTTTTTTTTGTTGTTGATAAAATAGAAGATTGATAAATTCTATATTGACGCTTCTAAAATGAGAATTGTATGAACTACTTAGGAAGTTAACTTTTTTTTAAAGTAAATTGCTAGGGAAGTTGAAATGATATTTATAGACCAGATTAAGAGATGATTATCAATCATTATTTTTCTTGTGCTTCAGTGATGTTTTATGATCTTGTGCATGAGAGAAGGGGAGAGATTCAGAACTTTGTAACATGACCCCTGTCTGAGTCCAGGCTGTCTACCATGGGTTAACAGAGTACACTGTGGGCTGACAGTGTATATACCTGGATGCCAGTAGAATGGAAGACAGCTGGCCTGATCTATGGCTTTAGCCCCATCTGCTGGATTATTTATGAAATACTTGAGTGTGTTGACTGGATATTTCAAATTAGCTATCCTGTGTACTATTTGTTGTCCAGGAAGGGTAGAATTTAACTGTAAATTTTACACCATGATCAAAATGAAAACTCTTAGATAATAAGGTTAGAATTAAAAATAAATCCCTTATGTCATTCATCAGACATCAAGAAAAATTAATAACTCAAATTGTAAAGGTTTTATTTTGAAAGAAGAATGGGAAAATTTGCTGAATAGACAAAAAAAATAGCTACCACAGAACACTGCGGAAATTATTTTTTTGCTGGGGTAGTATAATGTGATTGGTGTAATAAGGGTCGAGGTTGGTAGTTGATCTACTTAGAGAATTTGTCTATTCCAATGGGAGTCAGTGGGCTAAAGATAGTCCCAACAAAACCACGAAGTTGGAGGGGGTGTTCCCTAAGAGAAGAGATGCTGAGCTGATGAAATAACATGTCCTACAACAAGAAAGATAAAAGGAATATTTAAAAATGCATGACAGTATACCACTGAGTGACCCAGATGAATGTTCAGATGCAGGGTAGAACAGTATGTCTTGGTATTTTCAGAAAAGACTTCATGGAGCAGTCTAAATTTTGAGCTTGACTTTAAAAAATTAGTCACTGGGTTTTGTGAGTTTAAAATTTTATAGACTGTCACTTAAGCCATGGGCATTTTAGAAATCTTACAAGTCAGAGGTTAGGGGTACTATTGCTTTCCAGGTTCTAGCAAGCCTTGGTATTCTCAAACATTAGATCAGGACTTCTATTACCTAATTACAGTTGCTGTAGACTGTTTGGTCTAGACTTAGTCAAATTTTCTTCTTTTTATGTAAAATCCCTCTCACTCTTTGTGACACATAGGCCAGTTCCCACATGTACTGTGGAGCCTTCTGTAAACCACCTTCTGCAGAGAGTCTCATGTTGTTTTTCTGTGCATTTGGTACATGGCATATGCTCTGCTACCCAGTGCAGCTTCCATTTTACATGCCTCTTCTGGTTCTCAGGCTATGTTGTCAAATCCTTTACGGACCATCTCATACCCTCCTATTCTACCTTAGCAGTGTGCTCAATTAATAGTAAGCTGCCTGAGTAATAAAGAACTGGATGATTCAGGGTTTTCCTGAAAAAATAAGCCTCATAGGGTTGTGTTCTGTTGGCAATCATTGAAAATAGAAATTTAATTTGTATCGAAAAGACTTCTGAACTGGGTTATTGGTAAGGAATAAACTAACTTTTTTAGTAGGCTTAAGAATCCTCATAAATAAGGCTTTCATTTATTTTTTAATCTATTTTTTAATTGAATACTTAACTTTATAAAAGCCTAGCCAGCAGGGGTCCTCTCCTGAATTGTATTTTCTGCCTCATTTTCAAAGGAATTGTGTCTCCAAAATAAGAAAGATCAGCTTCTTCTAGATCCCATGGAAGAGCATTAGTTGGATCTCATTCCCTGCTGATTCTTAGCAATAGCAGCCAAGCGTGGCAAGGTTCCTGCCCTTCCCACTACCTACCTGCTGTCATATCTACCCCGAGAATGAAGCCTCGTAGTTCAGAAAGCTTGCCCTTTCCCCAACTTCGGCTTCTCAAAATATCTGGACCTTGAAATAGCTAAAGCAAGCAGTAACTATAGGCTTTGTTAACTGCCAATCACTACTTCTACCACATGGATGGAAAGATGAGAGGATGAAGTGATGGCTGTCTCAGGGTAGAGCCTCAGATGTTTGGCTAGATTTCCTCTTTTTGTTCACTTAATTGGGTCTGCAGCTATGAAATAAAGTTTGTTGTTTTTTTTTTCCCTAAGGCAAAACCCGCTTCCTGTTTATTAAAGTTTTTAGTGTATCAAGGGGCATCGTAGATCCTACAAAATGTATGTGTATACATAACATAGCATTTAATGATATCTCTTTCAAAATTATTTCCTTTCATGTCTCCTCATGACTCTTCTCTCATCATATATATTAATATGTTCTCTGAGTGTATTTAATGTGGTCCCTACTTAATTTGGTATTCCCTCATATCACCCAGCCAGTGTTAAAGATGTGATCAACATTCAGTAATACTTCAAATATTTATTATGTAAATAGGTTATTTCTAGAGGTGTTGGAATTGCTTCAGCTTTACTAATTATTTTATACTATAAGTGTTTTCTATGGACAAGAGAGTTAATATTCTAGAATTCTTTCTCTTTTACATGATCTTACTGAAGGGCATCGCATGCTATTTTTTTATTATATTGCTTTCTACTATGCTTATCTTAAACTTATGTTTCTGTTGAAATTTGCTGAAAAGATGACATGTAATAATTTGGGGAAATTGTTTTTATAAGTCTGTAGAAGAGAAGCTTTCTCTAGCGCAGGAGGACTTGATTTCAAACAGAAATCAAATCGGAAACCAAAATAAATTGATCCAAGAACTGAAGACTGCCAAGGCTACTTTGGAGCAGGATTCAGCAAAGAGAGAACAGCAATTGAAGGAGCAATGTAAAGCACTACAAGATATTCAAAAAGAAAAGGTATTTCATCTTTCTGACTTCAGTTTAGAATCTTAAAGTTGCAATGGCCTTAGAGATTATCTAGTTAAACCTCTTATCCAATGCAAGCATCACCTTTATTTTCAATAGCTCTCTCAGATGGTTCTGTAGTTTCTGATACAACACTTTTGATTATTGGAATTTTAAAGCTAGGAAGTACTTCTTAATAGCCTCCTTGTCATTTGTACCCATTTTCCTTACTAGTCTTTTTCAATTTTATGAACAAACCTATTTTTCACAGCATAGATCCTTGGATATTTGAGAATAGATACTACAGCCCCTTGACTATTTCTTATATAACATGTTATCTCAGATATGTGAATAAGATAATAAAAGGTCTAGAAATAATTCTTAAGCTTGTTAAGAATTCTTAAAATTAAGAACCAGCTTTCTCTAAGGGGAGGTAGGGTTATATTTTCTATAAATGATGCTAAGTTAAAAGTTGAAAACATTAGTTTATATGACCAGTACATTTCAAAAAATCACTTTAAATTTTATAAGAAAGAGGAATTCAGATTCTAAGACATTTTATTTTTTCTTTTATAGATGAAATCATATATTTCTATCAGCTGATAGGGTATTATTCTGAAGTGTACAATTCCTAAAGTTTTTGATATTAAATTCTACATTGTTCAAGTCCTGAAGTTACCATATGTATATATATTCCCAATCAAATTTAAAAAATATTTGGGATATGTTGTGAGGGTGGGGATGTTGAAGCTGGAATGAAATTCATGATTTGCAGTTGAAGTTTAGAAAATTCTGATGGAACTGTGGTTTATAGGTGTGTCTCATTGCAAGGGCCTTAGGTCAGACAGATCTTGTTCTAGTTATGGCTTTATCACTAATATATTACTATTCTTAAACCTTTGTTCCTTCACCTATAAAATGGAGATAAAAAAATCTACCTATTATAGAGATTAAATACAATAATATATCATGCTCCTAGCTGGGTACCTTATATAAATGTAGTGATACTAATAAAAAAGGAGTTGTAAGAGCAAGCTTGGTAGTTTTGGCTAAATTTTATAATATTCTTACTCTGGCCAGGCACTATTCATTTTATAATATTAACTGTAACTATGTAATCCTTATGATGATCTGATTATAATTGTTCACACTGTATAAATGAGGAAACGGAGGCAAGAGAGGGTAAATAATTTGCTTAATTAGGTAGAAAAGAGGCAGAGACAGTGTTATAAATAGTAGCAGTCGTTTTTATTACACTAATTTTCAGTTAACTATTTGCTTTAAAATTATTTTTTC
>NW_012154729.1:7226672-7234203 GCF_000956105.1 Propithecus coquereli
GTTAGATTCTCTCTTGAGAGCTCTAATAATACACCTTTTATGTTCGTCAACATACTTGCCATTTGGTTTATAATTAATTATCTCATTATATCCTTCTGTTCCTCTAGAATGTGAGTTTTTTAAAGGAAGGGATGTGTATAATTCATCTTTATATTATATTCCCAGAACCTAACACCACGTATGATGACTAAACGATGACCCATAAATGCTTGTTACAAGTGAGAACAGGGAAAGTGGAGGACAGAGTTTGTTTTTTCCAAATAATATAATCAAAACATATGCATACCAGGTACCACCTGAATTTAAATAGTTGTTGAGTAGGAAGTGAATAATCTTGCATCTTTTTAACCAATTGTTTGAAATAGTGAATTTTAAGAATCTCATAAGAAATTTGGGCAAAACTTACATTGCATCTGTCGTGATAAATTGCATAAACTTCAGCTACATTTTGAAATATTTACTATTAAGGATGATTAATTTTGGCCTTACTTTTTCAATAGGAGATAACAAATCTTAAGGATGCCAAACAGCTTTTGATTCAGCAGAAATTAGAACTTCAAGGAAAAGTAGATTCCCTGAAGGCAACACTAGAACAGGAGAAGAGAAACCAGCAGATGCTAAAAGAGCAGGTGAAAAAGGAAGAAGATGAGCTGAAGAAAGAATTTATGGAGAAAGAAGCTAAACTGGTCAGTAAGTCAATAGTGGGAAGTGTGTTTTGTAATGGAGATTTAAATCAATCCAGTGAGAGGATTTTTTTCTACTTAGAAGTTATGATTGAAATGCTTGCCTAACATTTTAGTTTCTGGTTAAGAAAGGACATCTAATTTGTTTAAATAGTTGACATCTGATTGGAAATATTTTCCTATGTAGTCATATTTTGGCTTATATAAATGAAAATCCAATTGAAATATAATTTTCAAAAACCATTTTTTAGTGCCGGAAAGAAATAAACCCACAACTATGTAGATTGAGGTAAATGATGTGAGTGCCAGTTATGTTAAACTCATTTGTTTGGTCAAAGTGAGTGTTGATAAGGGGGAACGGAAACTGCAGTTTGGAATTGTGATGACCAGTGTCTGCTTTTCCTTCCCTAAGTTGCGTATGCCAAATGGGAAGCATCTGGCTTTCCTCTATTGAATTAAGTCCAAATATCCCCAGATAACTTGACCACTACATGTTTTAGCTGAAGAGTTGCAATTTCAAGAAACAGTGATTTGAAGTTTTTCTATTGTTTTGTGGAAGGTTGATAGAAAATAGGATACTAGTGGAATTGGGAGACATAAGGAAATACCAGCTTTGTGTCTAGGGCTCCTTGCTATGCTTAACCATGTGTGTTTTCCCTGCTCTGATTGAAAAAGAAAAACCTAAAGTCATTCACTGTAGCCTGATCTTATAAGAGGCTTGCTACCTATCATTTCAGCATTATGGCCTTTGAGCCAGTTCATATTATGCAGGTGTTTATGGAATCAGTTTTGTTAGTGCGTAATGAATACAGTGTCCTGCCTCTTTTCCTGAAGAAGCAATAGTACTTATATTGCCAATATTTTCAATTAAATAAATCACTTTATTTTGTATTACTTTTGTAATAGGTTTTCCCCTCCTGCATTTTTCCTTTTTTCAGCATTCTGAAATAAAAGAAAAAGAAGTAGGAATGAAGAAGCATGAAGAAAATGAGGCCAAACTTACCATGCAGGTTACAGCATTAAATGAAAATTTAGGCACCGTGAAGAAGGAGTGGCAATCTAGTCAACGGAGGGTTAGTGAGCTCGAGAAACAAACGGATGACTTACGGGGTGAAATTGCGGTGTTAGAAGCAACGGTTCAGAATAATCAAGACGAAAGGAGAGCACTACTAGAAAGGTGATTGATGTCTAATAAAATTAGTTTATTTCCATTTTAAGTGATAGAAAGATTATCTTATTCCATATTTTTAAAAATAGAAGAATCTTGAGAAAAGTGCATAAACCCCTGCAGATATTTAAGTAGCCATTTAGAAATTAACCTTTGAGATAATCAGATAGTTGAAATTAATGTAGTATATTTAAGATTGCTAAAGTAGAGGTTTATCTATATTCTAGAAGGGTCTTTAAAAAATTATCTCTTTGCAATCTATTCCAGATGTCTTAAGGGAGAAGGTGAAATAGAAAAGCTTCAAACCAAAGTACTAGAATTACAAAGAAAGCTGGATAACACAACTGCAGCGGTACAGGAGCTAGGCAGAGAAAATCAGTCCCTTCAGGTAAGTCACCTGGTGACATAAGTCAGTTTCTTAGTCTAGAATTGACCTGTTAGTGAAAAGCATATTTTCAACTTTTAAAAAAAAATCTCATATGTTTTATAAATACTTTCAAATAGATACTGTGTAGCAGTAGTGTAGGTTTTATGGGTAATTAAATATAAAAGATAAAGAACTTTCAGAGACCTCAGAGATTAGTTAGAGCACCGTGTCATTCATGACTTGTCAGTACAGGGAAAGGATTGCAAAACTCAAGAATACCAAAGAACGTATGAGTCAGTATGTGTTAAAGATGTGATCCAAATATGTCCTCAGAGTCCTGAGGAAAAATTGATCAGTAGGGTTAGAATGGATGGGAAATCACCAAATGTTAGAAGTGCGTTTTAGGAATAAGATTCGATTTACTTTATTTTGTCATTTAGATTTATGAATATGTCTACTTTTGACAATAGAAGTTGATCAAAGTATTTCTGATTTTTAAGATTTTATACCCTGGGCATATAGTCCAATTTTTATACCACTCTGGCACCTAATTAGAAATAATCCATCAATCTTTAAAATGTTGAATATTATAATGTATTAAAACTTTTTTTTTTTTAAATAGATCAAACATACACAAGCGTTGAATAGAAAATGGGCTGAAGACAATGAAGTACAAAACTGTATGGCCTGTGGGAAAGGCTTTTCTGTAACAGTGAGACGGGTAAATGATTTTGTTCATATAGCTATAGTTCTGGATTTCATTTCTGAGTGACAATATTATAGCCATCAGAATCGTCTTGCCTTTGATAGATTTTTAAAAATTTTCCATTTATTGGTAAACTTTAATTTACGACTCCATAGCATAATTAAACTTCATATAATCTAGTTTCTGGTTAACAAGTGTTTGAATTTTAAATTCAGTCTTTGCCTTCCTACTGAGTTACTCTCTTTCTAAGCCACTGTGCCAGTATTCACCTCATATGCTTCAGTCATCATTGGGTTCTTTTAAAGGAAGGAAAAGCAGAGAGATTAAAAAAACACAGTTTAAATCATACCATCATGCTTTGACTCAAGTTTATATTCCTATTGAAGACATTATGCCTGAAGCATTTGACGGATAAGAATAGGTTTTCATTTAATAGGTAGGAGTACTTTCTTAGCACTTTTTAAATGCCTCCTAAGGCTCTTTTGAGAATTCAGTGATAAATTCCATGTAAAATGTTTAACATAGTATTGGATAAATAGGAAACATTCAATTTAACAAAGGGATTAAATTAATATATTGAAATATTATATCATTAAGTAATACACTAATCACTCAAAAAGTAATATTCCTTCTCAGTATAGTTTGTGATATTCATGTAGTTTTGTAATGCTTTTGGTATAGTTTTTATGCTTGAAATTGTTTAATTTTTGTCATTTACAGCATCACTGCCGACAGTGTGGAAATATCTTCTGTGCTGAGTGTTCAGCCAAAAATGCCTTAACTCCTTCCTCCAAGAAGCCTGTTCGTGTCTGTGATGCGTGTTTCAATGACTTGCAAGGATAATGGGCTATCGCAACTTCAGAGTAATATTACACTAACATTAGATTTTTAATAAATGTACTTAATAGAGGTCTTGGACTGCTATTTGATTTGGACACTGGTTGCAATACTAGACCAAATTAGAATTCGTATATTTTGGAATGTTATCAAGTAAAACTCTTCTATTTTTGTGAGACTTGGGCTCATCTTTCATTACTTTCTTCCATTTGGCCCCTGGAATAGCTTTCATGCCAAGTTTAGAATTAGCCAATGAAATGTAAATAAACTTTGGACAGAAAATAGCAATGTATTTTTTTAAATATAATTTCATTGTTTGCAAATGAAGAATACAATTCCATAGCTTACTTCTTTCTCCTAAATTTAATGTACAAAAATGTACATGGATGATGTTATCACTTGTTGCTGTTTTTTGTTGCACAATAACACATTAATTATATTATTCTCTTTGTGAAGTCATGCACAGAACTATAACACTTTCTGACTACCATTTTCTCTTAAATATAGGTCCATAGCTCACTTTCATTGTTATGTTATAAATTTAATACTTGGGTGTTCTAAATATAGTTTATCTTAAAATATGTATTAACCATGAATTCAAAAATGTTTTTTTATTTTAACAATATTGATTAAATTCTTTTGGGTAGATTTTTATGAAAACCTCTGTAAAATCAATTTGCTTAACTTATGGTTATATTGAGGTTATATTTTAAAGATTAGAGTTAATTTTTCTTTTTCTTTTTATCTTTTTCTATCTCCTTTTTAAACTCCTACATATTGTCCATTAAGAATCTTACAAAGCTTCCCACCCTCACCCTCAGTTGGAGGATGAATAATAGAACTTGTGTAATGTTCCTATTCTTGGTTTCTTGTAACTGGGAAGTCTTCTGAGATTAGCTTTCATGTCATACCCTTAAGTTATGTTGTCTCTCCAGCACCTTCAAGAATCTGAGTTTGCTTTTTAATGGATCTGCTTTTTACCTTTATTTGGTTTGACCTTCCCAAGCATAGCTCAACTTCACTGTAACTGTTTTATAATTTTGCATTGTAAAGCTAGTAACTAATATTACTGTAGTCTTATCTGTGAAAAGAAAATACAAAATGGTAAGAAGACATTAAATATTTTACTTTATATTTTCTTCTTATCTAATAGGGAAGAATTTTAAAAAGTTGTCAAACTGACAAATTTGAAATGGTTCTGAGTTTGAAGTTCCATATCAACTGGGAAATCTTTTAACTTTGCAAAAATAATGCTGTAAAATTACCTTTAAGTAACAGCTGGAGAATAGAGTATCACCAAAAAAACACATATTTAGGGATCCCAAAGTTATAATAAAAACTGACACAGAATGGCTAAGCACCTTAAGGATAATTAAGGATTAGCCTCTTTGTATGCTAAACAATGGAATTGAACTGTAATTTAGCATACATAGTCTTATTAATTTGGAAAATTGGAAAACATCTGAAGAGATAAGACATTAGTATTAGTTTATTACTCTTTCTAGAGAAGAAATGTAAAGTTATACATTCATTCGTTGTAATCATTTAATAATAGAGAAGAATGAGTTAATATTTCATTTATAATAAATAGTATATAATATACATTTGCTTTCAAATATGTTGAAATGAAATTATCATGTTTATGCCATACCTACAATGTATATAAACTGAAAGAGATTGCCAGATATTCATTTAATTATTTTTAAAAAACATTTAAGTAAACCCTGATGTCAGTAGCTATTAAGAGAACTGATTAAGTCCCAGGACTTGGATAAACATATATCCGTGAGCATATGTAATGAAGAAATACAATGTCTCTTTATGAAAAATAATGTTGGATAATATAAACTGAGCTATTTATGCATTTTTATATACCTATAAATCCAAATAGTCTTAATTCTCTACTTTTACATATAAATAACTTAATACATGTGCTGGAAAAACACAGATATTCACAGAACCACAGTTTATTTTTTTTAAGATAATAAAATGTCATGAGAATTCTGGATTAGAATATTTGTTCACTTCATCTCCTGGTTGGATGCACTGCAGGCCTTCTTCCTGCCCCCTCCTTCCCCTGAAAACAAATACAACCATGTGTGACTGAGTGATTTTCTCATTTTTATCTAACTAATTTCATTTCATAAGACCCAAATAATTTACCTACCATAGCCTAGTAAACTGATAATATAAACGAAACCTAACATTTTTGCTATTAACTCTTACCAATTTAATGTATTTTGGAAGCAAAATTAAAGTGTGTTTTTTCCTTTTAATTAAAATGTCCTCTTCTGAGTCTTTATTGGCTATCCATTTTAGATGTTTGCTGGTACTGTTATCTTGTGGGTGAGTTAGAGCTGGCATGTAGAGAGCCCCAGCTCTTGGCTTTAATGCAAAACATATTGGCATCATGTGTTGGTAAATTCCAAACCCCAGTATAGAAATGTGAGTTAAAATCAAGTCTTGCTGGTTTAGTGTACAATATGCCGTACCTATAGAATTTTTTTTTAATAGAAGACAAAGCTGCTGGTATAGGATTTGTTCATTTTTAAGAAAAAGAAGGAGGGAAACAAACACAAAAACCTCAATGCAGTATACAAATGACATTTTGTTGAACTACCTCTTAATGTGGAATTAGCTAGTTTAATAGTTTCCTCACAGTAATGTTAAATAGTAACTGCCAAATTTGTTATTTTCCCATCTCTCTTAAAAAATCTTTATGATTATTTTATATAGTTTTAAGAACTTTAAAGCCACTTTTTTTTTAACCTTGCATTTAAATAAAAATGTTTAGCTTTTAAGTGGAGAGCAAATTATGATCATATGTTTTGATATTCATGACCTATTTGACTATAGCAGTTTTTTTTTAAAAAATGCACTTTGGCTATAAACCATGGATGTTCTGATCCATAAGATTTAATGTGCCATCAATTTAGTATTCCTAGACATGAGCTTGATGAATGGTGTTCTATAATTATAATGTGCCACACATTATCCTGTCTTAATTGCCCTTTGCCTGAATTTTAATGATCAATTTGTTATTGTTGCAGATGTGAATATTGTGCATAAACTTACTAAATTTATGTAAATTGTATAAAATAGAATCAGGAGTCTCTAAATTCTTTCTGTGTAGAAGTAATGAATTTATTGTAACATGACCCAGTTATGTATATGACATTCTGTACTTCCTTGAACTGAATCATAGCTTTTGTAGATACTTTTGCATGGATATTTTCTCTTTTAGTTTTTAGTTTCATTATTTGTATTGTGTTTACTACTTGTGATCATGTAGTTGTGCCTTATTTTGTGAGAGAGTTTAGCCCAGTAAATAAATACTGTAATCTCTAAACTCAGTGATTGGAAGGTTACTAATTACAAATGTAACTGATAAATTACACGACAGCATTTAAATCTGTGTAAAGAACGATGGAAGGATCCTTATTGAATTGTTGCTTTTGTTTTTTTTAATATGTTAAAGATGATATTAAAAAAATTTCTTTCTAGTAAATGTATTCTGTGACTATAAATTATTTTGCCTGTTTAACAAAAGAGAGAACAAGACATTAACTATTTTGCATTAATTTATTTACAGTGTATTAGCACTTTGCACTTGGATATCGACAGTGGTTGTTTTAATGGTATTCAACTTAGTAATTAAGTTCCTGATCTCAGGAGAAACTGTTAATGCCATTTTGCTGTAGACATTCCCTTTTCATTCCATTCAATATTGTGAAGAAGTAACAAAAGTAAAAAGAAATATAAAAATATAT
>NW_012154729.1:7234488-7236652 GCF_000956105.1 Propithecus coquereli
CAGGCTGGTTTCGAACTCCTGAGCTCAAACAATCCGCCCGCCTTGGCCTCCCAGAGAGCTAGGATTACAGGCGTGAGCCACCGCGCCCGGCCTAAAGATATTTTTTTGAAAGCTCAATGTACCATTGTTTTTTGCTGTTCCCCCTTCCCCCCAGGAATGAAGGTTCCAGAATGGTTTTTTTCCCCCATTTCATTCTAATGTGCTTCCCTCTGAAGAGTTTAATGTGCATATCCTCAAGCACTTAATATATTGTATATTAGATATGTTATTTTTTGAGCATTATAGAACTCTAGTTTATGTATAACATATTCTTGAGCTGTTTTACATACCTTGTGTTAATTTAGTCAATCTTTTTCTCCCTTTAAGGATATTCAGAGGGAGAAAACTAGTCCTTTATACCTATAAATATGTGGTTGCTGGACTCACAGGACTAAAGGGATCTTGAGAGGTCACCTAGTCCTAGTCCATTGCTCACCTCCAAGGTTGATTTATATCTAAAAATCTCTGGAAGGTGATTGTTAATTTTTTAAAAAATATTTTTTTAGCCAGAAATTTCTTTATATATCTTCTCTTGCATAAATCTATGTTGTCTTCTCCTGGACATAATTGCTTTCAGTCCCATCCAGATACCATGTGTAGGAACTCACTTGAAGTCTGTTTTTCTCTTTGATTTTTTTCCTCCTCACTTATTCTTAGCTATTAACAATAGTTATTGCTTTCCGGATTTTCCTTTTATTTTCTCTTTATTTCTAATAAATGTCTGACATTACTACGAAGAGACTATTACTCTCCATTCTAAGAGTGCTGGGCCCTTGCACAAGAGTCTTTCTGCTGCACTTGCTGTACTGCCTTGTTTGCATGGGGAAATATGCTCCTTCCTCAAAGAATTACTGTGCACATGACTTCCCCAGAAAACATCATTCTCTCTCTATCCCATGCTTCAGCTTAAAGAAATTAGTTAAGGTCTCAGTTGTCTTGCAGGCAAACTTGAAAAATTTACTGCTTCTGCTTTGGAAATTTCAAAAGGTATCATGCCTGAAGTTGAAGTTTGTGGACTTCATTTGATATAATAATCTGACCCTAAGAACTAGTTGCTTAAATGCAATTAATAGTGTATATAATAATTCAAACTGCCTTTCTTGATAAAAATTCTAATGAAGTTTTAAATCCTGCCAAATAAAATTAAGTTACTGTACTGTGCTAAAACACACACACAGACACAGACCTACCAATCAAAACCAGAAAGTATTTTTATGACAAAACACCATCATTCTGCAAAAAACAAAGTTAAGAGAAAGATATCTTGCTATTCGTATTCATGACAATTTCCCATGTAAAAGTGTTAACTGGTGAAAACAGAACAGATACTAGTTTTTTCTATCTTGAAATAAGATAATGGAATTTAGTCTTTGAGGTTTTCTACTTGCAAATTAGAGTATTATAAAGTACACCTGAGATAAATAAACTGTGGTAAAACAGAAATTTTAAAGGTGCTATTAAAATGTAGACCTTATTTATTGCATAACATTAAAAGAGTAATCAAACTTTGTATCAAAAGAATTATCATGGTGTTTGAGGTAGGACTATAAAGCAGTAAGACTGATGTACAAGCCATGCAGGAAAATTGGTTTCATTATTTTATAGATACACACAAAGTAAGATGCTGGTGTTCCTGTTGGACACAAGCAGTGAACGTTTTCCTTCTGATACTCCATGCATCTGATCATTCACCCTTTACAAATTATAATAGCACCATTCTTCACTCGCACCTCTTACAAACCTGACCGCAGTATTAGAAGGTAGTCTGAATATCGTATATATTTGTCGAGAAATTCCTCAGAGTTCAAATTTGTTGCAGTCATTATTCCTCTATACTGAGGATTTTCCTAGCTCAAATTCTCAAATTCCGGAACTCCTTTAAAACGCACTTTTCCTTCTAGCTCATCACTAGATAAGTGTTACAAAAGTTTGAATGAAATAATACCTTAAGTCCTAATCTCTAAAAACATATGCCACTTGTTTTAGTCCCTAAATTTCAGAGGATTCTGCAGGCAATGTGAATAAAGATACTTTCTTGGTTTCCTGATTCTTGGTAAAGCAAGAGATTGCTGCTGTTATGTGTACCATCCATGTTTTCTGTTGAAAAAAGAAAAAATATATAAAT
>NW_012154729.1:7236702-7289741 GCF_000956105.1 Propithecus coquereli
ATCTTGCTCTGTCACCCAAGCTAAAGTGCAGTGGCGTCACTATAGCTCACTGCAACCTCGAACTCCTGGGCTCCAGCAATCCTTCTGCCTCAGCCTCCCGAGTAGCTGGGACTACAGGTGTAGGGCACCACGTGGGCTGATTTTTCTGTTTTGTAGAGAGAGGGTCTTGCTTTTGCTCAGGCTGGTCTTAAACTCTTGACCTCAAGCAATCCTTCTTCCTCAGCCTCCCAAAGTTCTAGGATTACAAGTCTGAGCCACCATACCTGGCTGAGATTCCTAACCTAAGTAAATTATCTATTGAAATATTATTTAGTGAAACCTTCTTTTCTTTCTATTTGCTTAGCTGCGAAAGATAAACAGCCAAATTAGTTATTGAAACTGTAAGATAGGTTGTATATAAAATATGTACTAATGACCACTTAGAACTGGAACCAGACAAGGTTGCCCACTATCTCCACTTCTCTTCAACATAGTGCTGGAAGTCTTTGCCAGAGCAATCAGACAAGAGACGGGAATTAAGGGTGTCCAAATGGGGTCAGAAGAGGTCAAACTCTCACTCTTTGCTGATGATATGATATTACATCTAGAAAATCCCAGTGATTCAACCAAGAGACTCCTGTACTGGCTTTTTGACATTGTGCGCTTTTCTTAATTCTGATGCTCAGTTTTGTCCACAACAAAACATGTGGATTAATTCCCTCTCATGGGGTTTTATCTCCATAAAACAAATAATGACTATAAACTATATTATTATTTCTGCCATTACAATAATAATTATTATTACTACTACTATTTGGGGGGGCATAATATACTTGAGGCTTCTATTGGAGAACTACATGGATCATCAAAGTTTGGTAGGTGAAGTAAAATGAATCTTGCATTGAGAAGAAAGTTTAATACTGGAGAAATAATTTTATATAGTTGATATCATAGGGACTGTAGAAAGATTATAACAAGAATATGTTCATCTGTGAACAGTAGAGCAGATGAAATACTAGTATATTAGTATTTCAGCCAGATAAAAGTAAATGATAAGGAGAATCAAAATAGTATTGCCAGGTAAACCAAGAGAAGAGAAGATAGATATTGCAAAGAAATCAATGTAGGTGAACAATTAAAAGTCTATTTGACAATCAAGAAGTGAGTTTTAAGCAATTTTAGTGGAGTAATAGAGGGAAAAACACAGTTCAGTGAATTTAAGACTAACTTGTTAAAACAACGAGTTTCTACTACATACCTATCAGAATGGCAAAAATCCAGAGCACTGAGAACACCAAATGCTGTCGAGGTTGTGGAGCAATGGGAATTCTTATTAATTGTTGGTGGGAATGAAAAATCATATAGCTACTTTGGAAGATAGTTTGGCAGTTTCTTACAAAACTAAATATATTCTTACCATAGGATCCAGAATTATACCCCTTGATATTTACCCAAAGGAGTTGAAAACTTATGTACACACATACAAAACAATGTGTTATAATAAAAACGTGTTTATATCAGCTTTTCTTCATAATTGCCAAAACTTGGAGGCAACCAAGGTATTCTTCACTAGGTGAATGGATAAACTTTGGTACATCCAGACAATGGAATTTTATTCATGCTAAAAAAACGAGCTGTCAAACCATGCAAAGACATGGAGGAAACAAATGTATATTACTAAGTGGTGGAAGCCAGTGTTGAAAAGGCTACATACTACATGATTCCATCTATATGACATTCTGGACAGAGCAAAACTATGAAAACAGTAAAAAGAGCATTGGTTGCCAGAGTTGAGGGGAGGGAGGGATGAATAGGCAGAACACAGAGGATTTTTATGGCAGTGAATCTATTCTATGTGATGCTCTAGTGGTGGATACATGTCATTGTACATTTTTCCAAACCCACGAAATGTACAACACCAAGAGTGAACCTTAATGTAAACTGTGGATTTGGGATGATAATGATGTGTCAATGTAGATTCATCAACTGTATCATAACAAACGTGCTACTCTGGTAGGGGATGTTGGTAATGGGGCAGGCTGTGCATGTGTGGGACCTAGGAGTACATGGGAAATTTCTTTACCTTCTGCCCATTTTTGCTGTGAATCTAAAATTTCTCTTAAAAATAGATTTTATTAGAAGAAATTTAAAAAGCCTCAATGGAGGCATAAGAATGAAAATGGTATAGATTACTCTTGAGAGTCTGTTAGAAGAGAGAAAGAAGAGAAGATAAAATACATCACTCTTTTTGTCCATTTTCTGAGTGGAGAGGACTGAGCATATTTGAAGGCCAAATGAGGGTTTTAATCAGGAGGTAGACTAAGGATGCAAGGAGAGTAGTAAAGGTATAATACAACCACTGAGGAGAATGGGAAAGGAAGTCAATAAGGAAGTGTTGGGGGGAGCAGAAAAAAAAAAGAAAGTATTGACTTACATCATTCACATGAATGATTATGTACTTATATGGTCAAGCCAAAAGAGAAGAAGATCTGTATCCAAATGAGAATTTGAAAAAAAATATCTCAATACACAGCTCTGCTGTATTATATTTCCTTCACTTCCTACTATGGTATCCTGTATAAGATGTGTACATCACTTCTGGGGGGCTGGCAAGTATGACAAAAGCCATAAGGTTCTCTCCATTTTTTTTAATTTTGTTTTACCCTCTTTTCTCATATCATTTTTATGCCTCTTCCATCTTCTATCTGACTATTCATGTTTTCAAAACATTCACATTTCACAAAGGAATTATTTCCATTTTTGGCTACAGGGACATATCCTGTAGGATATGTTACATTACAAATGCAACCTGTAGGAAAAATGAAGATTCAGTAAGTGCACTAGGTCATAAAAACAGGTGGAAAACAGTGAATATAATACACAATATAATCTGTTTTCTGCCACTGCTGACTGACAAGGTGGGCTAAATAGCAATTACTATCCTTGAGAGAGTTGGGCTTGTCAAATGTTACATCTAGAAAAAAAAGAAAAAATATATAAATAAAATCAATACCCATCAATAGGGATCAGGTTAAATAAACTGTGTATATCCATGTAATTGAATACTTTGCAGCTGTAAATAACAATTACTATCCTTGAGAGAGTTGGGCTTGTCAAATGTTACATCTAGAAAAAAAAGAAAAAATATATAAATATAAAAGAATGTTAAACTGACAATTTCTCACCTTTAGATTAATATTTTCCACTATATTTATTGACTTGTTCTTTAAAATTGAAGACTAACGAAACATTTGCATATGTTTCCCATTTTCTTCTTACATCTAATGTAAATACCTCTAATCATATAGGAAAATGCAAATGGGTTAAATGAGTATGGTATGCAAGTTGGATAACAGTCATGAGTAATCAAGGAACCATAATAGTCAATGATGACTAATTAGGAAAATGAGTACTGAGAATATGTATAGTTTGAAAGTTGAATTTCTTGAATTTCCATTTTGCGTGGAAACAAAAGTTCTTAACCTATGATATAATTTGAAAAACAGACTATGAGGGAAGTGACCCAGGAAACTGAATTCTTAAGAATAATGCAATATTGCATTTATTGTCTGGCCATATTGTTGCTGTGATGAAAGCCTTCCAGGGGAAATAGAAACATAGAAACTGCTAAGATAGAGAAACCAGAGTCAGGCAGCTGCTCTTTCAACTCCATAGCTGTAAAAACAATGGCGTATTTTCAAAGGTTGAGCTGACTCGATTGGCTCGTTATTGCAGCAGGCCCTCACTTAAGTTGGTATCACATTATTTGCACTTTGGAAATTGATTGGAGCATCTTAAAATTTAGTCATGCAATCCAAAGCAACTCTTCCCGCATTTCCTATGGAAAGTACAGAACTCAGGGACAGCCCTTGAGCTTCTGCGGCAGGAGTAAGTGAGAGAGGTTGTGTGGACTCTGCAAGTGCGAGCAAGTTGTCAACACTGAGGCTCCCACCATGATCTGGACTAGATGTCTCCCCTCTCCTCCCAACTCTGCCCTTCCCAAAGCCAGTGAGGGAAGCTCACAATACTCCATTCACCGTTACTTAAGAGACTTAGGGTGAGATTTTTCCTTATATAAACTCCAAAGAATCAAAGACCTACAAAATTAAAATACATACTTTGATGTTTTCCGTTTGGGCTTGTAATAAGAATGCTGCTATACACTGTCGATATCTGTTTTCGTGTTGTATAAGAAAAGCATTTCTCAGCCCAAAGACTAGAAAAAGATATTACAAAGACAAAAAGCCAAATCATTTCATATGAAATCCAAATAATTTCGTAGTACAAGAACCTGGGGTTTGTTTTTTGTTTTTGTTTTTTTCTTTTAATGGTGGTGGGAGATTTATGTAGATTGCTAAAAAAAAATGGATTCCAAGGCCAAGACTCCAGTATTACGTCCAAATACAGCCCACTTGAATACAAAACCCTTTCTTCCTTAGCTAACGACTTCTGGGACTTGAAATGCAATTATGGCTTAAGTGAGGGGAAACAGGCTCTTGCTCATAGAACAAGAGGAGCACATTAGGTGGGTCTTGTGTGTATGAAAATACAGATAATAAAAATATGGAAAACAATGTAATTTTCTTCTTTGTCCCCCCGTTCCTTTTTTAAATACTTAATTTATTTTTGTATTTAAGAAAAGTCACATCAAAACAAGATTTATAAACAAATTAAGATGTGGCAAAAATACAAAACCACCTGAATGCCTCATGATAGGCTGAGAAAAGCCAAAAAACTGACTCAAAGAAAATGCAGTATGTACCAAATTGTGTGAAATGTGAAACAAAATAAAACCAAAAGGGATGTTGGCATGGTTTCTGTGTGTGTAAAAGAAAGTCTATTCTGTCATTTCCTAGCTGGTCTCAAAGAAATGACAAGGAGATACTGGGAGAGCAGATTCCTTTTTTTTTTCTTTTTTAATATAGCAGGAGCTCTTAAAATGAAAATCTCTTCCTTAAACTATTACTACAACACAGGGAATAAAATTCTGCAGTTTATAATTCTTGCTATAGTCAATTAATGTTTAGAAACAAACAAAAAACCAAACCAGGGCTGTCTACTGCTCATATCAAATACTTCAGGGAGCAGGAAAAGAACCAGAAACTTTTATTCCTGGTCGATCATGAAGCTGATGCGTGTCCACTGCCCTTGTTTTTACTTGTTGATTTTGTGAGTTTAACTCTGACTTTTTTGAGGGGGGTTGGGCCTCATTTCAGAATGCAAGTGAATGCCAGATTTTATTTTCTTAACTGCAAGAACTATTCCAGTATCACAGATCATACCCATAACATCCGAAACCTCATAATTCCTAAATTCTACTATAATAAAGTCTGTTAAGGTCAGGTCATGAAATTCTGTCCAGCTTCTCTGGGGTGAGGGGATTTACACCTATTAAAATGACTTTCTGGGGGAAAAAAAATATGGCTATGTTTATTTTACTCCCTGATCTTTCTCCTTATAAATTCCCTGTAGCAAGTGAGGCTTTAAAGATCAAATTGTTGTTTTTGGCTGGTTTTCGGAACCCATTTTCCTCAAAAATTGTACCTGTAGTTCTCAGTTTATTCCAGGTATCCCTCATCGGTTTGGTTTGAAATATTGGTACAAAGGACTTTATAAGCAAAAAAAGAACCTGGCATGGCCAGGCCTGTAAAATACAATAAGGAGATAATATATGGACAGGAATAGCTCTTTTTTCCCTGACATTTTCATATAATAATTGACACCGTTTTTAAAGCATTTACTATATACCGGCACCACACTGTTTTTTCTCCATTTTGTGTCATTTAAACCATACAGCAACCCTGTAAGATAGGTCAGCTAATTCCCACCTGCACATCAGGAAACAGACTTAAATTAATTTTTCCAAGACCACAAAGCTTGTAAATGACATAGCCAGGATTTTGAATTAGGTCCCTGTCACTTGAAAGCTCAACCTCTTTCTTTGGTCCCCATCTCCTCTGTCCCACTCTGTGGCCACTGTGCCTCCTACACTGCGTCTGAACAGTCAAGATAATAGACCAGAGGGAGGAGAAAAATATTTAAGAAAAGGAACAACAGATGGTAGTTAAAAATCAGAACTAAAAAAGTGGAAATAGAGTTTTTAAAAAGGTATTGTTTTCATTAAAAAAAGAAGAAATGGAGAGAAAACATGCATGTCCCAAGGTAATCCAGTGATGTCAGATTTCCGGTTAAGTCCAGGTCTTAACGTTGGCAGGGCGGTGACTACACTGAGCCCTCAGCCCAGCTGCTTCCTCTCTGCCTCCTGGGGCTTATGGCGTCTTCCTCCACCCAGGTCCGTTCATGTGCAGAATCTCCAAGGATACCCACTGTCCTGAGAGGACCAGTTCCAGCACAGGATGCCCCCTTCCACGATATTTATTTAACATGAAAAAGTAAACTAAACAACAAATCACAAAATGGAAGTGATTTCTAGCCCTAAGTACTGAATCTGCTGCATCTAGACTCCTTTGCCAGCCCTGGAGCGCCTAGGGGACCCAGGCTGGAGGTGTGCGCCCCCACCCGGCAGGGGCTGCGCCACCGGACGCAGCCCTTTACAAGCCTGCGCCGGTACAGCTCTGAGGCTTACGCAGACTCCGGCCCATAGAGACTGTGGCTGGTCCCAGTCAGATCAAATACAAGAGGCCTAAGGCCCACCCTTGTCACAATAGACACAGGAGGCAGATGGCTCTATTTCTGGATAGAGGCTTCCCTTCTGCACGTGGCGAGCAAGGTTGCAGCCATTCACAACTTAATATATGGACAGCACTTAAATATATAATATAGCTCAGTTATATAGCATAACTGTATCAATGTTTGCTATTGTTTGTATATTCATTCATCCATTCCTTAAGGTTGCTCTAGGATGTATGGGTTTGTCCTGTGCTAGTCATTGAAGCTCTGGGCTTGCCTGCTGGGGTGGCGATTGAGGGGAATGGTCAGTGTCCCCACTTTTCCTGCTCCTCCCGTGGAACAGGAGGGCAATTCCCACCCGCCTGGCCTCAGCTGGTCTACGAGCCTGCATCCTCCTGAACACTGCCGCCACCTACCCAGCCCGAGAAGACCGAAATGTCCTTCAAGTCCCTCAGAGTCCCATGGCTTTCCTGCAAAGGATTTACTGATCTTTCATTATTCTGGAGAGCTCCCCACGGACGAGGGCTGTTTCTTATTCATCTTTGTAACTGCGGAGCCTGCTGAGTGCTTGGCTCTCAGGAGACACACAGGAAATGCTTGAATAAAAGATTAAAAATGATATATATTTCTGATATGTGCGTGTGTGTATACATGCATATATATTTATATATTTAATTTCTGACATATTTCTTTCTACAGCATAATAAAATATGCTTGCATAGCACATCATGGTTCACCAGTACTTTAACAATAGTAATAGTATTAATACTAATAATGTTACTATAATAATACAACAACACCTATCATTTATTGACTGCATTATATACATTATTTCATTTAATTCTCATGAAAACCCACTGAAGTAGATTTATTATCCCTATTTTACCAAAGGGAACCCGAGGCGTAGAAAATTGAAATGCCTTGGCCGAGGTCAAACAGCTAGCAAGTGGCAGCACTGGATCATCTGGCAGCACTAGATCATCTCGATAACTAATTCATAGAGCGAATGATGTATAGCCACATACGAACACAGTCTTATCTTTTACGAAGACTTTAATCGGATTCATGTCCTGCTACCAAAAAAAAGCCAATGTAAAACTGTGTGATGGCAAACACATGATCTGAATAATGGAAATGAACACATACCTGACACGTGGAGTGGATCGATACTTTTGACTACCAGTCTATCCAGTGGAATAGGCTGGTCAAGTACTGTACACGAACCGCCCTCCTTTATTACTGTTTGCAGCTCAGGAGTAAGAGAAGGACACATTAAACCAGTGTCTGAGCCTCCAACTTTCTGAAATTAATAAGGAAAATAATGTGATAAATAGAAAGTAAATATTGCCACAGATACCTAAAGTGCGTCCTTAAGCAAACAGATTCTTAAAAACAATTGCTTGAAATCTAGCTGACTATCTTTTCTGGATCCTAAAAAGCATTTCCCCAACACATAGTGATTTAAAGCAAAGTGTTTCTGATTCACCAAGATTAATTACCTGAGTAAATAAATCACCACATCAATGGGCAGATCTTCACCCCCAGCGTCTTAATCTCTCTATAGTATTCAGTTAGATGAATGAGAAAGGCCAACTCTATGCATGGGATCTAATACTAAACTCTAGCTAGATTCCATGCTCTAGAATTTGTAGATAATTGACTATATAAGATGCTGAAATTTTTTAAAAGGATGTAAAATATTGTGATTGGCATGATATATATTGTATATAAAATAGCAAAGGGACATGTAAACTGGTAACAGTCTTTATTTTGAAATCAAGTTGTAAAGCATGAAACCAGAATATTGCCTTGTCAATATGGGCTGCTGTTAAATGCATGTGTTCTGATTTGTACCATTATTTGAAGGGAAGGTCAGCTGTGGTAGCATCGAGGTTTTTGAAAGGGGTAGAGATTTTCAGAACTTGGTTTGTTCAGACATGCTGCTCTGAATAACCTAAAATAGGAGGCCATACAAATTCCCAGACTATGACTCTTAATACTGTCCAACAGCCACTCAATCCCAAACCACCAATCAGCTAGTCATAGATTGATTAATAGGTGTCTATTTTTAATTGCTTAAGGGAACCTGCAGCCTTGGGGCCACATGTGGCCTTCTGGATCCTTGAGTGTGGCCTTTTGACTAAATCAAAATTTTACAGAACAAATCCTTTCAATAAAGGGATTTGTTCTGTGAAGTTTGGATCTGGTCAAGAGGTTGCCCTTGGGGATCTGGAGGGCCACATGCGACCTTGAGACTGCTGGTTCCCCACCCCTAGCTCAACCAACCAATACCATCCAGAAGCTTAGCTTATTAAAAGATATGAGATTTCTAGTCTTATGATCTTATTGTCTGTGTAAGGCTAGCTATTTGGTAAAGAAACGAGTAGAATAAAAAACATTAGTTATCTCTGATGGGTTAATACATACGGCAATTCCTCCTCAAACAAAAAAATATTTTATATTCCACGTTTATGGATTGGAAGAGTCAATATTGTTAAAATGTCTATACTACCCAAAGCAATCTACATATTCAATGTAATCCCTATCAAAATACTAATGACATTCTTCACAGGAATAGAAAAAATAATCCTAAAATTTATATGGAACCCCAAAAGACCCAAAATAGCCAAAGCCATACTGAACAAATAGAACAAAACTGGTGGAATCACATTACCTGACTTCAAATTTTGCTACAGATCTGTAGTAACCAAACAACATGGTACTGGCATAAAAATAGACATAGACCAATGGAACAGAATAGAGAACCCAGAAATAAATCCACACCATCTACAGTGAACTTATCTTTGACAAAAGCACCAAGAACACAAGTGGGGAAAGGGCATTCTCTTCAATAAATGGTGCTGGGAAAACTGGGTATCCATATGCAAAAGAATGAAACTAAACTCTTGCTGTATGCAAAAATCAAATCAAAATGGATTAAAGACTTAAATCTAAGACCTGAAACTATGAAACATTGGGGAAATACTTCAAGACATTGGTCTGGGCAAGGACTTCTTGAGTAATATCCGCAAAGCACAGACAACCAAAGCAAAAGTGGACAAATGGGATCACATCAAACTAAAAAGCTCTGTATGGCAAAGGAAATAATCAACAAAGTGAAGAAGCAACTCAGAATGGAGAAAGTATTTTCAAACTACCCATCTGACAAGGGATTAATAACTAGAATATATAAGGAGCTCTAACAATTCAGTAAGAGAAAATTCAAATAATCTGATTAAAAAATGGACAAAGGATCTGAATAAACATTTCTCAAAAGAAGACATACAAATGGCCAACAGGTGTATGAAAAAATGTTCAACATCATTAGTCATCAGAGAAATTCAAATCAAAACTACAATGAACTATCCTCTCAGTTAAATATGCTCTTCAGTTAAAATGGCTTTTATTAAACAACAGGCAATAATGAATGCTGGCGAGGATGTGGAGAAAGGGGAATCCTCGTACACTGTTGGTGAGAATGTAAATTAGTGTAGCCACTATGGAGAACAGTATGGAGGTTTCTCAAAAAACTAAAAATAGAATTACCACATGACCCAGCAATCCCACTGCTGGGTATATAGCCAAAGAAGGGGAATTCAGTATATTGAAAACATATCTACACTCCCATGTTTATTGTAGCACTAGTCACAATAGCCAAGATATGGAATCAACCTAAGGGTCCATCAATGGATGATTGGAATATTACATAGCCACAAACAAGAATGAAATCCTGCCAGTTGCAAACCATGGATGGAACTGGAGAACATTTTGTTAAGTGAAATAAGCCAAGCACAGAAAGACAAATATCACGTGTTCTCACTCATATGTGGGAGCTAAATATTAAAAACAATTGATCTCATGGAGACAGAGAGTAGAATGATGCTTACCAGAGGCTGAGAAGGGTAGCAAGGGGCAGGGGATAAAGGAGGGATGGTTCATGTGTGCAAAAATATAGTTGGATAGAATGAACAATATTTGATAGCACAACAAAGTGACTATAATCACCAATAAGTTAGTGTATACTTTAAAATAACTAAAAGAGTGGAATTGAAATTTTCCCAACACAAAGCAATGTTAAGTGCCTGAGGTGATGGATACCCCAATTGCCCTGATTTGATTAATTCACATTGTATTCCTGTATCAAAACATCACATGTACCCTATAAAGATATTCAGCTTTATGTGCCCGTACTAACTAAAAATAAAAAATTAACACAATGTATACCTCCCTCGACGTCCTTGAGAGATGTAGTTTGCTTTTGCTTTTGTTTTTGTTTTTTCAATTCAGAGCTTTCTGACTAAAAAAACCAATATTTTATAACACCTCCACTTTTTAGAGGGAGAGATCCAATTTGATGTATAAGAATATTTTATATTTTTAACACAACTTATCTAGAAATATTTCTAAACTCATGTAGCAAACTTATTTAGAAATAGCAGCATTTTACCTTTTTGTTGCGCTTCATTTTGGTAACTAAGAGGAAATCATCAAAGAGAAACAGATAAACGTCTAGGAATCTTGTGCTTTCTGAGGAGAGAAAGAGAAGGTGAAATGGGGATTGAAACAGGAAGTAGACGGGTTTTTAATTTAACTTAAATCAATGAACTCCTTAATAAAAAAAACAAGGTGGGTATTATGGAACACCAGGGAGCTCCAATCATGTAGGTCAGAAAACTGCCTGCATTAATGTGGAATTGATTTCTTCCTAAAGCAGACTTGATTAGAGCACAAGCTTCCAATTTTAAAGACAGTTGTATTCGTGATGCATCTCATGTGAATCTAAGATAACTCGGGTGATATTTGTAATGGCTTCAAATAAGCCTAGGACAAATCCATCAACTAATTGAACTCGTGGCATTTCTGCCTCTTGATCCATCTGGGTGGTTATTGGAAGGGCATGTATCAGAGAAAGGCATTTTGTCACTGCTATGGACTATGCTGTGTCCCCTCAAACTTCCTACGTTGAAGTCCTAACCCCCAGTATGGCTGTATTTGGAGTAAGAAAGTAATTAAACTAAAATGAGGTCAAAAGGCTAGAAGCCTGATCCAGTCGCATTAGTGTTCTAATAAGAGGAGACCCCAGAGAGCTCACTCTCTCTCATCTCGAAGAGAGCCCCCATTAGAGACTGACCTTGATCTGGGACTTCCCAGACTGTGAGAAATAAATTTCTGCTGTTTAAGCCACTCATTCTCTGGTATTTTGTTACGGTAGCCCATGCTGACTAAGACCATCATTAAAACTAATTTCTCAAATTTTAGAATGTGTCTACAAATGTTTAAATATTCTCACATAGTTTATATTTATGAACTTTTCTGATACTACTTTTGATAGGTACTGAAGGCAAATAGGCTTCTTTACTTTTCCTTAGGAAGGGAATAGCAGTACAAGAGAAACCAAATGTTAGAATAAGATATCTCCTTTCTTATTTTACTCTATCTCTGAAGCATGGGAAGTTGCTGTCACTGGCCCAAGGGTTGCACAGGCCAAAACAGCCACGCAGGGAGTGAGCCAGGCAGCCAGCCTCCGGGGCCCATCCTTCTATGCCTTTGCTGGGAGCCTTGTCTCTCTCGGGGTCTGCCCTTCCTCCTACCCTTCAATTAACGGCAATTGAACAAGTTACAAGGTAGGGAACATGTTGAGTTTTTAAAGGAAGCAGTTATTTACCTGCAAGAGTTAATTTGCCTTCATAGAGAAGGTGTCTGTTGGTTGGTGACAAGACGTTTTCTGCCATGTGTTCTTTAAAAATGTGTTTCAAACACTTGCAAAACAAGGGAGAAAATAAAAGAGATGTTGTTAGTGACTGGAAGAGAACATGATCAAGGAGCTGGGATAATCAACTCCATCTAGAAAGTTCACGACATTTGGGAATGCCAGCAGATAGACATGTGAATGAGAAAGAATGAGAAAACTTTTGAGAAGGACCATCCCAAGAATGTCACAATGACATTCACCTCCCCATGTACAGTGCCCCATGGACGAAGGCTTCACTTCTTGCTCATAAAACTAGATTTATCCTTCAAGTGGACAGATGGGGACTTTCTAAGACTATTGTATTTCCACCTGAATGCCAAACTTCCGGAAAGGGATTTAAGTCTGAATTGATCTTTTTTTGTACCTCTGGAATGAAAAACCTTTTATCTCTATCCCAAAGCGGAGGCCACACTATAATCTCCTGTAGATGTCTAAATTTTTGGAAATTGTCCAGCCACTTCACTTTTCCTTCAAGGTCTCCTGAAAGACAAGACACATTCAGTATATATTTAAATGCATGTGACACTGTAGCATAAATTTTAACCAAGGTCCACAGTCATCATTAGAGACACTGGCTGCCCTTGGAGCTAAACCATATTTTAGGCTCATTTGACAAATTGCTTGCTGTTTTTGTGTCTTAGAAAACTCACTAATTTGAAGTCAGCCTCTTGCAGAGAAAAATGAAGCTTACGCAATTTAATTCAGTAAGTTGGAGATGCATTGTGCATTTTCATTTCAATAACACTAATAAAGCCCTTGGTAGTTTTCTCTTATTCCCTAAACCACAGAGCCAGTAATTAGAGGAAGAAAAAAAATAAGACTAACAAGGACAAATATATCTTTTTGTGCTGATCATAAAACACACTTTCACTTCATGATGAAGATGATTATTTCTTTTTGCTAAGAACTCAATTTCTCTTATAAAGGTTTGTATTAATTTTCCAACATTTTATAAAAAAATTCTCAATATTGCTATTGGGCTTTTGAAATGGTTTTTGCAAAGATGGACTGGAAGGCATACACACACAGAATCGTATTGTTAGTGGAACCCCTGAGAATTCATCCTCTTTAAGGTATTAGACTTAAAGGAAGGCCATACAGATTTCTTCCCTCAACAATGAGAATCTTTATTTTATTGCAAAATTTCCAGAAGAGCTACCATTATCTTCCCTCACAAACCTATTCAAATGAGTAATAATCCTTAAAATTATTTTTTAAGTTTTTAAAAAATCAGTCTTTAATGGAATTTTTGTCTTATTCATTTGATAAACTTAATTCCAGTTCTTCAGGTAATTTTAGAATTTGAATAAGAAATTTAAAAAGAGAAAAGAAATCCCAACTAAATGATCATTTTATCTTTAAACTTGCAAAAGAAAAAGAATATCATTTCTATACAGCTGATAATTATCCAATTGAACTGTTCCCTTTTGATGCCTACCAGGAAATCTTGGTTTATGGACATAAATCATGGAATTCTTTATTTGAGTTTCCATTACACAGAACTACACAAATAAACTTAAGTCATCTTAGGGCTTGCTCAGTTCCCATCCCCATGTTTCAGTTCTAAAGACTGCAGTTGACATTATTTTTACATTGGCTCTGGATTTCAGGGATTTAAAAAAAATGATGAATGGTAATTTATCCTCCGGATACGCTTTCCATGGTGTTTATCCCATTTGCTTTGTGTGTGGGTTCAGTATGGATGTTAAAAACAAAGTGCCTCCCATCATCTGGGAAGTAGAAGTTTTCCTGCCTGAACTCACTTCTGAAACCCTTGGAGACAGAGCCACGTCCTGTGTAAGCCGGGTGTTAGAGTTCTCATAGGGTCCGCCAGGATGTGACTGGAGCCCATTGTTCTGTGTGTGTTTGATTTACAACGCACTCAAAGCTGAGTCCACGTTTCCGACAGCCATGACCTCAGGTCAGTGGAATTACCTTCTAGGATGGAAGCTCAGATGGTTCCCAGGAGTCACAGGGCCCCAACTCTTTCATTAAGCTCACTTATCTCAGGGACTTACGGATTGACTTTTCCACCTTTTCCTTGATGGAGTAGATCATGATTTTCTCAGCAGTGTCTATACTCCTTTTCCAGATATTCTTCAGCAACAGTGGGTATCGAGTAAGCCTGTGTAGTGGAGCCACCAGCAACTCTGGCAGGTGCAGACGTCTGCACTGCTCGTTCTGCTCACACCACTGGGGAAAGCAAAGGCAGACATATCAGAGTATCACCTCTCCCACGGAGGCCCTAAGAAGCCTGGATATGAGCAGTTCTTAGAGATTTTACTCAGTAAGAACAGAATGTACTTGTGAGCTTGTTGGGAAAATTTATAAGCTACGGACTAGACTTTGCTCTTGACAATTCCGTATTAAACTGTATTTGGCAAGCACTTATCTACCAGGGCCAAGCTCAGGGTCTGAAATTGGGCTCTTAGATTGGATTAAGAAGTAGTGTTGACTCTTACTGACCAACATTGTTACTTTTCAGTTAAAGAAATTAAAGAATCTTTTTTCAGATGTTTTGCTTTTCCAGAAACGGTGATGAAGTCAGTAGTCATCAGACCACCTATAACTTGACCACTCAGTCCTCGTAAATGGGGAAATTTAGCAAGATTTAGATGCACAAGAAGAGTTTAAAACTCAATAAGTCCCCTAAAACTGCATATTCCATTGATAGTAGTGAAAGATGTATTAACATATGTGCTCCAGCTTTGTTTACCCTTCTCCTTTGAGAGTTTAGTTTTGCCCACTGGCTTCGCCCTCTCCTTCTCCTTCTCCCTGCCCCTGGGAGAGTTCCGGTTTCAGCAGCTTTGTTCCCATCCTTCTTGTGATGCACACTTAGGAGAAAGGAGGATCAAGACTGGAGTGACAGGAAGGAAAAGGAAGGATTTGCACTGGTTGGGTCAGTTTCTTGACTCTCCTTTGCTGGGGAGAATCAGGGCACTGATCAAAAATGAAGAAAAAATGAAAATAGAAGTTGGAGAGGCTAAGTTGATCTACATGACATAGAGCAAAGGGGGAGAAGAGAGGGATAAAGACACAGATAATTTTCAATAGGGAGAGTTTGCAGTTGGGGGTTGAAGATGTGGTTCTAGGGTACTCAAGCACTGGGGAAGACACCACAGGGAATTTTAGTAGGTATTGCTGGGGGTTGTACGTGGGAGTTCCATAAATGATATTTGAGAAACCCAAGTAAACATGAGAATAGCTTTTACATTTGTTTCATCTGCTAGGCTGTTTCTTTGATTGTGACACTTCTTTGAACCTAAGGGACTCCAGCTTTTATGAAGGTGACACGTGATCCATGGAGGTGGGTCACAGGTCAGTATGCAGATAAGTACATCAAGAAGGACTATGAGGGGTGTGTTCTCTTCCTCTTCTCTTACCCAACCCACTCACACCAAATTTATCCTGAGTATGGCTACAAAGAGGTTGAAATGGACTGAAGGTTTGCTTCCCTCCATTGTGTGTATTACACAATGAAATCCTGACCCTCAATGGGACGGTACTAGGAGGTGGGGCCTTTGGGAGGTGATTAGGTTATGAGCATGGAGCCCTCACGAATGGGAGCCCTTATGAGAGAGACCCCAGAGAGCTCTCTGGCTATCTTTCTGCCGTGTGAGGATACAAAGAGAAGACAGCCATCTGTAACCCAGAAAAGGGCTCTCGCCAGCCTCTGGCCATCCTGGCACCCTGATCCCAGACTTCCAGTCCCCAGAACTGTGAGAAACAAATTCTGTTGTTTATAAGCCACCAGTTTATGATACTTTGTTTTAGCAGCCCAAACTGACTACAACAGGGATCCTGCCCTTCCACTAAATATTTTTCCTACTATAGGCTGCTGCCTCATTTCCATGGTTCATTTTTATTCTAGGCCCAGATTAAATGTCTTGTGACCCAGACCCTTCAGGGCCATCCTGAGGTGGGCCAGGCACACTGTGGGCAGCTCCCCTGCTTCCACAAAGATGTCTTTATATCTTTATGCCACTGCAAAGTATCAGCCCTTGCATTTCAGAGATCTGGGTACAACTGGTACAAATCCCCACCAATCCAATAGCCCATGGAAGTCCAAAGCCCTCCCCTAGATATTTACAAACTCACAGGGACTGAGAGTCTAATGGCTTCCTCTGGCCCCTGGACTCCTGTTTCCTTATATATTGTTTCTTCCCTGAACAGCATGGACCAAACTTAGCCCCTTGGTTGGTTTCCTATGTTACTTTTCACTATAAATCCCCTCATGCCAAAGGTTTTGTGAATGTGCATATTTATTTTGCTGAAGATTTTGGGTTGTGGAGGGCTGTCAAATACACAATCCCCCTACTATTTTACTGGCTTCATTCTCTTCTTTGGAAACAGAGAGCTCTTTCCGTCTCTTTTCTTCTTCAAATAAACCCTCCCCTTTTATCTCTTAGCCTCCTGCTTAGCGATTTGCACTTGTCTTTCATAGCTTGACCATGTCCTGGGGAACTGGGGTGGGGTCTCACCCTCCCACACTCTCAGCTTTATCAAACTATTTTTTTTTGAAAACATCCAGGGCGCCTTCTCTGGGGAATACAGCCCAATGCAATCTTCTCCACTCCTAAGTGAGCACAGGGGTGCGTGGTGCACCGGGGTCCAGGAGCCAGGTGACACGGACCACCTTTCCCTCTCTGAACCTTGGATTCCTCTTCTGTGAAATGGTGGAGGGTGCTAGATAATCTCCAAGTTCTCATCCAGCTCCAAGTGGATGTGGTTCTCATTGGAGTCGGCAAGGATGGAGAAGGAAGCAGCCAGATGAGGATGGGCTGGGAGTGGCAGGGAGCAGAACTGTGGCTTTAGTGGCTGACTCCCAGGCTGACTCACTGGGAACAGCGTTCCAGCGCTACTTGGGTGGCTGGCAGTTCCTGTAACTGATTTCTTGGCAGCAGTTAGGAACCCCCTCAAAACACACGACCCCGGGGCCACTGCCCACATTGCCTTGCTGTGGGGAACAGCTGTGGCTTGCAGCATCCACTGGAATTCTTGCTAATTGTGAAAACATTGATCTCCTTCAGATAGCAATCAGGCAAGAAGCATCATTGGTAAATAATTTAGACAAAGATCCAAGCAGGGATATCGCAAATTTTTAGTGTTTTAGAAAACCTCCGAAGAGAGAAAAAAAGTTGACTGACAATTATAAAAATAAGGCTATAAGTTTTTTTTCCATCTATTTATTGGCTTTATTTTTCAGGTCCATTAGGGAAAACAAAGAATATTTCTATCAAAAGAGATTAGACATAAAAAGCCTTTTTATTGATGGGTCCAGATCAATGAAGCCTACTTTTCCTTTATAATAAATAATCCAATATGTTTAGGGGAACAATGATAGGAGTTAAGGACCCCAGATAAAAACGTTCTTCTAAGAAATCTGTCTTGGTGGGACACAGCTTTGGGCTGGGGCAACCAGCATTCTTGAAACGTTGGGAAATTTACTTAACCTCTCTAAACCTCATCTGAGAAATGTAGATGATGAGAGTAGCTACCTCATTGCGTTGGTGAGAGGTTTTAATGAGATAATCCTTGCCAAGTGCTTAGAACAATGCCTGGCACATCTCAAACACTCAGCCCATGGTAGCTAGAATTCTTAGTGTTTGATAATCGAGCCACTCTAAGAGGTCTCGTACAAAGTTCCCAGTCTCTTCCTCAGCATCATTTTAACTGTTTCTAAGATAGTGGGAAGAACTTGACTCCCATTAATGGGAGTGGCCCAGGATAGTACATACATTCATAACGCCCAGTCTCACGTGGTATGGAGAGTAAATTCATCCTAGTGCATTTACGGGTTCATTTTAGGCAACCAGTAACACGACGCAGAATTTAAGTTTTCCAAGAATGTTGTGTATAACAGAGCATAGTAAGGGGGAATGAATGTTGGATTCAGACAGGTCTGAATTCAAATCCTACCTCTGCCCCAGAATAACCATATCTTTTAGTCAGTTGCCTAAACTTCTGAAATATTAGGATAATATCAAGTTCCACAGAGTTATTGTGGAGACAAAGAGATCACAGATGACCGGCATGTGGCACAGTGCCTCACCCAGAGCAGTGGCTCAAAAATCAGTCACCTTTCTTATCTGTGAGAATGCTTTTGTTCTGGGTTATAGGGCTGTGGAAGGCAGATTCACTTTCGACTCTTTTGAAGTCTCTCCCTGACTCCTCACCTTTGTTTCACGAGGCTGGAAGTTCCCTGGCAACGGAAAATATCCCTGAGGAGTTGGAAATAGTCCTGGCGTGAAGAGCATTGAATTCTTTTGCCCGAAGGGATTAATACAGTTCTTACTTTGCCATGTATTGACTATGTGACCTTGCAAATGTCATATAACCTCTCTGAACCTCAGGGACACATGGCAACAATGTAATCAACTTCATAGGTGTGTGTTAAGAATTAAAAGAGATGTTTGAGGAAGTGCACCATATGCACTATGCATTATAATAACAACCCTGAATCCTCTACTTCCTTTCCTGAAATAACTTTGGATGATATATATATAATTAATACATAATAATTGCACAAATTTATGGGGTACATGTGATATTTTAATACATGTATATAACATGTAATGATCAAATCATGGTAAGATATCCATCACCTCAAACATTTATCATTTCTTTGTATTGAGAACATTTCAAATCTAACCTTCTAGCTATTTTGAAATATACAATAAATTATTGTTAACTATGGTCACCCTACTGTACCATTGAACACTAGCAGTTATTCCTCCTACCTAACTGTATGTTTGTACCCATTAGGTAACCTCTCTCACCTCTCCTCCCACCTTGCCTTCCCAGTTTCCGGTAACCATCATTCTAGTCTCTACTTCCATGAGATCAACTTTTTTAGCTTCCATGATATGAGTGAGAATATGTGATATTTGTCTTACTGTGCCTGGCTTATTTCATTTAACTTAATGACCTCCAGTTCCATCCATGTTACTGCCAATGACAGGATTTTATTCTTTTTTATGACTCCATTGCGTATATATACCACATTTTCTTTATCCATTCATCCACTGATGGACACTTAGGTTGATTCTATATCTTAGCTATTGTAAATTGTGCTATAATAAACATGGGTTTCAGGTATCTCTTTGAAATACTGATGTCCTTTCTTTGGGATAAATACCCCATAGTGGGATAGCTGGATCGTATGGTAGTTGTATTTTCACTTTTCTCAGAAAACTCCATACTGTTTTCCATAATGGCTGTACTAATTTACATTGCCACCAACAATGTATAAGAGTTCCCTTTTTTCTTCATCCTTGAAAGCAGCTGTTATTTTTTTGTTTTTTAAAAAAATAATATCCATTCTCTTTGGGGGGCTAGATAATATCTTATTGTGGCTTTGATTTGCATTTCCCTGAGGATTAGTGATGTTGAGCATTTTTTTTTCATATACCTGTTGGCCATTTGTATGTATTCTTTTGAGAAATGTTTTTTCAGATCCTTTGCCTACTTTTTAATGGAATTATTTGTTTGTTTTTGCTGTTGTTTGAGTTCTTTGTATTCTAGATATTAGTACCCTGTTGAATGAATAGTTTGCAACTATTAATATTTTCTCCCACTCTATAGGTTATCTCTTCACTCTGTTGATTGTTTTCTTTGCTGTGCAGAGGTCTTTTAGTTTAATATGGTCCCATTTGTCTATTTTTGTTTCTGTTGTCTTTGCCTTTGGAGTCTTAGCTCTAAAATCTTTGCCTAGACCAATGTCCTGAAGTGCTTATCCTATCTTTTCTCCTGCTAGTCTTACAGTTTCGGGCCTTATGTTTAAGTCCTTAATCCATTTTGACTTGATTTTTATATATAGTGAGAGACAGGGGTCTAGTTTATTCTTTTGAATACAGGTATCCAGTTTTCCCAGCACCACTTATTGAAGAGAGTATTCTTTCCTCAATATGTGTTCTTATTACCTTTGTTAAAAATAATTTGGCTGTTAATACATGGGTATGAGTTTTTCCACAGTTACTTGAAAATGGTGGCTGGACCTTGTTAAATTAATCTCCCCTCTAGATTGGAAGGGACAGATATACACCTGGATTTTCCCCAGTTTGGGGTCTGATATAATTTGCATATTTGTTCCCTCCAAATCTCATGTTGAGATTCGATCTCCAATGTTGGAGGTGAGGCCTAGTGAGAGGTGTTTGGGTTGTGGGGTGGATCCCTCATGAACAGCTTAGTGCCATTCTGTTGAAAGCACCTGGCACCTCCTCCTCTCTCTCTTTCTCCCTCTCTTGCCATGTGACACATCGGCTTCCTTTCGCCTTCCACCGTGAGTGGAAGCTTCCTGAGGCCCTCACCAGAAGCAGATGCCGGCACCATGCTTCTTATATAGTCTGCAGAGACTTGAGTCAGATAAACCTCTTTTCTTTATAAATTACCCAGTCTCAGGTATTCCTGTATAGTAATGCAAAACAGACTAAGACAGGGGCCTAATTAAGAGTCTAATCCATCAGCTTCCAGGGGAAATGTTTGCAATATGATTATTCGTACACTTGGAAATCTAATGAGCTTTCAGTTTTCAGTTTAAGTAGCAAGGAAAACACTGACAGGCTGAAGCTATTAATACAAAAATACAAGTCTTTTCTCTAAGATCATTCTTCTTTCTCAGCCAGGCCACACCCAGGCTTCCTGGCACGTGAATCAAGGCCATGGCAATAGCCCACAGCTGCACAACTGAGTCATTAGGAACTGTGGTGGCCTTTCCTCCCCTTCCTCTGATGTGCAGCTCTGGCGGGGGCTTCTTGCAGCTGCAGGGAAGAGCTGGTTTTCTGGAAAGGTATTTTCTATGGATCATCCAAAGGGCTCTGGCCCAGTACTGAAAAGGTACACCTCAGACTAAAGCAATGCCAAAAGAGAGTCAATAGAGCTAGGGAAGTCAAAGAAAATTCGTTCCAGGTTTGTCTATTAGAAAATGCTGAAGGATCCGAGCAGAAATTCCATGTTTTCATGCTTTGGGACCCAGAGCTGCCATGTTGTACAACTCCAGTGAACACATTTACATTGTGATCTAGCTCTATGATCTAATCTAGGGGGCGCCCTTCATACCATGTAATGGTGCTCCAAGTTTTTGTGCTGGGACTAAATCTTACAAAAGCCAAACTTCTAGTCACAAAGCTCAGGTTCTTATTCTAGTTTCCTCTTTAAAATGTACCAATTTCTACCACAAACAAAACAATGAACTAGCAAAATATTTTTTAAGCCCCAGCCAAAATTTCTGGAGGGATATTAGATGATAAAATGTTTCCAGATGTGCACCATTTAAAATTCCTAAGTGTGCAATGGATGATGTCTTTATGAAGAAAGCAGATTTCTAGTTGAAACATATTGTTGATCATTTATTTCTTCTTTCCCATTTAATTTGGCTATAATAATTCACCGTATCTGTTACACCCAAAGGTCAGGAAAAATATAAAAGAAAAGAAAATGGTACTTTACTTTTAAATAAATCCCAAAGTCGTCTCTCTGCCTCAGGCTGTCAAGATAAAAGACAGCAGCTGAGTAGTTCAGGCAGTAGGTCTGGTGGCTGTGACAGAGGTTCCCTTGGAAATACTGCAGGGGAAAAGCAGAAAGAACTCAAGTTAAGGATTATGCACTGAGCCCTGGCTGACTTTCTCTTTCTCTTCACTTTTATCATTAACTAGAACAGGGAAAAGTAGAGGAGCTATGATTGCATAGTTCCTTTTAAAAGCATTCTTTTAAAAAGATATGATATTCTCATAATAAACAGCTAATTCCTCAATAAATAGTCTTTTCTCCTCTATACTCAAAGAAAATTCTCTTTAGTATGTCTTAACTTAATTCACCCTTTTACTTCTATTCAAGGTCCCTATACCCTACCTGGCACCTACTAACAAATATTGCCTTTGATTTCGGTGACCATGTGAATTGATATTAAGCTTCTGTTGGTATTAAGTGATTAAAGTAATGACATTAACTTTTTATCCAATATTCCTCAAAAATATCCATAAATATAATTCTGCTGGCTTTTAAATGTGTAGAAATTTGGGATGCCTCTACTGAATGTACTATATTTGGTAGCACGAATTTTGTTTAGTAGTCTTACCCAATCTCACACTTACTAGATTTTCTTCATTACTCTTATTTAATGTCTTAAACTTGCTATAATGACTACACATTTGTAAGTCGCTTTGAATTCATTTTAGAATGAGGCAGATTGTCAATTTTTATACATATCTTCAAACATATAATGGGTACAAACCGTGCATACCACACCATATGCCGCCATCTCAGTTAAATGTCTCTCTCAGAAACAGTGGTTATTCTTTGCTCTTTAGTGATACTTCTGACTCATTACTCAGATACTCTTCAAGACTCTATAGTGTCTGCCATATTGCTGAGTCTATGTGCCCATTGATGGATTTATTGACTAATATATAACAACTCATGGGCTCCATTAGGGAATTTCCAATGCTACCCCAATGTGGTGGCATCAGAGGAGGAAGACACATTGCTGGCAGTGTTATGGCTATAGTGAGTAGAAAAAGCAGACCCAGCCTGAAAAGCCATATAGGAAAGTGCTGGTAATAAAGCCAGAGATCGTGAAAACCTAGAAAAATATTTGATTACAGGAATTCAGGAGACAAAATATTATGGAGAGCAATGTCAAGTTTTGGCTTCTGCAAGAAATAATTTGAAAGATGACATGGGTTTCTTTTAGCGGGGAATGTTGATAGCTGGGCAGAGAAGAAGACTTGGAGGTAAAGGAAGGGTTTTCTCATGAGGCACTGAGATGCTTGAGAAATGTCATAACTAGGAGGCGATTGTTAAAAGGCCAAGATTAAGAGTCATTAATAGGCTTAGAAATTTAGTTCTACCACCCATTGGCTGTATGATCTCAGGCAAATTATCTAACCTCTGCAAGCCTCAGTTTCCTTCTGAGTGACTTCCTCAGATGGCTCACATGTGAATAACAAGATGTCCCCACCTCCTAGCTGGTGAGCTTCTTGTGAGACATTGCGGTAGACAGCTTACTGTTCATCAAACCCTAACCCTAACTGTTCCTGGGGAGGCTGTATGTACCTGCTGCATTGAAGGTAAGCTTGGCCATGTGCTGAGGAAATGCAAACAGACATGCCATCTGTTGCTTCAGGCAGAAACTTGAAGAGCCAGTGAGTGCTTTGCCACAGTCTTTTATGTCTTTGCCATGGCAACTGGTAATGTCCCAGGTGGTGTCTGCTCTATCATCATGGGCCCCAGAGTCAGGACAAGGAGAAAGTGGAAGCAGAGCCTAAGTGAGAAAGGAGCCATGCCACTGAGATTTGGGATTGTTTGTTACTGTGGTACAACGGACTCTAACCTGACTGATGTAGACCTTCTAAATTTAGGAAAAGGCCTTATGACCCATCTTTGCACATTGGTAGCATAGTATGGAACATTCCTATGTGAGTTTATTATAGACTCTTATTGAGTCTAATAACATCCCATTCTTTAGTAATCTTTAAATGTGCTTACGAGTTTTGATGAGAAGCTGATATTTCTCTAGGCTGTTTACTAAAAACTAAATTTTAAAATTTTCTGACTCAAGGAATTGAGAGATCCTGAGATTTTAGCTAAGTCCCAAAACTTTACATTCTTTCCTATTTTTTGAAACTTTTCTTTATTTAAATCTATTTTCAATGTTCACTAAAGGATCTTCCTGCTTATTTTTTACTTGTTAAAATTCTTCTTTTATACATCTTCTCAAGCATCATTTCTCCAGAGAGTGTTTCCTTCCTGTAACTACCCCGCTATCTACCCCAACTTAGGTTTTCTTTGTTGGACATGTACCTGCGTCCATTTATTTTTCCAGCATTTATCTCAATTTGTTTGTATAATCATCAGTGCCATTACTGGACTAATTTCTTCCCCACAAGACTGAAAATTCCTTAAGAGCAGGGGGCTGGAGGCTTTTCTAAATTTTGCACATTATTGAATACAGGGCATCAGCCCCACCTAACACTTAGTAAGTTGTCAACAAATCTCAATCTATGTTTTTTTTTTTTTTTTAAATGGAGTGTAAGAATTCAAATCTTGGTAAATGAGACTAGATCCAGTAATGAGACTGGATTAAAAAAACTCAAAACTAAAAAAAGTGAGGAAGAGGTTGAAATATCTACTCAAGAAATAAAAAACATCTATCAAATTAGGGCTACAGGTTTTCCTCTTTTCTCCTCATTGCACACACAGAAATATTATTAAGGGTGGTGATGGATTTTAAGGTTTATTTTGTTTCTTTCTGAGAGTCTGGCACTTTCGTTAGAAGAACAACTGAACCATGTAATTAGCATACACTAAACTATTGCCATGAATGTTGCTTTAAATTGAAGTCATTTAAAAAACAGACTTGGAAATGGCTTTTCCATGCATGCAGATTTTTGTATTAATAAAACCCACACATGAGACGTGACAATGGGAAAACAGAAGCTGCAAGTTATTTTTGAAATCCTTGATTGGTGGAGGCAGGGATGGTTCCTTTGTGGGTGGGTGGTGGTAGAACTTTCCCAGGAACAAGAAAAATCAAGTAGATATGAACAACTGTCCTGGGAGGTGGGCAAATGTATTTCATGAAGTCGAGATCTCCTGGAAGGATTTTACCTTTGTGAGCACGGAGATGAAATCCATCGATGGTGAAGTCTCAGAAGCATCTACATAGTCCTTGATGAGGCTAAAAAGACTGTTCACAAAACCAAGGCTTGTCTAGGGCCAGAGAGAAAGAAAACAAGAAAGCACACACCCAGGGGTAAGGAATAAACATTTGACAAACTTCAAATATCATTCTTGCAGATGTTTCCTTTTTCAAATTTATCTCCTAGCAAAATTCAAAGATTTATTTTCCTCCACTCTCCAGTATATATTTTCTTATAAGTTTCTCTTAAATAAATTCTTGTTGCTATCTCTCTTCTCTTCTGTTTGCAAGGAAAGATATTATTTATTTATAATATATATGAGAAAAGCACATTCATTTGAAAATAAACATTTATGAAGATGATGGAGATCTTAGGAATGTGTCTACATTTTTAAATGGCCATAGAAAAATGAAAAGTGAAGGTTTTCTTTACTAATATCTACAATTTATTTCAAAGATGTCAATGGATGTTTAGACTTCTTTCTTATTAACCTGAAGTCCTGCCTGGGGATGGAATATGGAATAAACCATATGCCATATTCCCATATGGAACATAAGCCATAAGAATAGATAAAGCATGAATTTTCATGGTCCTCTAGTAAAGTTTAAAATAGCTCACCTGAGCTAACTCCTCCAGGTTTGAAAAGAGTCTCCATAAATCCACATCCAGGAGAAATTCACGAGTTTGAAGATATTTAAGTGTATTCATAAAAATCTTTAAAAAAATAAATGCATATTAATTTATATTTTTAAATTTTGAAACATTCCCTTTGTAAGAACATTAAACATAAACTTCCTGATTATGACTTAACAAAGCAATGTAGAAATCAGTATTCTCAAAGTTTAAAAATTTATTCTATACAAATGATGATATTTAAGCATAAAACTTGTTGGAAAAGTACTCTTCAGTATAAAGTTGCTATTGCTTCTCTGAGTCCTAACAACATTCCTGTTGAAGACTATCTGTCCAAATGGGCTTTCTCTGCTACATGGCGCCAAACAAATCCCAAAGGTTCTCTTCTTGCCAAGAGTACTAACTTGAGAGCAAAACAATGTTCATGCTGTGTTCTCATGTATTCCTTCCTCTGCAAAAGACCCAAATGTACTTTACTTTCAGAAAATTAAAAAGAGAGAATTAATGAGTTTATATCTGATAACTGGTAAAATGTTTTGATTTGGATAAAGGCATCAAATATTAATGCAAACATTAAGGGAGTCTTTATGTAACTCTTACTTGATTTGATGCTTTCACACAACAGGGGAACTACACAGCAAGTCAAGAAAGAAGAACTGCAATCCTTGCCTACAGATAGCCTGCCCTTCATCCTATAAACTGAAGAGAGATCAATTGATTGAAATGGAAATACTTTGTATATAAAAGATGGGAAGCAGTCAAAGGGATCAATTATTTCAAGAATTTTGGGGGTTAAAAGACAGGGTTTTAAATAGCTAACCTTCCCCAGTTCCCATTCCTGTATTATTTAATTAGTGTGGTGAGTGGTTCCTGAACTTGCCTCAGAATCACCTGTGGGCCTTGTTAAACCAGACCTGCTGGGCCCCACAATTCTGATACAGCTGGTCTAGAGACCACATGTTGAGAACCACTGACTTAGAGCTTTTTAAATCCGGTATAGCATTGGTTGTCTGGAAATCTGTCAATAGCCAAGCATTTAAAACAGATAATTTTAAGAAACAGAACTCATTCCTGCAGACCAATTGGGACAATTTGGAAGAAATCTTCTTTTTGCTGTAAGGTTCTTTGCTTTACAGAAATTATTACCATTTAAAAAAATACTGAGGGCCGGCTCACGCCTGTAATCTCAGCACTCTGGGAGGCCGAGGCGGGCAGATTGTTTGAGCTCAGGAGTTCAAGACTAGCCTGAGCAAGAGCAAGACTCCGTCTCTACTAAAAAAATAGAAAGAAATTATCTGGAAAACTAAAAATATATAGAAAAAATTAGCCGGGCGTGGTGGCGCATGCCTGTAGTCCCAGCTACTCGGGAGGCTGAGGCAGTAGGATTGCTTGAGCCCAGGAATCTGAGGTTGCTGTGAGCTAGGATGACGCCACGGCACTCACTCTAGTCAGGGCAACAAAGTGAGACTCTGTCTCAAAAAAAAAAAAAAAAAAAATACTGAGTCCTCCGGTGTATTTATTTTACTCTGAGTTACATATTTTCGATTCACAAGAAACTTTGGGAAACTCATATGGATTGTGTAAAGAGAGGTACATACGCATTTTCAATACACTGGGGCATTTAAAAATAAACTCACATTGACCTTAAATAGAAAATGCTAATTTGAAAAATGAGGGCAGTTTTATAGGGGCATAGAAAGTTCCACTCTGTTCATTGGGACAAGGAGGTGGTAGAGCTCAGGAGTTAGTGCTCTGCAGTGAACATTTGATTGGTTACCATTCGGCTACAACGCTCCCCTTCCCTAAAAACAGCCTGGTGTTCATGTCAGTGTCTACTCTTCTCTGTGCCTCTCACGTGTTACATGGCAAGCTGATCTCATGCCCAGGGCTGGACCTTGACTACTTTCAGCCAATTAGCACATTCCTTCCTTACCTAGCTAGAGTATTTGGCTCAGGGTGGGCATGTGATCTAAGCCAATCCGATCAGATTGAATGGCGAGACTTGCTATGAATGCTGGGAAGATCTCTGTCTCCCTCTCTCCCTCTCTCCCTCTCTCTCTATGAGCTCAAGGACAACAGCCATTTTGTGATGACAAGAGAAATCAGCCTTAGGATGAAGCTAATTCCATGGATCACAGGGATGAGAGACAGAAAGAAATTTTGTCCTTGGTTTTGAGCCCTTGATCAAAACAATCTTGAATTCTTTCCCACCTCTGGGCTTTACAGTCATGTGGGCTAATAAAATCCTATATTATTTCAGCTAGTTTTCTCTAATTTGCTCTTGTAAGCATCCTAATTGATATAGTCTCAAAATTTCAATTTTCTCATAGCATGTCTTTATGGTTTAAATTTTGCTAAGGAAAGGACTTAGTGCTGTTACTGACAGTATATATTACTTACAGAAAATAACTGACATTTGCCTAGCACTTGATAGATTTCAAAGAAAACGACTTTGATCATTACAATGGTCTGCTGAGAGAGCCAAAGATGGTATTGTCATTCCCCTTTTATAGTTTAGAACAGAGATTATCAAACTATAGCCTGTGAGCTAAATCTGGCCTGCCATCTGCTTTTTAAATGATGCTTTTTGGTGACACAGTCAGGCACATTCCTTTATATATTGTCTCTGGCTGCTTTTGCACTGCAACGGCAGATTTGAGTAGTTACAACAAAGACCATGTGGCCTGTAAAGCCTAAAATATTTACTATCTGGACCAACACAAAAATGTTTCTCCAGCCCCTGATTTAGGATATGGGGGACTAGACTTTTCTAAGGTCACAAGGAAAGTCAGGCAGATCCAAGGCTTGAACTCAGGTCTGCCAACGCAGTGCTTTTTAGTTGTGTAGTAATCAGGATTCAAAAGTGCTATGGGCAGAGTTGACCTTGGGAGCCGTGTGGTCCACACTCCCCTATAGTCTTGCAAGGAAGCTGCCCTATAGTTCCCTCCCCTGCCCTGTGGTTCTTCTATAACAAATCCTCTGCTCTCAGCCTCACCAGATCAGGGCCGCAGCACTGTACAACCTCAAGGGTGCCATTTACATAGACGACATCATGAATATACCATGTAATCCAACAGCACTGACATCCAACATGTGGATGGTAGGCCTAGAAGTCTGTGACCATGGCCCTGCAGCTGTTAAAAAGCATTCACCTGGTGCTGTTCATGAGGGAGCAAGAGCTCTGCGAGAGAAAGACGACCAAGGATGGAATGGGCTGCCCAGAGGGTGGTGTGAGCTCCCTGACTCTGGAGAGTGTGAATTGGTGAGATCAGGCAGAAGAGATTCAGACATCAGATGGAAGCTGGACTAATTTACTTAGTAAATCTCATCTAATGTTTAAGGAAAGAATGAAGAGACAACGAAGTAGTAGATAAACAATAAATAAAATTTTCTTCAAGGTCTCCTAAAAGAGGAGAAAAAAACCCTAAAACTTCTTCCTTTTTTTTAAGTATGAAAGAGAAAAACTGGTCCCCAAAGAACCAAATTAATATTTTCCATCTACTACAAAAATTAAACCTGGCATTACCATCTTAAGAACTAATAAATGGTCCAAGAAATAAGTGCATTCACTCGTGAAAAGTTCCCACACTGCCTCTTGCTGCTTTCTCAAGTCTAATTGATCAGTAGGAAGTTTTTGATGTGTTTCCATGACTTCATTCCAGGTCTTGTCCTGTACATGAGGAGAAAAGAGAGAACAGAACATTTCCACCTCAGTGGGTTGACCTGTTCGCTATTAACTTTGGCCTGCAGTACAATAGGAACAGGCAATCTCCGAAATCATGATTTCCCACTTCAGGCCGGGGTAGCTCTCTTGGCAGAGTGGCTCCGCAAGCTACCCACACCCCAGCTTCCCTCCGTGGGACCCCGGGATGCCAGTTCCTCCCTATGCAAAGCATGGGGTGCACAATGTACAGTATTTTTACTTTAAAATGAAAAGAAATTCAAACCGATGTTTTGAATTATGTTCATGAATTTCATGAGTCCTTTTCAGTTTATTGCAAAAAAATCTCAAAGAACCCTAAACTCAGGACTGGGAAGTCTGATTCTGGGTTTTATTGGCAAAACTTGTTGAAATTACTCAAGAGTAAAGTAAAAGTTTCAGAGTTCAAAGAGACCTTTAGAAATTGTCTTATCAAAAACAACTTACTTTTCAAATGAGGACATCGAGGCCCAGAGAGGTGAATAGTATAAGTAATTATCCGTAACATTTGTATAGGGCTTCCTGACCTACAAAGTGCTCTCACATTCATAGTCATTACCTTATTTAAAATAAAATGACTTTCCCCAGGTTGTAGTGTGTTGGAGCAGAGCAGGCCCTTTCCAGCCCTGGGCCTTGATGTTATTAATATTATAAACAAGGCAATAATCTGACAACTTAAAATGATGACCAAAAAAAAAAAAAAAAGAAAGAAAAGGAAAAGCCATGCCTCACAGTAAACAATTTGTGACATACCTTAAAGCTGTAGAACTCATAGCCCCTGAAGTTGGTAATCTTCACAGAGGAGAGGCAGTTTTCCAGATCGGATACGTGCTTGTGTTTGTCTTTGCCCTGCTTAAAGATTGTTAGAAACAGGATTTTCAAACATGAATTCTTTAACAGCACAACTTCAGTAGCTTCAGCATCTTTCGTTCACTCTCTGCCGTTCATGAGAACAAACTGCACATTCTGTCTTTAAGCCACTGACAATTCCAAAGTCATTCTGAGCCCTAGTCTGAGCCAAGAACCACGGGATATCAGACCTGGAGGACAGAGGCTCATGAGACTATCTGATCCAAACCTCTCACGTTACTAATGAAAACATATCCAAGGCACAGAACGGTTATATAGGTGGATTTTGAGTCTTGTGCCCACCTGGTGGGGTGACATGGCATCCTTCACAGATTTAACTTTTCTAAACTCTGGACCACAGGGCTTTAGCATCAGAAGGTGCGTCAGATGTATCAGTTCAACCCCTTATTTAGCAGATGACTAAATAAAGCCCAGAGTGTTAAAGAAACTTTCCCAGAACAATTAATTCTATGCTAAAAAATACCAGAATATGCTAGAAACTTTAGTTTCCATGGAATGGCATAACCTATTTACTTTTGTTATAACCTCTATTCTTACTAATATTTGTTTTAAAAATCTGACTGCAAAGGTAATATATGATTATGGCAGAAAATTTGAGAAACAAAGAAAAATACCGTGAAAATTAAAGCTACTCATAATCTCCGCCCTCAGAGACCCACTGAAAGCATTATTCTGATCATATTCACAATTAATTTTTAAATGGTGTCATATTTATGTATCTTTTGGAATGTGCTTTTTAAACATAATATATTGTGAGCATTTTTTTTGATTCCTTTGGTATTCTATTGCAACATCATGAATTGCCCACTTAAAGAGTTCATTTTACCAACCACACCAGGAAGAAGCTATCAAATAACAGTGTATAAGGCTTTTTAAAGTCAACTTGGCAGCATTTCAAATGAATGTTTATCACAAATAATTTTTGACTTCTTCTATTGCCTCAGGGTGCATGATATTGGCATGGATCTAAAGTTTGGTGAAAGTTAATCAACATTATATTAATGAACAAGAGGAGGCACAGGTTGTCTGCTGATGTGGGTCAGTGGTTCCCTAGGTATATGAAAGGAGATCCTGTAATATTTTCAGAGTGTGCTACCGGGCTGTGGCTGGTTTCTCTAGTAGGGTTATGGCACTGAAAGAAGAAATCTTTTGTAGACTCATTAGCCTTTGCAGCAGCAAAGGAATCTTGGAGCCAGCTGGGGACCTCCTACAGCAATTGGGACATATGCCTTTTGTTGATGTCTGAAACCATAGCGACTGCATGTTGTGGAAATAAAAAAAAATCAGCAGCCAGTTGGGAAAGAAAGAAGCTGAGACAATGGAAGCAGCATTGGAGTTGTGGGAAAGTGGGTGCCAGCCCCGTACTTTGACAGGCATTCACTGTGACTTTCCATGGGTTTGCTCAACGTCTTGGCCACATAGCTCGGTGGGGATTCCAGTGAGAAGGGAGGAGACAGTTGTCTCAGTGGTCACATTAACTCTTGAGAGTTAATAGGTCCATTCAGTGCGCTGTTGCTTCCACTGTGGTGGTGTTGGTTAGGAGAGGCCATGAGAAGCATTTGAAGGGTATTTGAGAGGATACAAGGTTAATTGCGGAGTCTCAAACTTAGTCACGAAGAGGTAGGTGGAAGGGAGGTGTGCAATAGGCACTGGTGACATGGAAATGGAGCCCAGTTGAAGGTTAAGATTGAATACATAGGCCGGGTGCGGTGGCTCACTCCTGTAATTCCAGCACTCTGGGAGGCCAAGGTGGGAGGATGGCTTGAGGTCAGGAGTTTGAGACCAGCCTCAGCAAGAGCAAGACCCCGTCTCTACTAAAAATAGAAAGAAATTAGTCAGGCAACTAAAAATAAAAAAAATTAGCCAGGTGTGGTGGTGCATGCCTGTAGTCCCAGCTACTCAGGAGGCTGAGGCAGGAGGATCGCTTGAGTCCAGGAGTTGAGATTGCTGTGAGCTAGGCTGACACCACGGCACTCTAGCCCAGGCAACAGAGTGAGACTCTGACTTAAAAAAAAAAAAAAGATTGAATATATACATTTTGGAGTCGTTGACAAAGAGATGGAGTTGAACCAGTGAGAACAGACACGATCTTTCTTTGAGCGCTCCAATGAGAGACGGAGGGAGGAGTGTCCAGCTCTGGTTATGAGGATCCCTACGATTGGTGGAGCAGGACCAAGCTGGAGCCAGAACAGACTCAGAGCCAGACTGCCTGGGACTGCTGGAGACAAATCCTTGCTCTCTGCTCATGAGCTGTGTGACCTTGGGCAAACTATTCAACCTCTCTGAACCTGTTTTTCCATTTGCAAAATGGGGGTTACCTAGCTTTTTGGATTGTTCTGAAAACTTATGAGTTCATATACATAAACTATGACATCGATAAACAAGAACACAGGTAAAGAGAAACAGTGCTTGGCAATGTGGTAAACATTATATATCTGTTAGCTTTCATTACAAATATTGTATTGATAGGAAAAAAGGAAGGAGAAAAGAAAAGAAAAAGGTTAAGAAAAGTAAAAATCTGTAATAGACTGGGAAAATCCAGTACGACTTAGAAGTGTGCTTGTTACGTGGATGTGGATCATCATTTATAAAGACGGGAATTACCTCCTGAATAAGGCTAAGAGGTTAAAGGAAGGAAGGAGACATATTGATCTTAAGGTATCAGGTATCGTGTCCTTGTGAAAGTGAAGCTCCCGGATATTAATTTCTCTTCATTGCTGAGAACGTTTGCTGAGAACGTTCTGTCAGTCCACTAATTATTTTTCCTTTAGGTAAAGGAGCACAGCTAACCCCCCAACATAGTACAAACCATTGAGCACATTTCCCCCCAATTACTTTTCAGTCCAATCTTTTCAATTGTGAGCTGAAAATGGGCATTTTGGTGTCTTAGATATCTGGCCCAGCACTGGGCACAGTCACCCAACACACACGTGTGGAGAAAGTTGCTTCTTGATGGAGAAAAGAATGGATTGATCCCAACAACTTGTAGGAGTGTCACTTCCTTAACCAAATCTGTCCCTTCTGAAAGCACATTCCATCTCCCAGGCAGCCCTGATGGCTTCCCTGTCCTGGAGGAGACCTCAGGAGGGCTGGGGGAACATGCCTCTTCTCCTGGGACCTCAGATCTGACTGATGACTGGCTCCGCCTCTGTTTATATGAGGAGGGAACTCAGGAGAGGTTGCACTATAAACCTTGTCTCACACCTGCCAGGAAAACAGTCACAGCATGTCCCTGAATCACTGGTGAGAAACGGCCCTGGTGACGATGGTGTCGCAGTTTTACTAACGATTTGCAATTTGCAGCTCTTCATATTTAGACTGTGTTCCATTTAAATGTTGTATTTTTGAAAAAAAAAAAGTGAAAGTCAATCATATGCTTGGCTATTGAGAACAAGTGGTTTTCTAAACCCTAATTAAAAATACGGCTACTAATAACATGGCCAAGATAGGTTGTCTACAAGTGCCGGGCTCTGGGGTGAGCTCCACATGCATTACGATGTACTCATCACAACCACCCTGTGTGGCTGGCACTGTGAACTTCCACTTTGAATAGGGAGAGACCTGAGCTGAGGGAGGTAAATTCATTTGGCCAAGGTCATGGGCAGTGCGTGAAGCAGCTAGGACTGGAACCTCAGGGGGCTTTTTATTTAGCTACCGGACTTAAAAGACATCAAGGTGTGTGTATCCATAGAACCATTGCAGATGTCAGCAACGGATGCCCAACTGATTGGAGAGGCCATGTGATCAGATTTGTAACAGAACGAGGCACAGTAACCTGCCATAAGGCCCTGCTGTTGCTGCTGGCCGTGGTGTGTATGTGTTTACAAATGGTACTGCTGGGAGAACACAAAATCAGTCCCTTCCCTTCCTCCAGAAAACAGGAGTCGTCAGGCTGTGATCATGAACACTCCCTCCCTCCACCCACTGCATGCCAGAAAGGATGGCTTGCCTGTGGCCACCCTTGTCTGAGGCAGTCAAGACTCGGGCTACAGATTTAGATTTATAACTGTTCAATAATTGACGGAACCAAGAATGAATTTAAAAACTCAATAGGCCTAATCTGACTGGCTTTCCCAGAAATAGCAGTGTATTTGTGGAATCTGTTTCTGTAATATCTCATTCATTTTTCAATGCTCCCAAGATGCATGGCACTGACTGTGAACGAGGGCATACATGTGTGCAAGTTTGCTTCATCGACTGAGCTGTTTCCTAAGCTGTATCCTGTTATAAATTTAGTGTTGTAGAGCATCACTATATTAGGATTGCTTTGTGTTTTCTTTTTTTTGCAGAGCTCATTAACCACTGGCAATTAGCACTGTTTTGCTGCACAAAATGGCACCATTTGGCATGTTCTGTAGCCAATACTACGGATGTGATGACATCATTTACATTTCACGTGCCATCTGCCTTTATGCAAAGACAAAGCAGAATGAAAAGGCTCTTCAGCCATTTCTTACTTTCTTAGTTACAGGAGGCTTAATTAAGACAAAAATGACAATGTGAGACACTCACCACTCCTCTCTTGGAGAAAGGCCATCTTGGCTTTTTGGATTCTGGAGGGTGAAATTAAAGAAAATATATTATCACAGGTACTTCGAGTGACTAGTGACAGATGATTGCAGTGCTTTACAGAACCTGCTTTTTGAAAATGAGCCAAACAAGATTCATCCTGCTTTAATTCTCCTTCTCTTGAGAATGCACAGTATGAATATTTATATCTTTGCAGATGAGTGAATGAAGCAGTTGCAACCTCAAAGTTGATGTTCCGTTCTTGCCTTAAGGTGGTATTGACCTATTTCTTTTCTATTGTATTGTTAACCTCCTTTCTCCCATCGCTTGGGGAGAAATCTATAAACTGAATAAAGATGTTGAGTAATTCATTTAAGACAGAAAATCATAGCACTTTGGGGCTGAAAGGATGGGCCATTTGTTTGTACACCATCTTACCATGAAACCATCCCGTCACATGCAACTTCAATAGCCTGCCCAAGCTTGCAACTTGCAGATTACATCAACCCAACAATCCCCAGGTGTGGTTAAATGAAGACTCCTTAAATAGGAAATGCCAACACATGTCACCAATCTTTATTTTAGGGCTGGTTGCTATTGGTCACCGCCTCAATAGTCTCCAGGAGTTGTTTTGAGTTGAGAAGGAAGTCATTATTCATCCCACATTCTTTTGATGACCAGGAAGTAGAGATTAGATCAGGTTTTGGTCAGCTGATTTTTATGCTGTTTGCATTAATTTGTAATGCAACCCAGAAAAAGCTAGGAATAGTCTGTTAGGTTTAGGTGGGATGTTCTGACCACTCAGTATACAAATGGATGTCTTATAGGTCTAGTTTTCTTTCTATCAGATTCTTCAGGAGAGCGTGCATAATACTGTCTCAGAGGGAAGCAGTCAGACCTGAGCAGCATTTATTGCAAAGGATGTGCTTGAGTCACTGTTCCCACCGTAACCTTGGAAGATAACTGCCCAACTGATTACTCTGATTGCTGATTGCTCATCTGACCACCTTATTAATCTCTATACAGGGGTGAGTAGGTAGAATCTCCCTTAGAGACAAATCCGCTTTACCACCCTTAGCTTTCAAATGCCTAATGGTTAATACTTATGTCCAATTTGAACTGCAATAATTGGGGTTTTTGGTCCTTGATCAATTTCTCTCCTCCGCTTTTCTAACTTTGGGGAGTTTTGGAGCATTGGGAAAGCTTTTTAAATATTCAGAAGAAGATTTAAATGAATCTTCATTGAATCCACAGCTTTTTATTATCTCCCTTAAATATTACATTTTGCTGAATCAGAATCTATTTCAACAATAACTGCAGGTGACTCATACACGCACCAAAGCCTGAGAAGCACTGCTTTAGACCATGATTTTGGGACATGAGACCTCTAATCTAAATTCCTTGAGAAAAGGGCATTGAGTGGTGAGGTGGAGGGTGTTGCTTATCTTCTATTTTTTGGTATCTACCGTGATGCTAGGCACACAACTTAACAAAACAAATGATGTGACATAGAAGTGTCATACAGCAACGATGACCTCGTTCCTTAGCCTGGTGGTTCTCAAACTTTAGCTGGCATCAGAATCACCTGCAGGACTTGTTAAAAAAAACCAGACTGCTGGACACCATCTCTAGAGTTTCTGATCCAGAAGGTCTGGAGTGGATGCCTGGAATCTGCATTTCTGATAACTTCTCAGGTGATGCTGAAGTTGCTGGTCTGGGACCAGCTTTTGGGAACCGCGGCTCTGGTTGTTAACAGGTTTAAAGCATTTGCAAAGCCTCATGCAACATGTATTCAGAAACCTCTGTTAAGGTAACATTATGTTTAGAGCTAGCTCAGATTTCTAGGTGCATGTCTTCGAGCAGATCATTTAACCCCTTTTGGCTTGCTCATTTGAATTGTTGTATCATACAAAACAGTAGATGTGGAAAGGATCCATAAAGAATGAAGAGCTATAAAAATGTTCATCATGATCTATTCCCTGGTGGCTTCTGGGCTCCACATACAGAAGACTGCGGCTGCCCATACAACGGTGACTGACGCAGGCTGGTAGAGAGGACACCAGCCTAGCAGGTAGACGCCTAGATGCCCTTCCTTTGCACAAACCAGCAGGCACCAGGATGAGGCCACTTCTCCTTTCTGGGTCTCCCTTTGCACACCTGTGAATGAGTTGGTGGTTTTCAAACTGTTTTGTCAAGTGTCCAAGGCTCCTGGGGATGCCTTGAGGTGTGTCTTTGGGGCTCACCCCAGCTGCAAGCATGGCAACTTCACCTGGACCTGTTCTATACATTGGACTTCCAAGTAAGGATTCTTTTGGAAAAAAGGCTCTGCTAAGAACAAAACCAGTTTAAAAACTACCAACATGGATAATCTTTAAATCTCCTTTCAGCTCTAAAAGGCTTTACTTTACCTACCCTCAGAATCATGAGGAAAGTACCCTGAATGCTGCAGTTGTTCTGCTTTTGCAAGTGAGGTGAAGATGCAGAAGATTCACCCCTAAGGCTGCCTCTCTCTATCACTAATCTGCCGCGGGCAGCTCTCCCACCACATGGTACCTCCCTGGTTGGAAGGTACCAGTGTGAGATGGAAGACCAGGAGTGGGGAGAGATGTTACAGCAGTGGTAGGGAAGCTGCCCCCATGCCTGGAGAGGGCACTGTGATCCGAAATGGTGCACCTGTGCTGGGGCCTGGAGCTGGGATAAGTTATTTGACCAGAGTATAGTTGGAGGGAAGAGCCATGTCTTACTCATCTCTGTAAACCGAATGCCCAATACCAAGACTGGTATTCACCTGCTTCCAGCAATTCACAGCCGGTGCCTGTTGTAACTGGCTAGCCCTCAGTTCTAGCTGGTCAGTGCACATGTTCTACTAGTTATTAAACATTTTGAAAATGCCCCCTGTTTGTGACAATATCCATCCCATAGCGGGCATGTCATGCAAGTATGCTGAAGGAACACGACCTGAATTCAGCAGCAGAAGTGGGTGGCACAGGTAATCCGCAGCTCCATCTGACACCAGAAGGTCCCCAGGGAACACCTCAAGTCCAGGTAAGTTCAGCACCACAGAACTTCGCCTGTGCTCGTAGAACCTGTGCCCAAGAAATGAGGGGAGAGAGCTTAGAGCTGGGTGTAGGCAGGTTCATCGGGCACATCACCTCTGGTCATAAAAAGTCGCTGCTGGCAACCTGATGCTGCTCCCTTAGGAAGGACTCAGAAGCCACTCTGGGCTCCAGGCATGGGATGGCTGTGATGACACCTTTACCACACATTTACTCACTATCTCTTTGAGCCTTACTGATCATTTATGATTTTGACCAAGAGCAGAAGAGTTCAGCTAAACATATGAACACAAACGCACTCTGCTGGTTCTGACTCAAAAGGATACTGGAAGAAAGATCTAAATACAGAAGTCTTTGCCAGTTATGCACACTGCCTCAGAAGAGAGCAAGATGCATGTGGTGGCCGCTGGCTCCCCTGGTGATCTGAAGCCAGTTGTGCAAAATCAGCACTTTTATTTTTCCCAGAGAAAATTGAAATATTGTTGGAAAAGCTTAGCAAACATGATTATCTACTTTCTCCTTTCATCTACTCCTTTTCATGGAACTTCTTGTCTGTTGGATGTTCATAAAATTAATGGCTGATGTAACAGATGCTGTGGGGAACAGTCCCTAAGCCAATAGGCCTTTGCTCAGTGATCTCTAAGGAGCAAAAGTGTCAGGGGTCTGTCTGTCATGCTGGGGACCTGTTTGATAACATGGAATCATACCCACTCTCATAGTTTCCTCATCAGAACTGTTCAGATATTCCTTTGGTCTGTTCTAAGGGGTGGGAGATGAAATTCTATTTATTGACTAATGTAATCTCTAAATTCTCTTTTTACCAACAAATAGTCTAGCATATAGGTAGGCTAATTTATATAGAGAGGATTTTTTTTCTTGATTTAGCAACAAAAGCATAGCTATGGAATTTTCTGGGAAGTTGAGAGCCCAAGTTTGTCGTATCACTTTGGCTATTATGATTTTGTCCATTGGCATGTGGTACCCCCCACCCTCCAAAATGGTCATGCCTGATCCCTGTTAGTTTCCCAAGCGCAGGCCTGCCTCTGCTCCTTCCACTTCCCTACCTACCACTGCTCAAGTCCTAGCGGGCTGTGCAGTCAAGTCCCATGGCTCTGCCCTTCTACATGAGTGATGATGGCCTTTCTACCTGCCCTTTTGTCTCTTGCCCCTTAACTGTACATTCTTGGATCTCATGACCTCTTTCTTGGCAATACATTTGCTGTTGGGGTCCTAGTCATGCTCTGTCACCTGATTGACCCAAATGCTGATGACCCAAATTTGGTGTACATTAGCATATCCTGTGGAATTTATTATAAATACCCATCCCCAGGCCTCGCCCTTGGTATTCTGATTCAGTAGTGCGAAAGTGAGCCCCTGCAGCTGTAGCTTTACCCAGCTGCCCAGATACTCACCAGAGTTGGAGAACCACTAATTTTGAGGTTATAAATTAACTTGATATAGGCCTCTCCTACCTTTAGGTTTTGAGGATTATCTCAAATTTTCAGCCTTTGGCTAAAAAACTTTCCCAGATCATTTTACTTATAGTAGAATAAGTTGTTTAGGAGCTTATAATTAGTGAATAACTTTTATCCCTTAAGTTTCTACAAAATATGTGAAGTAAGGATGCCTCAGACTCTACAGATAGATGCTTTAGGCATAAAAGAGTTTATTTGCAGTTATAAAAGGCTGCTTCCTCCAAGAAGCCCTCCCTTATATGCAAAGAAGTAATTCTTCACATTTGTCCACTCCTCTTTATCCCCCCAAAATCAGGCCCTGAGCATCTTCCATCTATATTAATAGTCACCTCTTAACTTGTTTCTTCCCCTTCAGCTTTATCTTCTTGATTCCATCCTATACAGTCACTAAAGGTGACTTTTCCAAAATTTAAGTCTGACCTATCTCTCCCCGTTTAAGACACTTCAGTGTCTTTTCATCTTATACCAGATAAATACAAGCCTCCCATGATCTAGCCCCATTTACCTTCTTGATATTCCTTATTTTGCAATCTATTCTCTGAAAACGGGAAATGGATTGTAATTCTTGATGTGTCACACCTGTGCCTTACCTGGGACTATTTTGTTTCCTCCCTGCCTTCTCCAAGCCTAATTCCTGCTCTCCCATGAGATTCAGGCCCATGGATTATCTATGTTAAGTAGCATAAAAGGGAAATACTTAAACAACATTGGGCTCAGCTTTATTCAATTGACTATATTCCCTGGTGTTTTGTAATCTGTTCCACCTGCCCTTTCTCTCCTCTTCTATTTTTTGTTGAATTGGAAAACTTTAGGATAATGTGGCAAACACTGGTGGTTGCTAACTCAATGTGCATACTATCCCTTTTCCTTGCTATGAAAACCTTGCTTTGTCTGGAGATGGTATGTGCTGAGTTAATATGCTGGCCTGCTCTGACTCTCTTGCAGCTAGGGAAGGCCATGTGACCCACACTTGGCCAAGGAGATTTAAATGGAGGCTGAAGTGTGTGAATTTTGGGAAAACTTTTTCAAAGGAGATAGACTTGGCTAGCTTCTTCCATTTATTCTCTGCCCTTTGCCTTCTTGCTGTCTGGAATATGGCTTGAAACCCAAATATATGCCAGTAATCTGGCAAAGATAACAGCAGAGTAGGAAAACAGAAGCCTGGCATCTGGTTATATTATAACAAAAATCCTACCCTTTATTTGCTTAGGTCATTCTTGTTGGGTTCTGTGATATGCAGACAAATACTATCCCTACTGTCACAGATCCCCCATCCCAGACGTCCTCCTCCAAGAAGAGGCCATCTTCTGTTATTCGACACTCCTGTTTGACTTTTTCTCCACCTACTTTATGATTAGGTTTTAGAATAAGATAATTAGGCTTGCAACCTCTTGCAACTTTCCCTTTTTATTTGCCAACCCAATGTCCATGGTGGTTATGAGGATGAGGGAGCTGAATTAGGTGGGAGTTGGAAAAGTTACAGTAATTTGAATGAGAAATATAATTCTAGTTTCATCAGATTGGATACAGGACATTGGGACTGACACATAGCAGATTAGCAGTATGTAAATCCAGCTAGGAATTTTCAAAGTGGTACAAAGAAGGTATTATATAACACAAAATGCTGAGAGCACACAAAAAGAAGACCCCTGAGGAGAAACATCAGAAGCTTCATCATCAACTTTATACTTCCCTTGATAAAAAATCCTAGAAGCATATAATGAAATTTAGGTATTTATGGGAATGGGGCTGAATTGGGTGGGCATTGGAAAAATTACAATCATTTAAGTGAGAAATATAACCTAAGTGAATTTTGGGGAAAAAAATTACTTACCCTTTTGAGCTTAAAACTAGATGTTACACAATCTGGTATCATGAACTTGGTAGTTTCCTAAGATTCTATAAACTGTCTTTATATTCCCTGGAGACCTCAGAGAGCACATTACTGCTGCTGGGGTGGAAGGATGAGTCTTCCCTGGCCCCTTCTAGGCTGACTTACATGTTTCTCTTCCGTGCTTCTACAGTTCCCTGGTGTGGTGGTGAAGAATGTGGGGTCAAATTGCCTAGATGTTAATCTGAGCTGTGTGTCCTGGGTTAAGCAAGTTAAGCAACCTCTCTGGCCCCTACTTTGCATTTGTGAAATGTAGACAATAATAATATTGTGTGAAGATGGATTAAATTAATCAATATAAAGCACTTAAATCAGAGTCCAGAACTTAGTAAGCAGTCAGTAAACACTATCATGTCGTTTATTGAATACATTGTAACATAGTGTTCTATTTATGCATCTGTTTATTCCACCAGACTGCCAGCTCTTTGAGTGCATGTCTTATCGTCATTTATGTTGGTAGGTGCTAATTCAGAGCTCAATCTATTATAACTGATGAACACGAATGCATGAAATAATCCTCTGATTTGTCCGTCCTTATGGAAAGCGTCTTACTTTACAAGGTCGTTTTGTAGATTCATGTCTTATTTCCCTTATCACCTCAGCTCCTAGCTCCTGGTCTAAATCCCTCTGTTTAGCAAGAGCTCAGTAAACATTTAAGTAAATGGAGCAATAACCAAGCCTGCACATACTCAGAGTGATTGATCATTGTCATTTTCCTACACAAACGCCCGCAGAATGTGTACCCTGGTAATAGCTAGCTGCGTGTGTACTGTTCTTTAAACACACTGCACTTCACGCCTCCATGCCTTGGCTCAGGTAGTTCCCATCTGCCTGCCTGTCTCCACTTTATCTGCTTGGCAAACTCATATTCCTCTCTAAATTCCAGCTTAGATGTTCTTCTTCCAGAAGTCTTTTCTGATCCATTCAGGAAGGATCAATTCTTTCTGTTTCTGTCTCCCTTTCCTACCTCTACCTTGTCTCTTTATAATAATTTCACAGAAGGCTTATACTGGGTCTCATATATCCCAGAATCTAATCTCTTAGCATAGAACCTGACATAGAATAGGGATTCAAATAGGCTTGTTGAATAAATAGACATGTTGATTTGTAGGATAAAATACTGACAGTCCTCAAATGAATTTGTTTTCCCTTCTGGATCACAAATGAATCATAATATGCATCTACAAAAGCAAAATGAAATCTGAGTGCTCATCAACCCCCACCTCCTTCAAAGTGGTTGGTTACATTACCCCTATCCATTCCTCCCTTGCCAGGGGTAACTTCTGACTTAATGCATCCATTTGGGAGCACACAGATCAGGCTTGGAGTTGAATTTGCATATATGCAGCAGAGGGAAGATAACCGGCTTGCACAGGGCTTCAGCCATGACCTTGGCTTTTTTGCCTTGGTGTTCTAAACCCAGTGATGCTCATTCTGCAAGGGCAGATGTACCCCTGGAGGGGTGTAACAGAATCTCCGTGGCATGAAATTGTTTTGTTCATCAAAAGAGAGCATGGGTTAACAGAAATACCAAGAACCACAGTTGTAGCCATGTAGGGACCTAGGAAAACAATCAGAAAGAACATCTACAGTCAGAAGCATGAAGAGACATGGATTGGCACAGAAAATGTGACTCCATATCACCCATGCCTGGCTGTGGACTAGATTTCTGGGCACTCAGGAAAGGACCTGAGTCTGTGTCAGTCAGGGTTGCTCAAATCATTGGATTAATGATATTAATGTAAATGGTTATAATGAGTTCAGCATGACATTGAATTTAGGTCTTGTGGTGGGTAGAGGGGTGTGTTTATAGTTCCAAATTGGTATCTTGTTTCGGCTGTTCTAAACATTAGGATTGCTTCATATAAAAAGTGGCATTCATACAGAATTATTGTGTCTGATTCTGGATTGTTTATCCACTGGAAGCAATCATTGCAATGAATTCAGAATACTTACCCTCTTCCCCCCAACAAAATGGTATCTGTGTGGGGTAGGGATGTTTTGTGTAAAGAGGGCAGGGAAGATTAAGCTACTAAATGAACTAATAATAAATGCAAAATATTTGGGGTGTGCCTGGCAAAACTCATTGTCGCTGTGTAAGTACAGTTGAACTTAATGCTGCCCTTCAGTTGTTTAGAAAAACACAACTAAACAAATATCCTTGAGAAATACATTTTTTTTTTTTTTTTTGGTCTGATGCTTGGCTATTCTGGTTCTTTGCTTTAGGACAAACTCTGGACCCAGAACGTTGTATTAATATAACTGGGTGCCTGCCTGCCCCAGACCGCGCAGCTCTCTAAGGCCTGACACCCCTCCCCTGGTCCCCCTTCCCACCCCCCATTTAGAAACCCAAATACAGCCACACTTTCACTAACCCCGAGGTGCGTTGCTCCAAGCTGGTCAGATCCGAAGGGACTAGTCCCATGGTTGCTGGAATAATCCCGTCTCCCTTCTGGTAGGAGGACGTCTGCTTATTCTCCTTATTCTATCCTCTGCTGAAGATCTGAAGGTCCATGATGTGGGCTGGGACAGCAACAATTCAGAGAATCCAGGGAATTCTCCCCCACTGCTGAGCAGGCCGCACACCCCGGCATTGACACTCAACAATGAGGCTGCTCTCACATGCTGGTGCCAGAAAAGTTTCTGGCTACTGGAAATGTGTCCCCAGTGGACCTCAAATGCATACATTTTGTAAGCGATAGATTGGTCTTGGTGAATATTATTCTAATTTAAAATCAGCTGGCATTTACTGAGAAGTGATTCTTCCTAGACTCTGTGTTAAGTGCTTTTCGTGCATCCTCGTATTGATTTTCACAAACACCCTATGAAGTGGAAATTACTGCTCTCATTTTAGACCAGAGGAAACTGAGGCTTAGAGGGCTGGATAAGGAGCTTACCTAAGGTTGCATTGTTTTAGAGAATGACAGAGCCAGAATTCAAAATTCATGCAGGTCTGACTCCAAAATGACTTGTAAATCGGGAGAAGAGAGAAAGACACTACCAACCATTTTAAAGCACAAAGAGTTTTTAAAAAATGATTATGATGATGGTTACTACTTTAGGTAAAAGGGGAGTGTCATGGTTTGAATGGTGGTCCTCCCAAAAGACATGTCCACATCCTAACCCCTGGAACATGTGAGTGTGACCTTTTTTATAAAAAGGGTCTTAGCAGATGTAATTAAATTAAGGATGTTGAGATGAGATTATTCTAGTGGGTGGTCCCTAAATCCAATGAGAAGTGTCCTTATAAGAAACACCCAGAGGAGTGCACAGAGAGGAGAGAAAGCCTGTGAAAATGGACAGAGGCAGAGATTACGGTGACGCAGCCACAGCCAAGGAACGCCTGGATGAGGAAGCAAGGAGAGGTCCCCTAGGGCCTTCAGAGGGAGCGTGGCTCTGCCTATACTATGATTTAGGATTTACGGCTTCCAGAACTGAGAGAGGATACATTTCTGTTGTTTTAGCCACTCGATTTGTAGTCATTTATTATAGCAGCCACAGGAAACTAATATGGGGGCAGTACTGGCAAGGACACTCGACTTAGGACCCAGATTCCAACCGTGACCTTCACGTGTGACCTTGGCATATCCCTTTCCTGGGGCCTCCATTTCCTCACGTGGAAAACGAATGCGGTGAGTGAGGGTCTTTCCGCCCATCCTGGTCTAAGTTCGAGGGTTCAGGAGCACTGTTCTCACTCTCCCCTGCGGCGGCCGTGGTGGGGGCGGTAATTATGTGGTGACCTTTTTCTTGGCAGAAATGTTTGAAGAAGAATAATTCAAAGTTCCCCTTTTAGAAATATGACTAATAGATCATCTACATTTTTAAGAGATTCCTTCTGTACAGTGGACTTAAACCCGGGACTACTGGCCTTTAATTCCCAAATTTTAAGAAGAAATAAAAAATGCTAGAAAATATGGGGAGTGCAATTGCTCTACAGTGATATGTATGTCTTAAAGGAATAAACATCTTATTTAAGGCATTATAACTTGGATAAGGCACGGTGTGATCTTTTCCCTTGCTATGAATGTTACCCATTTTTTTTTTTTTTTCAATCAGGCAGGTTTATCAAGCCTGATTCCTCAGAAACCATAGTCCTTGTCTGATAGTAAAGGTTCATGGTAAATGCAGCCTTTTCCAGCCGGCAGCTTTTTAGCAATTGCTTCACTAGAACAAGTAGGCATTCCATTTTAATAATCACAGTGTTTTACCCTATGCAAGAAATACAGTGCAATTTGGAATGCTTGCTTATAACTATGGGTAGATTACACAGGAGGAACAAATTAAGAATCAGTAACTTTTTTAAAAAAACACTTTTAAAAATAATCAACAGAGAAATGACAACTCTCCTGCAAATTATTGAACTATAGCTCTCTTGGCTAAATCTAGGATATATTTTTTTATTACGAGGTGCAGAAGATAGTTGGGAATGTTTCTTTGTTTGTTTGACAATAGTTTCCAGTTTAACTTTCTATCAGAATGTTCCATTTTCAGGAAACCCAAATGAGAAGGCAGAAAGGAGGAGGAGCCTGTAGTTTACTGTCCAGAACCTGGTAAACGGTGGCTAATTCATAACTGCGGACTGAACGAGGAAGCCTCGTCCTCAGTCCATCAGTTTGAATACAGAACAGAGGCGCCTCTTAGGAGTCTGGTCAGTGTGTGGAAAACACCCTGTGCTGTGATGTCTTGGGTCAATAAGTAATATTTTATTGAACACACATGTGTTCAGAGCACCACGGTAGCTGCTGGTAACTGCCCAGAACTCTTGCTCTCTTTCTAGGCTACTGTCTTTTCTAGACAAGAGTCAACATACACCTTAGAGGGATCAAGCAATACAAATCTCCACGAACCCCAGGTACACTTGAGAGATGATCATGAAACAGTAAGGAAGATGGGGGAGGTCTAAAGGTATTGGAGAGAACCAAATAAATACTTGGAGGGAAAAATACACAGAACAAAAAGGGGATCATATAATTTCCCCTACAAGATGTGTCAAAACCTAACTAACCAATTGACTTCCTTTTTTCTTTTCTTCTTTTCTTTAGTGTTCCTTAAACATTTATTGAGCACCTACTATGCACCAGGCAGTGTTCTGGGCACTGGGGATACAGCAATGAACAAAACAGACAAAAATCCTGCTTTCCTGGAACTTACATTCCAGGTGAGCTGATGCTGGTGGCAGAATAGCACCTGGCTTCCCTGCAGCCACGCCCAGAGCAGGAAAGCTCCCAGAGGCCGCAGTCTTTTCTTTTAAGTAATTAACAATATATCGTCTGTTAGTCTCTAGTTAATCCAACAAACTTTAAAGCTCTGAGAGAGCTGACAAACTCTCCTGTATTTCCCAGACTTTACAGACAGTGCTAGGTATACAACAAGTTTTAAATAAAAGTCTGTGGAGAGTATGATATTGAATTGAACCTAATGTTCAGACACAGCAGATGAGCTTTCTGCAATCGACCATTTAACTCTGAGGTCAGAATATTTTAGAAAGCATAATTCAACGACTTACATATGGGAAGTGCTGAATGAATGAATAAATGAATTAATGGTCTCTAAAAATAACAATAGCTACTATTAATATTTGAGTTATACAATTTAGTCAGCTTAAAAGGCTCATGAGATGGATATTACAGTCATGCATGGCTTAACGATGGGGATACTTCCTGAGAAATGTGTCACTAGGCAATTTTGTTGTTGTGCCAACATTATAGAGTGTACTTACACAAACCTAGATGATACAGCCTAAGACTCCAAGCCTAGACTCTGTGGTCTAGCTTATTGCTCGGAGGCTACAAACCTGTTAGCATGCTACTGTGCCTGATACTGTAGGCAACTGTAACACAATGGAAACTATTTGTGTATCTAAACACACTAAACATGCAAAAGGCACAGTAAAATTACGGTATTATAATCTTATGGGACCACCATCATATATGCAGTGCATTATTGACCTAAACGTCATTATGCTGCTCATGACTATATTTGTAGCTCCACTTCAGAGATGAAGACTCTGAAGTTTTGAGCTGTTAAGGAAATTGCCCAAGATCATGTTGCCAGAGAGAAATGGAGATAGGATTCAAACTCGGGGAGTCTGTCTCCAGTAGCTTTTAACCTCATGTTCTGCTGCCCCCTAATGGTAACCCCAGATGAATCTGACTTTGGGGGAAGTTTTACTGGCATTCAATATTTTTGTCTGTTTTCTTCCTCAAGATAGACTTTCAAATATCTCATCATTTGGTTTTCATGCTAATGTTGCCTCCACTTGCTAATTTGGATATATTTAACTTTTTTCCTGTTTGTGTTTCAGCACTGGAAGGTTAGTCTATTTTCTCACAGAAAAGTGGTATGTAAGTTTCCGTTCTCAGCCGATTCAGGGCTGACCTGAAAATTTGGTGAGACAGACAGGTTTCTGTAAACACAAAATTGAAGGGGTGCCAGGAATGTCTCCTGCCCACAAAATCTCCCCTATTTACTACCTGATGTTTAAAATCCCACCAACACAGCTTCACTGCTTGGCTTCAAACCATGTCCTTTGTCAAAATGCAAATACATTGGGGATAGTAAGTGACACTGTAATCCAAGCAGCCTGCCAGCCTGCCTGTCTTCCTTCTTCCATTTGTTTTTTTCTTTTTCAGTAAATATTTTTGGAGGTAGATTCTAGTTGGTTACTGGGTGCTGGAGGTTTACAGATCAATAAGAAGTGGTTTCTTCTCTCAGAAAGGTGGGGGCAGATGAATGTAAAAGAAACATAGTAGTGTGTTTTACAAACTATGATGGAGACTTTTATAAGGTGCAGGGAAATCCAAAAGGAAGGAATGTACTGGCTCTACTTGGAAAGATGAGAGTTTATATCCCTGAAGCCTAACATCTTTCACACTTTAGTAAGAATGAATTGTAAAGATATTTTTCGCAGGAGGCATATTTTGGTGATAGAAGAAGAAGGTTTGGAGTTAGTATGAATTCACTTGAATATTACAGAGGGAAAGAGAGAATGACAAGAAAACGAGTTCACAAAGAAAAACCTGGAAGCAAATGTTTACCACCCAGCTGATTTCAGAACTAAGAGTGTATTGAGCCCTTCTCACTTACACAAACCTGTCCGGTTGTCAGGCAAAGTGTTAAAACACTGGAGTGAAAGGAGAATCAGTATTTTTTAAAAAAAGTTCATATCTATTCTGCAAGGCCAAAAAAGGTGGTTGTGATTGGCAGCCACAGAGGTGAGCGTTTCTTAATTATATACACCAAGGGTCAGCAAACTTTTTCCATAAAGGGCCAGAGAGTAAATATTTTAGGCTTTGTGGGCCAGGCAGTCTCTTATGACTAATCGACTCTGCCACAGTAGTGTAGGAGCAGCCACAGACAATGCACAAATGGATGGGCATCAGTGGTTTCCAACAAAGCTTTGTTTACAGAAACAGGTGGTGGGCTGAATTTGGGCCATGGACCATGGTCTGCTAGCTCCTGGCTTATACCACTTAATAGGCATAAATTTTCTGAGAGAGAACTCTAGTTCTAGGATGAACAGCAGGGCCTCATGCAGAGCTTTTTTCCTGACATTATGTGACTACACAGCCTGGTAAGCAGCCGTTCAGAGGAAGTGGGCACATTGAATGGCAGCTGCGGAAAAGGCTGCAGAGACACGAGGAGGAAGAGAGGGAGGGAGCACAGAGAAACGGGAATTATCTGTTTATTTACTTCTTGTTTATTAGTAGTAATGTAAGAATGTCTACTTAAAATATTAGTTCATAGAGTATATTTACTTAGTCTCTCATTTATCCATTGCCTGCTATATGCCAAGCATTATGCTAGGTCCTAAAGAAACAATATTGAATAATTCAAAGTCATCACTAGATACAAGATATTCAAATTGCCCCCTCTCCACCCCTATTGTGACTTTTGTAATCTTCAACTGTTTTACAGTATGTGATTGTGACATGTTGAACTCCACAGTTTCCTTTTTTTTAAACTAATCCCTTTACAGATTATTGAACCCCACAGTTTTGTTAAGCCTCCATCCCTTTGACCTAGTTGTTTTTTAAATTAGCAAGACTCTTTCTGTTATTTCCTCACAAAGATTCCACATGGCAGTGAAAATTGCCCCTATGTCATCTTTGTAAATGGCTGGATGCATCCCATTGCTTAGCCTTTGTGTCTGCTGGCTCCATTTAATAATCAACGCTGGACCCAGACTTTACCTGCTCTAGGAAACATTCATTGGTTAAATACTCACAAATATATATATAGCATATCCATCCCTGGTGCCTTCTCTAACCAACTATTTACTCAAAATCTCCACTCAGATGTTCCATAGGTCCTCGAACTCAACAAGTCCAAACCTGAAGTCAAGACCTACACCCCATCGACCCCTAACTCCCTCCTTTTCCCAAGTTTATCTAGGTCAGTGAATGAAAACATCGGCTACCCAGTTGGGCAGGCCAGAAACTTGGAGGTCATTCTTGACAACTTCCTTTCCCTCACCCCTTACTCTACCATTCTCAAAGTCTGGGTCATTATATCTCCTAAATATCTCCTATACTGAGATACTTCTTTTTAACCTCATTGCCTTCATAGTTTAACTTACCAACTTCTCATATCTAAACACTCTAATTATTCTACTTAAGTCCATTCTCATCTAAATCCCACACGTACCTTACATCCACCTGCTCATATCAATCCATCCAATGGTTTCACCCTACTCTTAGTGTAAAGAACAAAATTCCTAAACATCCTGTTAAGCCCTGTCTGATCTGACTCCATCCTTGTATCCACGCCCTTTGCACCTAACACTTCAGTCCTCTCCCATTGTTGGTAACACATAATTCCCCGACCCCGAGTTCAACCCAGTGACTTCGTCTGGCCAAGAAAATTAGACCAGATACAGAGCCCAAGCTCCACGAGGACTTGAGTGTTTCCACTTGTCCTGTTGGACCTCTCCCTTCACCGTAAGAAGAATATGCCCAGGAAGGAGCCCTTTGGTTCCATGAGCAGGATGAGAGATACGTGGAGCAGAACCTCTTAGCTGGGCCCAGCCTAGGTCAACTGACTCCCAGGGGACACATAGATTTATAAGAAACAATAACGAGACGTTATTTTAAGTGGTTTAGGGTGGTTTGTTACACAGTAATCACTAACTGATACACTAACAGGGTAATTTGCATTTTCCTGTGGCTTTGTAAATATCCTCAAGCTTCATTCATACATTTAGGCTAACTAGGGTTAAAATCAACAAAGAATGCACAGATGGATAGCATCTTTACTACTGTAAACAGCAAAACTATTGCTTTAGGATTGAGGTCCAGCAATAAAACAGTGGCTATTTCCCCCAAGGACTCCTCTGTGACTTTCCAAATGAAACGAAGACCTTGCTGTCAGTCCCACAAATTAGGGAGATGAAATTGGGTGTGGATCTTTCCCTCTCTGCCAAGGAAACTGTTCATGCATGGGAGGGATGGCAAATCCACTGCCGCAGCCTGGGGGCTACGCTGAGAGTTCAGAGCTGGTTTCTGAAACGACACAGTCCCCTTCGTTCTAGATAAGGGCACAGTCTGTCACACCAGGCATTTTAAAGGTCGCCCTAGATTTAAACAGAACATCTTGTTCCTTTTATTCTTGTCCTCTAAATTTTGCTTTGAAAAGCTGTTAAATATTTCTGGCCTTTCCATTTTCTTTACCAGACAAAACCAATCACTAAATGGATGTTAATTAAGCCACAGGGCTAAGGCACTGACAACTCAAAATGAAAACCAGGACCGCTGTTGTACCCCACTGCCCAAAATGCTGTGCTCTTAAAGGAGACTTGAAATTAAGACTCTTGCACCCACAGACGTGAAGAGTGACGTGGGCGTCGTACAACAAAGTGCGCTGGTTAATAGTACACCATCAGGGTTGTCATGTCAGAACAGAAATAAAGATGGAAAAGTGAACAGTCAACACATGTCACAGCACTGGAGAAAATAACTGCATACATACCTGGATGGATGTGATTCTTCTGCCTGTAATAAATTTTAAAAAACATATGTTTTAGTCTTGCTCATACCCGTCCAAAATTCCAAAGCAGACATCTTGAAAGGAAAAACAATTCACTGTCCTAGTTAAAATGTTTTGGATTTTTTTTTTGGAGGGGGAAGACTAGAAATTTGAATAATTGGCTCTTTTTCCCCCTTTTAAACCAGTTACCACCAGGTTGTCTTTAAATGGAGAGTATTTGCAAGAGGGCCACTGTCATTATCCAATGCCTGACAGACATCGGTAGCCTGGCCGTGGTGGGCCGTTTCTTAAAGTGCCTTCAAGGATTAGAAGAAAGTGACCTACACCTCCGTTTTATTTCTTCCCTAAATTGCTACACCCCTTTGACTTGAGAGCCAAAGCTTCCTAAAGAGTGTGTGTCCCTTCAGCAGTGACCTTCTGTGCTATCTCCTACCACAGGATCTCCTGGCCTTTGGGGACATGTGGTAGCCCTGGGGACCTATTTTGTTTTGTGGTTCACTAAGTGAGAGGCAGAAGGCTTCGAGCTGTGTTACCTGAGGGCCAGGGCACCGCGGCGTGGGGCTGGGCAGGGAGTGGCCTTCTCGCCCCAGCGGACAGGCCTGGTGAAGACAGCCCTCGTTGATGGGCCGAAGCTTGGGAAGGGCTTGCTTGTCAGAGGGGCTGGGCTGGGGCTCGAACGAGTCAGCTGCATTGAGGGTCCTTTCAGGGTCGGAAGGCAACCTTGAGCAAAGTATCCGGGGTGGTAGGGAGTGCGGAGAGTCCTCTGGGCTTCCAGGCAGACTCTTGGAAAGGTAATGCAGGGAGCCTGCGGGCTCCCTCCAGCTTCCCCAGGTGGGCACCTGCAAGGCGTCTTGCTGAGGTGGCGAGTGCCAAGTTCCACAGCCGCTGCCCCTTAATCTCCTCAGAGTCGGGGAGACAGAAATGCGGCCTGGGGCTTGCCGGTCAAACTGGAGAAAACCACCCTGGTTCTCGCAGTGCTTCTTACGCAGGCTCCTCAGGGGGCGCTGAAGAGAGGCTCCGTGGCCTGGGGGTTGCACCGCCGGGCAGGATGACCCCGTCTTCCCCATGAAGCTAACAGGACCTGTTGCTGGAAGCTTCCAGGGGACACTGTCTGAGTTGTTCTTCTCCGGACCACACTGGGGTTGCTCAGTTTCCGCATCCAAGCGCTGCGCTTCCTCTGGCATTTCTTTGTCCTTTCCCAGAGAATCACAAGCAGGTTGTTGCATGTTTAGTGAGGAAGAGCAGACTGTGGAATCTGTAGCAAATGGGGAGACTGTGGTGAGAAAAAAAGGTGTCTGACATTTCAAAGGAAAACTTCTGATCCTTCGTAGGAGACAGGTAGAGCCCAGTTCACATGAGTATCCTTTATGTTTTGTAGAGAACTGAATACATGACTCCAGCCTTCTTGTCTAAATAGCATATCGAAACCTGTTTACTGTCTACTTAACATCTCTTCCAGGTTCAAACAAAAAAAGCCTTTAAAAACTTTGGTGATGGCCGGCACGGTGGCTCACGCCTGTAATCCTAGCACTCTGGGAGGCCGAGGCGGGTGGATCGCTCAAGGTCAGGAGTTCGAGACCAGACTGAGCAAGAGTGAGACCCCGTCTCTACTAAAAAATAGAAAGAAATGATCTGGACAACTAAAATATAAATATAAATACATTTAAAAGGTCTATATGTTAAAAAAGTTAGTAATCTCACTGATTATGATATGTACTCTCAAATTTCAGTAATCATGACACAATTTTTCTTCAGATTTGTGTTATTAATGTATCTTCTGTAAATGAGAAATGCATGTTAGAAAGTAAAGTTTACTGCATAACAGAAGTCTAATACTAAAAGTGAGTTTATATGCAGTGTGTTCAGTATAAATTGTTTTCAGAAGAATGTTTCCCTTTTGTGAATTTAAGAGACTACTTATT
>NW_012154729.1:7289791-7340935 GCF_000956105.1 Propithecus coquereli
ATATAAAATTAGCCGGGCATGGTGGCGCATGCCTGTAGTCCCAGCTACTTGGGAGGCTGAGGCAGAAGGATTGCTTGATCCCAGGAGTTTGAGGTTGCTGTAAGCCAGGCTGATGCCATGGCACTCTAGCCCAGGCAACAAAGCAAGACTCTGTCTCAAAAAAAAAAATCTTTGGTAACTTAAGATACTTCTTGGAAACCATGTTGCCCCTCATCATTTGATTACTCCATTTTAAGAGAACCAAATATACATGAAATTCTCCTTACGTTCCGCACAATGTATGTATGTATGCACTTTGGTGGATTCCAGGGATATAAAAACAAGGAAAACAAGGCCTCTTCCCTCAAGCTTTAAATAACAGAATGAGACATGACTTCAGAGATTATCGATGTAAAGTATCTGGCAAAAAACATTTTAGATTTCATCGATGCCCATGTTTTGGAAAAATGACTTGCCAGTTTGAGAAGAAAAACCCAGATGCCACCAGGTAACCTACTCGTCATGATTAGAGGTGTCTTCTAGGATTCACACATACAGAATTACCTCCTGATTAAGCTCTTCCTATGTTCAAGCAAAGCTGATTCTGTCATTTGACAACTTGATTCATGGATGTGACTTACAGTTCTAGTATTTTGTAGTTTCCCACATGAAGAAGCTATTCATGTGTGGGAATACATCAGTCCTTACCTATCCTGTCAGTTACTGCACGAGAGTTAACCTTTGATTATTTACAGACTAGGCATGGGACCGTGGAACAGATGATAGAACTGTCTTCCCTTGCCATGGACAATGTGGAAGGTGGTTCAGACTGTGTACGATTGTCTGTGGATGGAACATCAGTAGTTGACTAAACATCCTGAGGTCCCCAGTAATAGTTGTAGCAAGTCTGAAATTCTAAAGTGAAACTCAGCACTATGGAACCCTTTGGGAATGACCACATTTGGATAGCCAAAATTTGAGGATGGCTAATAATTTACTTTTTTAGTGTTATATAATTTTAATTGCATTAACAACACTTTTTAGAACTCTTTCTACAGTGTATTATTTACTTCTTCAACTTGATATAGGGAATGCTGAAAACCAGTAAACCTTTTACTCATGACCTGACTTCGTTATGTTGACTATCACTCATAGTACTTTTAGTACGATTATTACTATGTTTACTGTTGTTCTGTGGGAAATACAATAACTGTTACATGTTTTTACAGCATCTGACAATTTACCTGCACACTAAATGGCCCCACACTGATGTACTCCCTAATTTTTATGCATCACTTCCCATTATACTTTGTGTACTTGCCTATGGCAGCCTCTCTCTCCTCTTTGTTTCTTTTAATCTATTTCAGACATAGAAGTTGCACAACCTTGTATGGAGACAATTAATAGGCTCTTAGATTTATTCTTATCAGTAAAGAGAAGGAGCCTAATGTTATAACATTGTCATACACTGTTATGACATTGATTTTGGGGACTCCATGATCTCTCATATTTACTTCCTATCTCTCATCTTGTGTGAGGTCAGACTAACTGGTATTAGATTTTAGACTGGAGAGTTGCTCGAGGAACTACTTAGATACCACCTAAAGTCAACTCGATTCTTATTTACAAAAGAAATCTGAAATTCTTGAGTCGGCTTAAATATTTTGAGTTTAGGACTCAAGTTGTTACAGAACTTCTCATGTAGAACTACGGTGCATGAGGTATCCTTTTTTGGGTGGTGGAGGACAGAGGGTAACACCAGCTTGAACACTTACATTTAGTTAAGGTGGGGTTGAACTAGTTACGGTTTTAGATTGGTAATTTCTGGCTGCTGCTCTAAAGGTCGATAGCAGCTTTGCTGGAGAAGAATGAAAAGGTCTGTTCTGGCCACCGATAAAGTTAGGTATATTGCTGCTTCCTGGAGGGGCCAGTTCCTCATTCTCCCAACAATCAAACGGCTGAGCTGAGCACCAGAGTTGTAGGTACTTTCATGCCTGTATACACCCAGGAGATTCTCTTATTTTTCTCCTTCAGAGGACTGTGCAAGTTCTACGCAGCAGCAATATTAAAGGAATTCAGTATGCTTACGTAGGCGCTTGCATGGTAGTTACATCAGAATTCTTAGTCTTTGAGTTTCCCCTGTGTCCTTTTGGCCTTTTTTCTCCTCTTTTGAGGGGTTAGGATACACCTTTAAGTTTCCTTTCTAGCTGTCTGGACACAGAGGTCCAGACAGAGGTGTGGCTGCTGGCAGGAGATTTATTTACGTCCAATAGGATTTAAGACATGAGTATTGTTTATTAATCAATGTCTTAAATATTGGAACCAAGGCAATAGCAACTGCTGGCATGACTCACCGCAGACATGGAGAAATTTTAACTACAGCAGGGCTTCAGGAGGTGGTTTGCAGAGAGGTAGAAAGAGCCCAAGAGTTGGAGTAAATGGATCTGGTTTCTCTCCTAGTCTTGCTGCCAACTAACCGTGTGACCTAGGACAAGCCACTTCTTCTCCGCCAGCCTCTGTACAGCATTTATAAAAAGGGCATGAAAGTACCTTCCTCCAGGCTTGTTGCAGGAATTAAATGGAATAATGGCCAAGGCTCCTGGGAGGCCATTCCCTCAATACTCCCCCTAGAAGACATGGTAAGGAGTCAAAAGTTAACAGGAAATCAGTCCATGCTAACTATTCTTTACGTTTAAAAGACGAAATCAATACATGATCACTGTAAAGAAAATTCACCGGTCTTTGACCTCCCAAGCTTTAAGAATCCAGCAAACACCCACCCATACTGTTGGGGAAGCCATCTCCTTCTACTAGGACTTAAACCATGAGGATTAATGATTCACTAACTCTCATTAGACCTGGAAAGACCAGCAAAACAAGATTAAGCAAAGCTGGTAGCAACAGGACCTGAACAAACGGAAAGTGCAAGAGGGAAACCCAGAGAGCAGCTGAATGTTGCCTTTAATACCTGTGGGATGGTCTGTCGCTGAATGTGACATTGTCCAGGGGGGCCCTGATAATCCGCAGTCTGCAGAACCACAGAGCGAGCTGCCAGATGAGGTGAGGGCTCGGAGCAACAGGTCCCACACCTGTGACAATGGACCCTGCCCAACTGAGTGCTCGCAACCCTGATACGAGCTGAAATGAGGAACTGGCCTCTCCCCTCCTTAGAGACATTTCTAATTATTTGTTTATGAAAAAGCCTGAAGGGAAACAAGTTCAGAATCTAAGACTGCCCAGAAAAAGTTAGGTGAACAATGGTTGATCCAAAACAGGTCATCAGAAATGATGCAAAGGTGGCTTTTTACTTCCCCTTAAGATGTCCAATAATCATCATTGATAGTTCAGTGAGGGAGTTCTAGGTTTCTATTTTATTTATTTTCTTCAAGGTTGTGAGAATCATTCTTTGGAACCTTACTTTCTTCACATCTTAAAACATTTTGTGTTGATCTATTTTATTAATGGGTTGTTTTGATAAGCCTTGAATAATAGAGGAAATGATTGCTGTACTAGGGAACACATTTGTGAGCAAAATTAGTTTTCAAATAATTAAAATGCAAATAGAAAGGCATTTGTATGTACCAGCATTCTCATCAGATTGGTACCCCTAAGAACATTTATTTGGTGTCTAGGTAGAGATCATGCATATTTATGCAACATTCAAAAAATTTCTATAGCCTTTATGAAAACAAATTCAAACTAATTCTAATTAAGTCTAATTTACTGAAATTTTCATTGCTTGGAATAATTACAGATACTTATTGTGAAGGTTCCTTTAGGTCAGTGATTCTCAAAGTGGGGTCCCTAGACCGTCAGCATCAGCATCCTCATCCCTTGGGAACTTGTCAGAAAGGATAATTCTCTCCCTGGACCCCCATCAGAAACTCTGGGGGAGGAGCCCAAAGTCTGTGTGTTTACCCTTCCAGGTGATTCTTACATTTGTAAAAATTTGAGAACCACGGCCTTAGGAAAAATTTAAAAAGATCTAATTTATAGATGTTGGGCTTGTGATAACCTTTGCATTAGTCTTTAATTCTCTCATATTGGTCTCATTAGAACATCATTGACTTAGAACTTTGAAAAATGACTTGATCTCCTCCCCTCACCATCACTGCCACCATCACCACCACCAAAGCAACATTGGAATATCAAGAACTATCTATTTTGCCAGCCTAGAGCCTACATAACACAGTCTGAGCTTCTGCCAAGCTTGTCTCAAAATGAATTGCTTCAATTCAGGAAGAAAGAAAAATGAATGAAGTCTTTTTGCTTTTTGTTTGTGGAAGGAAGGTCATACTTTATCTACTAGTCCCCTCACGCACATGTGATTGTAAAACTGTCTCTCCTGGGGGATAATGATAATGGAGTATTTGATCCCAATGCAAAAATTTCCAACCTCTGGCTATAACTTCAAGAAAGAAATTAAGAGTCTTACAGAAATGTCATAAAGGATAATCAGGAAAAAAAATAGTGCCACTTCCACCTGATTTGTCAAGGAGGTGGGGACAGGGAGGCATTTTTTGGGTGGGAAAGGGATGCCCTTGGGTTAGCTTCTCCTTCAAGACTCAGGGTAACTCCATTGACAGCAAAAGTGGCCCTTTATCTCTCAGTATGACACACAGAGTTTCTCTCCAGTTCTGCAGAGGGAACAGCTTGTCTCCTCATTTTTTACCTACTCTCTGGGTTTCTCGACTGGGATGTTCTGGTTGAGGAGAAAGTCACCTGGGATGTGCCCCATGTGGAATCTAAAATCTAACAAGCTGTTTTCTATCGTGAATATTCAGATCTGAGGCTCCAAGCTACGGAGTTGTGATTGGTCCTGCAGCTTTTTATAAAAAAATTTATCCAACATTAGAAATTAGGAGACTTTATAGAAAAATTTGGATTGCAGGCTTTTCTTTTTCTTCTTTTAAAATTAATCAATCTGGCAACACTCCATTCCTATTGCCATATTCTCATACATATCAAAGGACTGGATCTGAGGATGGGCTCCCCATCCGAGATAGGACAAGCACCATCTAGTTTACTGCAGTCTCTACTACTCCCTATAGTCTCCCTGATGCAGGCTAAAGTTGTTGCTGTTGATCATTGTGCTGGTGGGGGTTTTATTTCTTCTAGCAGCACTGTAAGTAATGGCCCCAAACTGGAAACAACCCCAAGACTCATTTCAATAGGAAGTCCATCATCAACAGATAAATAAATACATTGACAAATTCCTATAATCGATACTATTCAACAATGAAAATTAAGGAGTGACTGCTCTACTCCAAAACATAATGTTAGGTGAATAGAAGGCAGACTATATGATTCCATTTGGGTGAACATCAAGAGCAGGCAAAGCTAGTCCACGGCGTTAGAAGTTAGGGTAGTGGTTTTATCTTTGGGGAGAGGTGGTGACTGCAAGTCAAGAGTGTGCCTTCTGGAATGCTTTTAGATTTGATTTCTTGATCTGAGTGCTGGCACCAGAGTGTATTCTCACAGTGGAAGCTTATTCACTGGTGCACTTCACTTATCGTACATGTGGTTTTATGTCCACGTATGCTTTGCTTCAGTAAAAAGTGTTCTTTAAAAATTGTGCCTATGCTGAAAGACAGCATTCTGGTTTGCTTGCTTTCTGGCTTTGAATTGGCAAATTCCTAAAAAATATTTTCTTCCTAGTTGTTGAAAAGAAGTATGATTTTTATTTGAGTTTCCTTTTAGGCTTTAGGGTTACAAAAATCCAACAGTCCCATATTTAAAATGATTAATATCAATGTATCTTGATATAGTTTAATATTTTGAATTATTGATTCAAGAAAATTTTCTAGGCAGTACATATTCTGAGCCATTTCATACCCAAAACTGACTCTATTTTGCTATCACATATGCTGGGTATGGAATTCTTGCACCATGGTATTTTCCTTTAAAGGTCTATAGACATTTTTGCATAATTTTCAGCTATTAGTAGTTAAAATAGGAGGTCAATAGAGTATTTGCTCTTTGGTGAGTACTCTACTCTTCTTCTTTTTTAAAACTTCTTTGCAATATTGTATGTTTTCTTGAAGTATGCAGTTTATATATACTATTTTTACATTTTATTTATATTTGAAGGTTTGCTAGTGTATGTTATGTTCTGTTTTGCCAAGGATCTCATGTACATTTTTGAATATTTAAAATACTTTTTCCAAATAAAGATTATTTTCTGTATTATTTGACAGTTATCTCTCTTTCATTAATTTCTCTTTCTTTAGGGGGGATCTATTATCTCAGGTCTGATATTTCATCTTCTCTCTATGTTACTTTTATTGTCTTTAACTTCTCCCTGTAGTCAGGAATAATTTCTTGACATCATTTTCTATTTTGCTTGTTCCATTTTCTGCAGAGTCCAAAGTGCTTTTAACTGTTTCCCTAATGGCTTTAAAATCAGTTTTACTTTGAAGATAAATAGGACTATTTTGGTGCAGTTCTTCTTTATTGCGAAACGTTTCCTTTTTCATAGTGGCAGACTATAGGTTCTTGAATCACTCTGAAACTACGAATCATTTAGTGTGCTATGAACTTAGGCATGTGATTAACCCAACTCTGTATGTGTCGTCTAAAGATTAAAGTCAAAGAGAGAATCATGAATCAGACAATTTCTGACTTTTTCTGTTTCCTGAAATAACTCTGCTTCAAAGAAAGGAAGTTTGCCTGAGCCATCTTAGAATTTTTTACTTTATTCTTATGACCTGCAAGCTATTTAACTAGATCCTGTGATTATTCTATTTGCTATTCCTTTTAGAGGGATATCTTTGATTGTCTGGTGTTGATTTATGGTCAAGAAAAGGTTGGACTGGGTTCTATAAAGTAATGTGTAGGTTTATAGCAAAATATCTCAAATACAATCTGTTCTGAAGGAAGAAATGGGAAAAATAAAATTAAATCACTAGATTTAATTTTAATCACTCAGCGATTTTGAAGGCTAAGGGACACGGATCTAGAGTCACAGCTACAATGACAAGCAGCCCATGAGCCGTGTGTCCCTGCACTTAGGTAGGACTGAAGGGCACCCCAGCATGCCTAGTCCTTGCTTGCTGAGACTTTTTTTACCAAGATCAGAGTCTGCGGCCTTCCCACGCGGCTGCTGCATTAAAGGTGAGAGGGCCCAAAGGGCTGGGCTTCCCCACGGGTTCCCAGTGCGCTTCTCCCTTCTGGGTCTCAGAACAGCGCCAACCTCACTTTGAATTGGGGTTTTAGTGGACATTTGTTAATAGCCTCCCCGTATCCATGGCCTACTCCCCTTTCCACAGTTGCAGTTTCCACAAGGCTCTGTGTGTTTCCCTCATGCTTATTTCATGCCCAGCTTGAGGGGTGGAACACTTGACCTTGGCTAAGCCAACTATGCCTTCCAATCCCCAACCTGCAAGGACTGGTTCAGGAGAAGGGGATGTGACCTAAGCCAGCCCCATCTCAGGAATTTTGCTGAGAATTCTGGGACAAAGGCACTCTTTCCTGATGGAGGTGGAAGAGAAGGCAGGCAGCAGTGGAAACTGTTGATAGATATCTTGAGACACTCTAGGGTGGAGGAGCCTGTTTTAGGGTATATCTGACACTATGAAAGGGAGAGTAAAGTTAGAAAACAAAACAAAGCAAACCTGGGCTTTAGCGAAATCCTGAGTAGCTGAATCAGTCCTCAAACTCTAGAAAGACATTTCTCTACATTTACGTTTTCCTAAGTCATTAAATTTCCTTTATTGTTAAGCCACTTGGAGTTGTGCTTTCTTTGCTTGCATCCAAATGCATCTTCACTGATACAGAGCTGTCAGTGGTGGGGGAGGGTATTCGTTCCTCTTCTTACCTTCCAGAAACATTGCTCTCAGGAGGAGAGCAGCTTTCAGCATCCTCCTTCGATCCAGGATCACTTAGATGGTATCTGAAAAATTAAGTCCTCTAGATTTCTGGACTATAGGTGACACCAATCCTTGATTTCCAGTGGTCATGCAGATGTTTTCCAATGTGAGTATTTTGTTGGTCACTGTATTTGTTTTCTAGTGCTGCAGAACAAATGACCATACATTTAGTGGCTCAACACAGCACACATTTATTATCACAGTTTCTATGTGGCAGGGGTCTGGCACAGCTTATCTGAGTTCTTCGCTAGCTGTCTCACAAGGCTGCAATCAAAGCGTTGGCTGGACCATGTTCTTTTCTGGAGCTCGCGGGGTCCTCTTCCAATTTCACATGACTGTTGGAAGAATTCAGTTCCTTGTGGTTGTAGAGCTGAGGCTCTTGGTTCCCAGAGGCCACCTGCAATTCCCTGCCGTATGGTCTTCTCTATCGGCGGCTCACAGCGTAGCTTGCTTCTCGAAGGCCGGTGGGACAGTCTTTCCCTTCAGTCTTGGGCTGGAGTGTGACTTGGAGTGGGACAGTCATTTCAATAGTAATTGAGTTTTTCTAATTGGTACGTAACTAGGCTAAAATATGCCCCCAGCCTCTTAGCACCCTGTCTTTCTTTCACTCTGTCTTTGATGTCAGATGGGCCTGAAAATGGTTTTAAGTGTTTCTGAGGGATAGAAGCCAGTGTGGAAAAGTGAAAGTAAACCAAGACACTGGGCATCGTAGAAACCCAGGAAACAGGCACAGCTAAGGGTTTGCAATTCCTAAGGCTGCCCCTGGCTGTGTACCAGCCCATCTGTGTTTGCCAACACCCAACAGGAGCGTGGTGGGGTTTATTCCTTCTGTTTGATTTCAGCGTGGGCTGCGCTGCATTTTACTTTGAGTTCACCAGGGGCTCACCGTAGTGCTTAGACTTACCTGAATGTATTTGTTCTGATGTTGACTGAACCTGCAGCAAATGGTCTTGGAAACAGAGGAGATGAGATTTAGGTGTAAAATTTATTTCTGAGTGGTGCCGAAGTCCTAAACTGCTGCTGATTCATTTAGAATGTTTCAGCCAGCTCAACTCAACCAATTTTTAGTCCTGACGTTTGTAAAGTGACTCCCTTGTCAGAATTCTAGCTGCGAAGAAGTTAATAACTGCAATAACAACCTTGGAAGTGAGTTTTAAAAGCCCAACGGGGCAGGGAGGGGGTAGGGAATAAGCCTGTGAATTTTATTTTTAAGTATAATAAAGATAGTACAGATAATTAGGCTGAAAATTATCCTATTTCCGGTTCTTCTTTGTCATTTAGGGCCCACTGTAAGACTTCATCCTCTTTCCTATGATCTCTGTCCCTGAGTCATAATTCTTGCGTGATTATGTCAAAATTATCTCCACAGTAGCCTATCCTGGTGGTGTTATAAACAGAGAATTAAGACTTCAGGTGGTAAATAAACAGAAACAGCAGGAGCTCTAGAAACAGAGAAGCATAAACCTTCTGCTCTTCTGAAAATGTTCCTGAGGACAGCAACAAAAGTGGAGAGGAAAGAAAGAAAACATGGTTTGTTACTTAAAGCAAGAATTATTTCTAACTGGAAGGAATGTTGATTCAGTTTTCTCAAATGGCACTCACGAAGCTTTCTTAAGCAAGGGGACTCTGTGAGAAGGATCAAATAACTGTCACATTATATGTAAATAATGTGGTGGCTGGAGAGGTTTTTTCAAAATGCAATGCACATTATTTCCTATACAACCTACGGTCATTGTATAAAGAAAGAGTCATCTTTAAACTTTTATGACTGCAGAGCACTTTACCTAATTTAATTTTTTGTTTTCTTTGCAGGCAGGAATATTTCTCAGATTGTTGTTTAGAGGATTATAATAATCAGAAATTGATATATGCCTCATATTCCATGGTGAAAGCATTATCAGTGTGCAAGGCTGAATATATCACATTAGATAGTTAAATAATCACTTGCAATTTATTAGTTTTACTTCTTTTAGCAGCTGTTGCTGTACTCGGTTGCTATATATTTTGTTTAACCCTGGGAGTGCCCTTTGTGCATGGTGAAATCCTTCATACCTTACGAAGTCAATCAAATTAACTTAGTAAAGATTTTATGGGTCCATTTTGCACTGTCTGAAAAACCAATGATTTATATTCTTATTTTCACAGATAAGGAGAATTTTTTTAGATGTCATATACTTAGACTTTAACACCGTATCTAACAAAGACTCTCCTGCTATGCTATCTTTCAGGGCAAGATGAGGAAATGGCTAAATTGGAGTTTAGGTGGGTTAATTGGGATCACTTGTATTCCAAAAGGGCTCATGATGGTCAGTGTGGAGGGCAGGCTATAGAGAGTATTATTTATCAAAATGGCAAAATAGTTTATATACCAGTGTGCAATTTTTTTCACTTAACAGTATGTCATGGGCATTTTTTAATGTCATTGAATATACATAACATTTAAGAGCTGTATGCTATCCCACAGTGTGGAATTACAATAATGTAATCATGCTTCTATTGATATCACTGTCATCTAATTTATATCAGGACATTGCTAAACTAGAATGATTTTTCCTCCATCCCTTCTCCTGATGATTGGATCCTTTTTCCTTTGGTTCGTGTTGGGCTGATTTTACCTTTCCTCCTTTCAATACAGAAATGGGCCTGGTCAATCAAAACATTTTATCACTCTGGCTGCATGTGATTGGTTAGCAGTTGACAGGCATCACAAGCCAAGCCAATCAAGAATTTTGCCGTCATTCAAAGAATAGTTGATCTCTGCTTTCTGATCACACACTGTGAAGACGGTGTCAACTGGGATTCGCTCATAGTCATATCTGCTTCCATGCTGGAACACCTGCCCCAAAGTGAAGTCAGCTCAGGGAAAGCAAAGCATGTAGATGCCTGAAGCCAGTTCTAATTCCTTACATTTCCGAGCTAGATAATAAATCCTTCCTTTCATACTGGTTGCAGTGGGTCACGCCTGTAATCCCAGCAGTTTGGGAGGCCAAGGTGGGAGGATTGCTTGAGGCCTGGAGTTCGAGACCAACATGAACATAGCGAGACGCTGTCTGTACAATAAATATGAAAAAGTAGCCTGGCATAGTGGCATGTGCTGATAGTCCCAGCTACTCAGAAGGCTGAGGCAAGAGGAGCGCTTGAGCCCAGGAGTTTGAGGCTGCAGTGAGCTATGATGACACCACTGCACTCCAGCCTGGGTGACAGAATGAGACCGTGTCTCAAAATAAATAAATAAAAAATAAAAAAAAATAAAAGCCTCCCTTTCAAAGCCAGAATTAGCTAGGTTTATGTTCCCAGTAACCAAAAGAATTCCAATTTATACAGAAATAGGGTACACTCAACAGAAGTGGAGATGTTTAGGTGGCGTAAGAGAAAACTAGGAGCATATGAGAACTATCTTCTTAGATTTAAAGAATTGTGTGTGATTAATGGGTACAAATATACACTTAGATAGGAGAAATAAGACCTGGTATGTTCAATGAGTCAGTAGTGTAACTACACTTAATATTAATCAATTGTATATTTCCAAATAGCTAGAAGAGAATTATTCAAATGCTCCTAGCATAAAGAAAAGATAAATATTTAAGTTAATGGAGATCCCAATTACTCTGATTTGATTATATGAATGTATCAAATTATCACATGTACTGCAAAAATATGTACAACTATTATATATCAATAAAAAGAAATAAGTTAATTAATTTAAAAAAATTGATGAGTGGAATTTATAGTAATAAACTTACCTGGAATAGCTTCAGCCAAAATTGGATTGTAACTTAGAGATAGGTAAATTTGGCTCTAAATAAATAAAAACTAAGAACACTTAGGGCTGTTCCAAAGTGTAGAGCTGCTTTGTAGGTATTCAAAAGGTCACATCCCAGAGCAGTAGTAGCATGACAACACAGCGCTTCTCCTCTGTACAGAGGATATCTGGTGAGTGTGGCCCAGCCCCCGGACCTTAGGTCATCAGAGCAACAGTAATGGGATGGGGAGGCCTACCCTGGAAGACCAGGGCCCGCAGCTTGGGGCACAGCCAACGGATGGCAGCCCCGGTGTGTGGACCTCTATAAGAAAGGAAAGAACTGTAAGAGGAAGGAACTGGGCTAAGAAGATTGGAGAGTTGCTGATCTACTGCAGCACGGCTTATTCCGAGAACACAACATTATTTTAACATTAAGAAATTAATGTAATTCATGTAACATTAACAAAAAAGGTGAAAAATCCTATGATATTCAGCAATTGTTTGTTGCTAGTATTATTCCTGTTCTATTCTCTTTCTCTTTTCCTTCTCAGACTCCAAGCATGTGTCCCACATGTCTGTTATGCTCTGTTCTATTCTTTCCATCTTTCCCTCCACCACTTTTTTACCTTCAGGTCTTCAGTTTGGAAAGTTTTCATTGACCTATCTTTGATTTTACTAATTCTGTGTTTGACTTTCAGTCTACTATCCAGTGAGTTCCAATGTAGTAGGATAGTAGACTTCCAGTCTTCCCATCCAATGCATTCTTAATTTTAGACATTTTGTTGGTTCTGTTCTAGAATTTCCATTTTCATGTTTTTTGTAGATTCTAATTCCATGTTGAAATTCTTTATCTTCTTTTTCATTTTCTCCATTTCTCTCCCATTTTCATGAGCATATTTCTTATATTTATTATAGTTACTTAAAGATTTTATCTGCTGACTTCAATATTTGAATTGTATGTGGCCCTGGTTCTACTGTATATTTTTTCTCTTGATTACTAGTCACTTTTTTATGCCTGTTCACATGCCTTATAATTTTTCACTGTGTTCCGCACACAAATTGTATATAAAATAAGTGATTTTTTTTTCAGGAAGTTCTTGCCCTTCCTCTGTTTGGCAGTTAGATTTAAGTATTAATCATCTTAATCTAATCACATTTTTATCTATAGTAGCATTGAGTAGCATCTTTGGATAAATTCAGTCCACCTATGTTGTCAAGGATGAGATCCGTGGTATGGTTCTTACAGAGCACTTCCTCTAGTGGGCTTTTCCTACTTAAGCATTGTGAGACTGTGGGAGATTTCATTCAGTCTTCTCAGCCCACTCTTGCCTCCCATGGTCTCGGCACTCAGCAAATGCCCATGGGAAATGCCCTATGCCTTTAGGGCTCCTCTAGATTTTATCTGTCCTCTCAGTCCATGTGGCTATCAAAAGCTGTGCTGGTTTCTCTAGTCCCTAGCAGTGTCCCTCTGCTTATGCCAAGCCAGTTCTTAGCTCACACCAGATTGAGCCTATGCTCCCAGGGATGATCATAGCTAACAATCTCAGATCATATAGGAAAGTCTTCTCATTTTCTTCTAGAGCGATGGCTTGTTGCTACTTACTATCTCCTGCCTGGACGAAAGGGATGTATTGGCGCCTATAATTCATGGAAACTTTGCTCTGACCGCCTGTATTTGGAATTCACACAGGGCCATCATGCTTAACACTCTCTAGGTCACTTGGAACTTAACAAATACATGAAAACAATTTTTGTCATTTTAAAAAAATCCCTAGGACCATGCACACTGCAAGTTATAAAAACAAGATAAAAATAGTTTATGGACATGTACTATATTTTAGTCAATATTCTAAGCCCTTTCTCAATAACCCTATGGGGATGGTATTACTATATCTTTGTGTTACAGATACAGAAAGTGAAGTTTCAAGAGGTAAAATATATTGTTCAAATATTAACAACAAATGACAGAGATATAGTTTAACCAGGTCTGACTTCTGTTACTATTAATTATTATACTACAAACATTTATTAAAAGAAGGATGCTAGAAGTTATAAGTTAGAAGATGTAATAATGCCTCTGGCACATATGACAAACCTGTCCACACTGAGAAACAGACATTCTACAATGACCATTCACTGTCACTTATAACTCTCATTTAAAGACATACAGTGAAGAACATATGAATAATGTCTTGACATTTGTCAGGACAGATCCTTTATATTACTTATTTCTGGTTTTATTTCACAGGAACTGCGCTATTCCCCCAATTGAGTAGATTTCAAAATGTTTAAGGATTGATGTTTAAGCACCAATTTGATTTTCATCTCACTTTCTCATCAGCAGAACCGTGCATTTTTGAGTTTGTAGGAAAGATTTAAAAGCAGTTTTAATTCAGGGTATCCACAGAGTAAGGCTAGCTTTGCTAAATTTGCCATTGGCTTTAATTATTCTTTCCTGATATTAGCACTACACGGAGATTAGAGAAATGGAAACATCCTCCACTTATTGTTCCTACATGTTTTTCTTGGTTCTGAAATGTAGCTTTAAATGATTGTTTTTTAGACACAATTGTCTCTTTGGAAGGTCCATGACTGTTACCCTGGGCTCATTATATACATTTTTCTCATATTTTTATTTTTTAGCTTCAAGATGCCCTTGATCAAAAGTCCCATGAGTGCTTCCTTCCTTTCCCACAGCCTGTGGCAAAATCCATCTCAGAAATTTCCAGCTAGCAGAGAACAAAGAAAAACCACTGAAAATGTGGAGGGGACACTATCTGCTCCTCCTGGCACAAGCTTCTCAGGGGAACTAATCTCTTTAGGCTCCACAGATATCAGAGAAGCAAAACCTGGAAGGAAAGTAAGGAGTCACCAGTTCAAATCCCTCCATTTTCAGTTTTAGAAACAAAATACAGAAACATTAAACAATTTGTCCAAAATCATTTTGCTTCTAGTGTGATGCTAGCATTAAAACCCAGGAATTTCGACTTCTGGTTCAGTGCTCTCCCTAAAACCTATCCCTAGACAAGTCGTTGTTATAAAGCCACTCAAAATAATGCTGAGAAAGATGACACTGCAATTTGTGTGTTGTGACTTGCTTCTTCAGAGATGAACATTTCAGAAATCTGCACTTGTTTACCTCTCTCAGGCCAAGGCAAGACATACAAGACCTTATAACCATTATCTGTGATGCCAATGGCAAAATGTGTTCTAAGAGTATTTGAATATTTTTAAAGAATTGCACATCATATGAATGTTTGAATGACAAGGTCAGCAGACCATGAAAAAGAGGGTCCATTCTAATCAGACCTAGAGACCTGCCCGAGTATCCAGTCTTGTGTGTGTCAACAGCACCCGTTGAGCTAAAAAAAAGTTGTGAGAAACAGTTGTTTTGGCTTGTAAGAGAAAAATGAATGTGCGGTCATAAAATATCTCTATTTTATGGAATCAGTTTTAATTTTCTCTTGCTTGCCCACTTCTTTCAGTATTCCAGATTTGGTTCCAATAAACTTACTATAGTTTGTTCTGAGTCTGATATTGGGCTCATTAGCCAAAGTATTTCCTAATCAAATCATGCCTCTAAAATATAACAGAAAAAGTCAATTTAAAAACATGTTTAGTTTATACTTTGCCTATCTGCCTTACCTTTTTCATGATGCTTCAATATTATAGAAGAGTCCATACTGGAAGTAAAGTTGTCCTGAAGTTAACATACTAATTTACCAGTTTGGTTTAACAACCATTCGAATAATAATAATGACAATAACAACAGTAACCACTACATTTCATAGAGTTCTTTGTACATGTCTTTATGAGCAAAAAGATGAATAATATACAGTCCTCTGGCTCAAGAAATTCCAGACCAAGGGGAGTGAATGATCTGAAAACAAAGACAATCCAGTGTGATAGCCAGTGTGAGTACAGGATTTAAAATTTAAATCTAAAAGTAGTAATAAATAAAGGTAGTTCAGAGAAAGATGTGATCACCCCTGTCTGAGGGTCGCCCAGTGGACACTGGTAAAAGTTTAACAGTCTTTCTGGGGAAAAGCCCTGATGTGTAGTTTGCTAATTTCTATTGGGTAAATGATACCCTGATGGCTGATTTTAAGCTACCTACCGAAGTCATGAAAAGCAGATTTGGGAAGAGATGCCTTGGCTTTTATAATTGGCTTTTTATTGCCTGTGAAAGCTGACTCCAGCACACCACTGGGGTGGTTGGAGAATGTTCCAAGAGGAGGTGACAATTGAACAGGGTTTTGAAAAGAATAGGAATTTACCAGGTATTATAAGTGTGGAAGGGTATTCTAGGAGAAAATCCAATATATGATGGCATGGACATAAATTTGAAATAATAAAATATGAAAGACACGCTCCCATCTTTTTGTTAAACTTACCTTGAATGTCACTGGATTAATGAAAATGCCAATCAAGCATGTAGGGAATCACGTCACTTTCATAAAGAGGATTTTTTTTATAGTTGAATTTTCTCTATCTCCATTAGCACTCATAAAAAATACCTGATATATGGTAGTCACTTAATAAAAATTTGATTTCTTTCTATGGACACTTTTTTGATTCTATAAAAGTATTTTCTGGATGAAAAGAAACTAGTAGTAGAATATTTGCAGTCTCAGCTGCTGATAAATTTATAGACCAATAATTTAATTTAGATTTTTGTGAAAGTTTCAGGACAGTATAAATCAGACTAGGAGCTTTTCCAAATTTCTGTTTTTAAGACCAAAATAAAGGATTTATACATAAAAATATACCCTGAAGTTTATTTATAATAGCAAAAATTTTTGAAAAGCCTAGAAGTCCAACAGTAGTGGAATGATTCAGTAAACTATGTGGTATATACATTCAAAAATCTATTACATAGCCATTGAAAATGACACATATAACTACTTAGTAACATAGAAGATTTTTTATATAAAATTAAGTGGAAAAGAACAGGCCACAAAATTTTATTAATACCAAGTACAGGAAAAAAGACACAGGAAAGATATATGCTTAATTATTATCCATGATCGTGTTTGAAGAAATGCTTAGTCAATTGCAAGATTGGTTATTGCAGATCAACCTTGTAATAATACAGTTGTAGCAAGGCATTTAGTGGATTATTACAAAAGCTGGTACTAGGGCCGGGCACGGTGGCTCACGCCTGTAATCCTAGCACTCTGGGAGGCCGAGGCGGATGGATCGCTCAAGGTCAGGAGTTTGAGACCAGCTTGAGCAAGAGTGAGACCCCGTCTCTACTAAAAAATAGAAAGAAATGATCTGGACAACTAAAAATATATATATAGAAAAAATTAGCCAGGCATGGTGGCGCATGCCTGTAGTCCCAGCTACTTGGGAGGCTGAGGCAGTAGAATCACTTGAGCCCAGGAGTTTGAGGTTGCTGTGAGCTAGGCTGATGCCACGGCACTCTATCTAGCCCAACAGAGTGAGACTCTGTCTCAAAAAAAAAAAAAAAAGCTGGTACTGGAATAACTATTAGGAAGGAAGCCATCTTTGTTAGAAAAACACCTCGATGAGGTATTTGTAGGTCAAAGATGGTGCTGGCTTCAGGAGTAGACAAGAGAGCCAAGGTGATGGTTATACTCCTCTGAATGAGACAATAATATTAATGCCTTTGTGCCTTTGAGAAGAAAAATAGGAGGATAAAGAGAGGGCAGAAAAGTGGGACAGAGGGTGTGTGCAGGTAGAAAGAAGCCAACCATACATGACATGATTGGCTTTACTTGGGATGATGTGGCTCGTAAAAGTTTCTCAATGATTGTTGGGCTAAAAAGTGTCTTAAGAATAGAAAAATCTAATGCCTAGCCTGAACCTAAAGTTCAATTTGAAGTGGAGGGTACTACTAGATGTAAATCTCTCCTTTGTAAACCTTCAGTAAATTCTACTACAATCAAATCTTTTTGTGTTGTAGTTATGGTGCATTTGGATGTGTGTGTATGTTTGTATGAAATCTAAGAAGGAGCTGAGTTTCATGTCTCTGTTGCAGTGGTACCAAATTGAGTCAACTTGGGCGGCACAGGGGTTTTTGACCCCTTCCTTGTGTGGGAGTCAGTCTTGGAGGCTGAAATAAGTCAGTCTTATTGTCCCTATTTACCAGGGGTAACTGAAGCCTAGAGAAGTTGAGTTACTCCCCCAGGGTTGACAGAGCAAAGAGTAGATTTGGAATTTGAACTCAGGTCCTCTGACTCCAGAACTCCTTAATCCTTATGCTATTCTGCATGTGGTCCTTTACCCCCAGCTTTCCACCGAGGGCTGGGCATGGTGTGGTAGGACTCAAAAGCATCATGGTAACAGTAGTCTTCTCCTTGACTTGTCCAAGAACTCCATTCCCTTTTGAGGAGTGCTGCGGGGAAGCAGGAAGAAATCAGGAACTTCTCTGGAGGCTCTGGGACAATCCCGGAAGGCCTCTAAAACACCCAGAGTTGCCTGGCGTGGACCATTTGCAACAGGCTCCAGCCTGTTGGGCTTGTTGACCTCCCAGTTCCCGTCACTTGAATGTTGGCTAGATCTAGGGCTTTGATGATCCCTTTGGTTCTGCAGCCAAGTGGACAAGGCTAGGCTAATGGTTCCAGTTCTGTGTGGTTATGAAGCTCTTTTGGAGAGGCTTCACCACTACTTTGTTGTACTTAGTGTGCAGCGGAGGAATTGCAGAGCTGGAAAACCTTGCAGAGTACCTGTTTCCAGTCCCCTCAGTTAGCAGCTGTGTATAAGGAAGCATGACGTTCACATGCACTGCATCACCATGCTGTCGGTGGCAACCTGGCTTATTTGTATAGATGGCTCTAATGAAATTGAAATTGCACCAAGTGATGCATTTTGAGCTCAGGGTCAATCTGGTGAGATTTTCATACACAACACTTGTTTCTGGGGTATGCAAATGTGACCCCCAAAGCACGAAAATCAGTGCCTCTCTCTTGGCCTTATTTATCTGGGTAGCATACCTGCTTTCTCCTCTGGTGAAGTTTATCTTGTGCTGCCCTTAGCACTGCAAAGTCTGTCCAGATTTGGAAAACCATTTATATTCCAGGAGGTTTTAAGCATCACCATAGTGATCAAATGAGTCCTAAGATCCAAATCCTTTTCACTGTGCAAATATTAATTGGGAAAAATATAGCTACTTTGAGGGAAGGGATTGAGTGTGTGTGTGAAAAGGAATATACTATTCTTTATTCATTGTGATCATGTCTCTGACTCCCCGGGAAAGACTGGTGAAGTGCCTTTCTATAGTCGGGTTGATTTATAGGGGATCCTTTATTTTCTCTTTTCCAGTGCCAAATGTGGTCGTAAGCTTTTCTGAGCTTGACAGTCAAGTTTGAACAAATGGGGAAGAGAGAGTATTTGTCTGCAAAGAGTATTTCTCTATATGAAGAAAATAAAATTCATGGAGAGGCAATTATAATGGAGAAGTGACAGTCATTGAAAATAACTCTTAATGACTAATAAATGATGAAAGAGCTCTTAATAATTTCTGTTCTTATATTTCTGTTAGGAAATAAATTGTTCTATATGCTGCAGATTTGCTCCATTGATATTTAGTAAAGCGAAGCTAGTTTTCATTCCTTTTTTGCTATAGCACTTACCATTTAACACTTACCATTTAATGACTTTGAAGTCTCTCTGTGAATAAAGACACATCTTTATTAGGTATACAGTACTGTTCAATGCTATACATTTATTCATATCATTGAGCTGATCGTGTATCAATATGGAAAGGTGAACAGATTGCATGTGTGTTTATGTATAGATACAGAGATTTGAAGAAGAAAAGGAACACACATACAAGATGCTTAATAAGTAAGTAGAGGCCTTTAGATATGAAGATGGCAATATAAGACATCAATTTTGCTCTTCTAGAAGAGGCAGGTGCTGGGCTAGACCGAGGGCATATCAGGACAGTGAATGCAGAGCTCCTTAAACTTAAAATCTCATGAGCTCAGCTTACGATGTTCCCCTACCCCACCTCCCACCGTGTTGGGGACCCAGAAAAGTTCCACTATCCCTACACTGAATATACAAGGAGAACATTAAAAGGTGACTCTGCTAAGAAGAATTTGAAGTCACCATTTGCTGCCCAACCATGAAATTGTCTCCCATTGTATTAGTTACATATTTCTGCAGATCTAATGATCCCAAAACATGGTGTCTGAAAACAATAAGCATTTATTTCATAGTTCCTGTGGGCCCCAAATCCAGGTGCAGCTTGGTCAGGTGCCTCTCTGACTCAGGTGTCTGCAAGGCTGCAATCGAGGTATTGTCTAGGGCTCTGCTCATGTCAAGGCTCGAGTGGAAGTGGCCGTGCCTCCAAGCTCAGTCACATAGCTTTTGGCAGGTCTCAGGGCCTTCCTGCCTGTGGGCAGAGACATCAGTTCCCCCTTGCAAGGCAGCCCTCACCGTAGGGCAGCTTACAACAAGGCAGCCCCCCACCAGCTTCACCTAGAGCCACGAGCAAGCCAGGAGAGGGCGAGCGTCTAGGCCAGAAGTTACAGTCTTTGTCAACCTAACCTTGGATGTGGCATCTCATTGCTTTTTCTGTCGTCTATTCTTCGAGGTGAGTTATCAGGCCCAGTGCACACCCAGGAGGAGGAGATTATGGAAGGGCACCAAGACCAGGAGGTGGGGATCATTGGGGGCCATCTCAGAGGCTGCCTACTATGCCTATGGACACACCTCTGGCTTACTGTGATGAAGTAGGGGATTGATCGCCCCAAAATCATGTAGCAGGGGAGCTCATGGAGGGAACTGGAGGCCCAGAAGCACGATTGGATCCTGTTTTGTGGACTTCTCATTGTTTTGGCCTCTGAGACATTCCAAGTGAAGCAAATGTGGGATTTAGATGAAGCTCCTGCAACTGATGTGCCCAGCTTTTGGCTCTTATTCCAACTCTGAAGGTCATGACAACAGTGGCGGGGGACATCCAGCATGGCAGGGAGTCAGGCGATGATACTCTCAGTGGCAGTGGTTGGGCAACAGGCCACACAGCTTTGAAAAGTCTCCAACATAGGGCCACGCCACTGAAAGTCCTTCCTGGCCCCTGGAAATCAGAAGCACTAACTTGTAGATAACTCTATAGTTAACAACCTATAATTGCAGACAAAAAGTCTTTCTTTGCAAAACCAACTAATCTTACGGAGACCGGACTCTTGGATTTATTTACTGACATCATTTTAAGGCAGCAGAGCAGAGTGGTTGGAAATGAGTTGGGTTTGAGCACTGACTTATTAACTGGGTAAATGTAGATAAGTCAAGTAACCTCACAAAATCTCACTTTTCTCACCTGTAAAATGGGAACAACATCAGTTTTGTCCTCCCAGTAAACTTTGGTGCCATCTGTGCTGATTTATGTAAATTAGCCCTTATTGCTGTTGTTGTTAGAGTGTGACTGTGGGAAATGCATTTCCCACTCCCTATTGTTTAGTAGAAAGAATGGGATTTTTACCCTAATCCCCAGGAATAAAAAATAGGAGGAACATCTTTTCTCTACTTTCTCTCTGTCCCCTCACTCCCTCCCTCCGGAAGAGGAGTGATTTCTGACAGGTGATGGAGAGAATAACTGAGCATGCTCAGTCTTTTGGCTCTGCCTCTGTAGAGGGAGTGTGTTTTCATTTGCTTTCCGCTATATTGAAAGCTCATCTAGGCAGATTCTGCTCTGTTCTGGGGGAGCCAGACAGTTTTATGTGGATAAGTTCTTTTTTATCTAGGTGGATATTCAAGAAGCCTAATGTGATCACACTGTCTAATCCAGCCATTATCAGTAATAAACTTGCTAGTTTGGTCTTTACAAATAGATAAAGAACAAACTAGCCCATGTACTTGTGAAGATAAAGACAAAGTGAGAATATCCATCCATCTATCTGGAAGAAATTTAACCTTTTTCCATTTCTCTGGAGAGCTCTTGCACTTTTGTGGATGATTTAGGCCAGATTTAGGGATTGGATTATCCAGGAGGCACTTTTCTCTGTTTTCAGGCTGCAGCGTATAGAGGAGGGCCGATTCCTGAAGGGAGGTGGTGTTATTGCAAGCCCAAGGGGCTTCCCACGCAGAACTTCCCTCCTCCCAGGCTGTGGGAGAGCAGCCGGGTGGGGACGAGTCTGACTCCCGTCCCCGAGAGGAGCTTCATCAGGAGGCACAGCCGGGCAGGTGGCCAAAAGTACTTGATCATTAAATCCTCCAGCTCCTGTTTCTCAAATAGGAGTCTTTTACATACTGAATCATCTCATCGTCTGTGAGCAAGCTGTCATTTCACTCCTGCTCTGCGGAAAAAAATTTTTTTCTAAAATTAGCCATCCATGTTTGTCATAATTATAATCACAGCATCACCAAAAAGCCACACCTGACACTGGTGGAGATTATCGCTGATGGCTTTAGAATACCCCTATTCCCATTTTTTTCAAAGTAAAACAGGAAAGGGAAATAAAAACAGTGAAATTAATGACTAAGAATTGAAGATTTGCATTGGATGGCTTTAGCATGTCTTTGATAAAAACTACATAAAATTCATTTTTACCTTTTAAAGATCCACAAAATTCAGAGGGACTTTATGAGGATAAAATGAGATAAAATATGTGAAGCACAATGTCAGGCACGCAGAGCAAGTTTTCAGTAAATAATAATAACAGTATCAACAGAATGACGATTTACAAATGCTACAAGAATGGCAGCCTACACAGGCTGTAGGAAGATTCTGTGATGGAGACTGTTCCAAAGGGGACTTTTGGGATATGTTTCATATCCGTAGACATCTGAGTAGCAATGATTCTCACCAAAGCCTAATCAGTGGTTCCCAAACGAGTGTTCTGAGAACAGTATTTTAGGATATGAACATACATGGCTTGAATTAACAAATGAAAGCATTCCATGGTCAGACAAGTTTGTGTCAATCTGCATCCTAGCTGCTCCCTCTCCCTAGGGATTCGCAGTGCGTGTTTGGCTTTTATAGCCTTTAAGAAGTTCCTTAGGAAAGAAAACTGATTCTTTTTGTTTAACTCTGTTTCCCAAACTATCTTAGGCTAGGCCGTCCATGCTCCAGTCTATCACCAGAGGCATCTTTGCAAAGGCAAATAGGATCTTCCTGTGTCGCTGCTCAAAGCACTTGGGCGGCTCTCCGCTGCTCTAAGGATAAAGTATGATCTCTTCCTCATGGCCCATGTGGCTTGGTCTGTGTAGCCTGGCCCTTGGATCTCAGCCTCACTTCATTCGGCATTGTCCTTCTTTCCTGGCACTGCCACCCTGATCGCTGGACATGCGTGCCATGGTCCTTCCTGCCACAGGGCTCCTAACCCTTCCCTTAGTGTGTGGAATTTCCCTTGTCTCCCTTTGCACATTGACCTATGAGCCCTCCTCGTTCTCACCTGGCTCTGTTGTCACTTCTTCAGGCATCTGGTCATAACAGTGCTGGACCTTCCTGGAGCGGCGGGTCGGAAGAAGAGTGGAAAGAAATTATGCTGGGATGGCAGGCTAGGGCCAACTTCGAGTTCCTGGTTGCTGTGTTAAAAAGCATCAAATCTGTTTGATAAGCTGCAATGAGTTAGCAAAAGTTTTCATTCAGGGCTGTACAATATTAGAGTTCAGATTTATTGCAACAGAAGGATATAGAATCAGTGTGACCATATATGCAGGCTAGATTGGATTGCACCTGTTGTCCTGAGCTAATTGCTAACAGTGCCTGCTTTCTCTCTTGAAAGTGTCCTGTTTTGGTGAGAAATTAAACGGTTACCCTATGGAGGAAGGGTTGGAGGTGGGCAAAGGCTACAGGCTGGGAAGGGAGCCTGTTGCAAGCCCCTGTAAGAGACAGGGGGCTTTGGACTAAGGAAGGGCTTTATAGGGAGAGAATAAGCTGGATTCAAGGAATATGGCTGCAACAGGGTGATGGTATTCAACAAATATTTAGATATTTAGGAGCAAGGGAGACTGAGGAACCACAGATGATTGGGGGTTTTTATGTGGCTCACCAGGTGGACAGTAATCCTTGTAACAGAAGTCAGGAGCACAGGGACTGGAGCAGGTTTGGGATGGACAGGTGGGTGATGGCTCTGGAGTCTGCATGTGAGTTGCTCAGGGGAATCGGGCAGACGTCAAACAGAAAGCCAACCTAGGGAACCTGGCAGAAGCATCTCGGGACTGAAGACTCAGGTTTGGGGATCATTTCACAGAAATAGTCAAAACCATGAGAGCAGTTGACAGTAAATCCTACCTAGTTTATTTATGCATGTGTGCGTGCACTTATTAACATTTCTCCTACTACTTAGAAAAATGGGTTTAGGGTGGCTTAAGACAACGACCAACGAAACCCCAACCATTCAAATTAGAGAGAAGAGATAAATAATGAACGGAATAGGGAAGAAGAAGGTTTGTTGCAGTTGCTGAAAATATGGTAGAAAAATAGAGGACCAGGAATAGAACAGGCAGAAGCTCTTAGAGTGGGGGTGTGGGTGGGGTGTAGGGCGGGGAAGGAGGCGAAGTTTTCGCAAACCCCTATTTACCACTACTCTCACTGCCAATCTTTCTCCCTAGCTCTGGAACTGCTTCAAGTTTTTCTCTTACTTTCCCCAAACTCCCTCTGGAACCCAGGCCCCCCTGAATAAGCTTGCCGAAGGCCCGCTCCCCTCCTTAGCACACGGAAGTGCCACTCTGATCTGTGACTCTGACCACAGTGCGCACGGAGGAGCGGTAGAGAGTGGAGACAATGACCCCCAGTGAAAAACAGAGATTGGGCACCCAAGGGTGCAGCAGCATTTGAAGGACATTGCTTTTAATCTTTTAATTCTTATTTTGTGTCTGGCTTGCAGCCCTGCTTTCCCTGTAGTGACTGGCAATCCCATGTAACACCTCATCTGGAAGCCATGCCACTAAACTGCAACATGGTTTTGTTATGGAGTTGCCAATGGGTGACTCCTCTATGGGTGACTGATCTAAAACTTTTCTCACTTTTCTCCCTGCCTCCTCCCCTGTCTCCCGTTCCCTTCCCTCTCTGTTGCTCTCTCCCCAGACCTGTGGAGGGAATGTGCTTGATGGATTAGACCGTACATGTTATGTGTGCCTTCACTTCCTCCATGGTTTTCATAGGGTCTCCCTGAAGAAGAGGGAATTTATGGCCTACTGAAAAGTTCTTAATAATCATCTTCATGATTATGGGGTTGAGATTTTCTGCATAAATATCTTCAGGCTCTGTTTGTGTCCTGACTGGCACTTACAGCAACACAGTACCCTTTGCAGGACTGATGTTGCAAGGTCTCCAGAAGCCTCCTTGGAGTTTTGGCTTTGCAAACGAGGTTAGATCCAGTCCAGCACTGCCAGCTAAGATGAAAATGGAGCGCCAGCTCCAGCCCCAGGAGCCAGAGACTAGAGTTCCTGATTTCTACCCAGGGACTCAGGAGCTTACAATCACCCAAGAGTGGTAGAAGTTCCATGTCAAAGAGCCCTCAGAAGGAATATGCTGTTTAAGCCAAAGATCAAAGCTAATCTCGATTCAAAAACAAAAACAAAAACAAAAAAACCCCACAAACCACTCTTTCGGGAATTGTTTGTGTTTTTGATTCAAAAAGATCAAAATTTTTCTGACCTATATTTTCCCTTTCCAAATTTTTATTTTATTAGCTGACTACTGTTTTTCTAACCTACATGCAGATCACGTTGACAAAACTGGAAGACAGCAGAGCCTTCTAGAGCCCCCATGGGCTGTAAATCTATTCCAAAGTCTGTAGTCTGTAAGCACTTTGGCAAGTGTCTGATTTAACAGAAACTAAAGAGAGTTTGCAAATGCCTATATTGTCCCAATAGTTTTGTTCCCTAGGTAGGACTGAGACGAAGGATTGCTTTTTTTTTCTCAAAGGAATCCACACATCAGTATCCTCCAGCTCAGTGGTCAATGGAAGTAAAAGGGAAGGCCTTCAGCTCCTTCTGCCATCGGAGTTCACAATGGTTGCAGGGAAAACACAGACACTAATCAGAGTTGGGAGATTCAAGGGGCAGAGACATGTGATTTCCTTTGCAACCACATTGTTTCTGTGCTCACTCTCATCCATCTGCTGCTGTCACCTGCCTACTGGTTGGGAGTTAATTTCAGCCTTGCTGTTACTTTCTAAAAGCTATCAATTCTTCTGACACTTAATAATGTCATGATGGTATGGCATCCAAGGTCAAGGCTCATCAATATCCCAAAATATACCACTAGAGGGTCATTAATAATAATGAAAATAATAATAGAAAAGTCCTGAAATATTCATTGGTCTTTAGCCTGGTTTCTTTTAGGATCTTTTGATATCTTTCATAATTTAAGACCCATTAGTTTTTTGTTAATCCCAACATAAATTGGGAGCCAACTTCTTATATTTGCAAGAGACTTGGAAATAAAGTCCAAGGATTGGATTCAATCCTGGTGTGACCTTAGATAAATTCATTCACCACCATGTTCCTCAGTTTCCTCTCCAATACAAGAAAATATATTTTTCATACCTATTGCGCAAGGTATTGAAATTGAAAGTACTTTGGCAGAGATAAAAACCACACATAGGGTATTGGATTATTATTGTCCTTTCTTGTCTTATGCTGATATTCCAATATTAGGCATAAGCTGAGTCAGTTTCTTTCAGCAGGAGAGGAAGCACACAGCAAATGCACTTCTCCCAGCCTGTAGGCTGGGGCCTGGGAGGAGAGATGGTGGATGTTGGGGAGAGGCTTCTGCTGATGGGTGAAGATTGACAGGAATCAAGCACAAATAGAGCCCCTTAACTTCCATCGAACTTTCTACAGCTCTCCCTTTACCTTCCTTTCTGTGACACCATTTAATACATCTTAACAATTATGTCAAGATATTTGGTTCAAACATTTTGAGAAGGCATCAGTTTGGAGAAGGTGCTCAAGGCAAGCAGCTATTCTTTTGCTCCAAACCAATCCTCCCCCTGCCTTTGTCACTGTGGTCCCATCCTTGCTTCTGGATGATATATGAACAGAAGGTCAGTGTGGGAATGCACAGCTACGAAGGGGCAGTGACCCTCACCCAACCAGGAGGGCCCGGGACACGAAGTTGCAGGTAACCAAGTGAAGTTGAATTTGCCAGTCAAGGAGTTTCTAGCAGCCAGATGTTTACATGGGTCAAGTCTGTTTTGAGGAGAGAGGAAATAGAGAACCGGGGATGGAAGGTGGATGGTAGAGGATTGGAGATATGGCTTTAATAGGATAAAAGTGGTGGAGGGCAACAAACACAAGGCTTAGACCTGCACGTGGAGTCCCCCCTCCAAGAGAAGGGAAAGACTAGGAAGAGAGGAGAGAGGGAAGTAATGATCTTTGATCTTTGAGAGGTTCATAGGCCAGGTGGGATGGAAAGTTATGTTTTATTATTACTATTCTCATAACTGATATTTTGGCCAGGTTCAATGAGTGGTTATAGAGCAATGGAAGTCTTCAGAATTACACATCCGATCATTGAAATCCCAAGCAAACGGCATCATTCAAAGCCAACAAGGTCATGATATTCTGTTGGCACCTTTGCAACTGCCTGATTCAAAAGAAACTAAAGAGATTTTGCAAATGCCTATATTGTTCCAACGATTTTACTTGTCTCCCAGCTAGTATTGAGATGAAGCTTGTTGTTCGGTATAATGAATCTATGTCAAATCCATTTTCCATATGCCTTTTTCATGTTCTGTAATAAAAAGCAAATGAACAGGTATTTGTGTTTTGCAATCATAAAGGTGATAGCTTTAAAAATTATTAAAACCCCTGAATTTATGTAACTAATGGATATAATGAATGCAAATTTAGATGGAAGGGGAGAGAAATGAATATTATGTTATATAGATATTATGCTTCTATTAATAAAGACAAAGTATTTACTGGTATTCTGTGACTTGCAAAATTTATCTCTTAGATCACTCTCAAGAAAGTTTCGTAAGTTTTTTTTCTTCATTTTCACTTCTAATAGACCTAATTATCAAAATTATACATTGTGCTCATTTCCAGGGCTTCATGGACTGTATTTTATTTGCTCTCACTCCATTCTTATGTGTAATAAGAATAAAGCATATATACACAATATAAAAATTGGTCAACATAACAAGAAAACCATTATATATTTCCGTATTTGAAGAACAAACTGACACTATGATCCAAACCAGACATCTCTCTTCAGTTGGTCATAATGGGTCTAAAGAAAAAAACAACAACACAACAACAAACTAGACACCTCTGCAGACTCACATGGAAGGAGCAAAACAGCTGCCATTGTGCCATTGGGTGATACCGGGAGTAATCATCACTGTTGAAGGAACACATGTCTGCTGGCTGAGCCCTCTGCTGGGCACATTTTACACTTCGCATTGAATACTCTTAACAGCACTGCAAGGGAAGTATTATTCCCACCTACTCCCTTCCCCCATTTTAAAGATGGGGAAACTGAGGCCCAAAAAGAATCTAAAGTCACTGTCCCAAGGGCAGAGCAAGTGGCAAATCAGAATTTAAACGAGGTCTGAATCCAAATTCTTTTTACCACATGCCTTTGCCTCTCAATAGAGGGAATACTGAGAATACTGATTCTACTAAGTTTTTTCTTAATTCAATAGGCCATACCCATAGGCCTGTGTTTTGTATGATAAAGGTCTTGAGCCAGTATTACTTAAAGAAAAAGAAATCCATTTTTGGAAGAAAGATATGAAATCCAAAGATAATCTTCTTGGGTTCCTTATCTTGTAAATTGAATGAGTGCATTGCATCGAGAGGTATAATTGTGGACTTCTGGGGCCTATGAAAGAGCCAGGTGGTAAACGTTAAGTTGTTTCAACATTATACTCTGAACTTCTCTCCAAGTTTCGTGATGTTATAAATAGTGTTATAGTGAGGATGACATCAACAGAAGAATTCATTCTGCTTTTACATTGTACTTCCATCAATTATCTCATGTGATCCTCACACATGTGCACAAAACCAAAGGGCCAGTAAAGACAAGCGTTAATTTTAGAGGTGCAGAGAGTCTCAGTGACTTCTCCATGTCTGAAGACAGAAGATGGTGGTAGCAGGACCGTCCATCTGTGACTTGGGAGGGCAGATCCAGAGCTTTCCTGCCTTGCTCTGCTGCCCTGCGGCTCCCCAGAGCAACTATGTCCTTGGCTTTTTCCTATGATGTAGGGTGAGTTTTCAAAGCTGGCAGGGAAGGCTTTGAAAGTGTGTAATTCCTCCCTCATCATCTACTGTGAAGGGTGTGCAGCGCTGGCTACAGCAAGGGAACATGAAGTCCTGAGGACTGGAATTTTGCTGCAGCATTTTTAACATTGAACATCTGGAGTTGGTAACTAAGTGAAATTGGTTAGTGGTGTAAGTATCTTGTCCTTATTAAAAGCATATAAGATAGTATCTATTCAGAACGAATGAGGGCATAGTTAATTTTCAGAATCATGTTAAAAGAATTTTTCTAGTTTCTTTCCAACTCTCTTCTTTTGGCTCAGTTCTGACACATTCAGTTTGGTTGGCTCTGGGGGAACATCAAGCATTTTACATCATTTTTTACAGAATTTTTAGAAAAAGACTTTAAGGATGAATGTGTCTTTTGACACTTTTCTCAATCTACTTCCTGATATTTGTGGTAGATATTCTATCTCTGTCCTTATTTTTCTAAAACCTTTGGTATGAGTCTCTTAAAACATCAATAGCCAGTTCTTACGCATTATTCAAAGTAAAGCCACTTAGAAATCCTCCATTGAAACGTTTAGTCTTGTGATTTCTTTTTCATTAAACCTTTAAAAGCTAAAACTACAACAGGTAACAAACAGCATGATTTTTCTGGACTGTTGTAATTTTTATCTGGATTTTAAACGCAAAAAAGGAAATAAACATTTTTGAAAAGGTATAATGTTTGTTTGTGCATTCAACTCTCCAAACTGAGACTTACTTAACAAGATGAAAGTCATTGACTTTGGTTTCTGACTTTGGTTTTCATTTGGAAACACTGTATATACTACCCAGCAATCAAAGTTTATATAATATAATTTCTGCTATTTTAATTTAAGTTTTGTGTTTTATAATTCCTCTGAAAACCTCAAACCACAATCTTTTCCCATGGAGCTTTTCTCTTTATAATTTTCTTCCTATAACTTAAACATATAGAAATGTGGCTCAAATGAATTATATTTCTTTTTGAAGCAGCCAATGAATGGAATCACCCATCCACACGCCATCTGGATGGAAATTTCAGATGCTTTACCCCCTCCTCCGTGTCTCTCACTGCCTGCATCCAGTTAGTAACCAAACTTGCAAATTCTAACTCAGAAATTCCTCTCTTTTTCTTCCTGACTGTCAAAGTCTCAGCTCAGGCCTCACCTTCTTTTGCCTGCCCTGTTTCCATCAGCTTCCTCTCTGCACTTCCTGTCTTTGGTATCATCTTAGTTTAAATTACCCACTACACTCCACCAGATTATTAATCCTTACACATAAAACAATGACAAGCACAACCAAAACAACCTCACATTTGATGACTTGCTGATTCAAAAGCCTCCATTAACGAAAACCAATTTAAAATCTTGAACTTGTAGACAAGATCTTCTGTATTTAGACTATCACCTTGTCCTCCTTCTCATATCTTATTGCCCACTCACTCCACGGCTTTATGCTCCAACTGCATTGATTTTCTTCCCCAAATACATGCACTCTCTTGAATCAGTACTTTTGCATGTACTGACTCCTCTTTCCAAACATCCATATGTCCAAAAAGGAAAAAGAAATCACCCCTCTGTGAAATTCATCCAACTATGGGGCCAGCCAACCACTTTTCTCTGGATTCTCAGAGCACTTTGCTCATAATTCTGGCATTGAGCATTTGATCTTGTCTTGTTTTCTCTGTGTTTACTTGTATGCCCTTCTTTCCCACAAAACTGAACATCAAGAGGGAGGACACATGTTATCCCAGCTTTTCCTGAATGTCAGTGTTTAGCATACCACCTTTGCAATTTCTGCTATACGTGACTCCACTGGAAACCATGATGTTTCAATGAGTGGCTGAAAATGAATATTGCAAAATACAGGAAAAGTCAATATTTACATCACACACACCAGCTGCATTTCCAAATAGTATGGATGCCAAACATCTTTCAGTATCAGGGGGCGATGGTGGGAACCAGCAGACCGAATGATGCAGAGCTGAGATGGAACACGATAGAGACAAGAGAGGATGGGAGAGTGTGAAAGAGACCTCCTATCATGGCGAAACCCTGGGTGTAGTTGTGCGTGGTGTATCACTTCTGCCTTTTCAAGCATAAAGTCCAGTTGTGACAGAAATTGCAGCATGTTCACCAAAACCCATTTCTTCTTCCTCCGGTGCACACAGCTAAACTACAGTTCCCAGACTCTTGTAGTTAGGTGTGGTCTGTGAGTTCCCACCAAATGTGGCTGAAGCGCATGTAACCTATTTTCAGGCCTAGCCCATAAACACATTCCATGAGGACTCTTTGATTTCCTTTCATTGGTTAGGAGGCTGAAGACTTGGAGAAAGGTGGATCCTACAGCCATCTGGCCAGGAATGTCACCATTGAACAGTGGCATGAGCAAAGAAGAAATGTTCGTTGTGTTAAGACACTGAGATTTGGGGGTTTAACTGTTTAAGCAACTAGTGATTAGTATCTTAACTAATCAATCTAGAAATTAACTTTTTATCGATAAAGGCAATTTAGGTTATATTTCCATCACGTGCCACCAGAAGAGTCCCGGCTTACAACATTTGGCCACTTGAGTGCGATTAACGTGAGGGAGTGGTAGTGTTGCAGTGGGAAAATACTGGATTTAAAATCAGACTACCCAAGTTTCTTGTCGCTGCCTTATTAATATTATAATTTTCATTAAGTATATTGTGGGTTTACATTTGCAAGCTGATTTACTTTCTTGGGTTTGATTTTTACCATGACTTTTTAGCTAATCTAATCTCTATTTCCATTACTTGATTCCTCCTGTTTCCACAGTGGCACTGTGAAATTTATGGGTTATTTGAGCAAACCATCAGGCCAGTGATTGTATTACATGGTCTTTCTATTTAGTAATTGTTTTCTTTCCAGGTACTTGGAAAAGTCCTAGAAATAATCTTAAGGATCTCTTCTCAGACAAAAAACATTTTAAAAGATTATTTTGGAAAATTTCAAGCACAGACAAAAGTAGAGAGAATAGTGTAACAAACTACTATGCTGTCATCACCAACCTTCAAACATTATCACATAACATTTTGCCTATTTTATCTCTTCTATTCTCTGTTCCCCTTCCTCTTTTTTTTTACTGCTGGAGTATTTTAAAGCAATTTCCAAGCATAAAGTCATTTCACCCCTATATATTTCAGTGTGTATGTGTGTATATATGTGTGTATGTATATATTTATTATATATACATGTATAAATTTTTATGTCCCTAACAGATAAGGACTTTTTAAAAACATAAGTACAATGTCATTATGATATCTCACAAAAATGGCAACAATTCCTCAATAACATCTAATACTCATACCACTTTAAATTTCCTCAATTATCTTAAAAATATTGGTTTGGTTTTGATCAGCATCCAAAAAATATCCACATATTACATTTGGTTGGGGTGTCTTTTGAGTTTTTTCTAATTTATAAGTGATCAGTTAGCTTTAGCTATTAGACGACTAGAAAGCTAAATGGCTTAAATCAACAACAGGTTATTTAGTGCAAAAATATGTGGTTTGGGAATTTGGGCTGGGCTCAGATGTGATTAGGTGCTGGGTCAGCTCAAGTCTGGCTGGTGTGTAGTGGTGGTGGGGGTACGGGGCTCCCCTGAGTTGGTTCATCTTTGCCCCCATCTCCCAGGAGGCTGCCCTGGGCTTGCTCACATGGTGCCAGGTTTCCTTCAACAGCAAGTGGGAAACCCTGAAAGGCCTCTTGAAGCCAGGTTTGAGCTGCATGTGCTGCTTTGTCACATTCCGTTGGCCAAAGATGTCACAAGGCCAATTCCGCTTTTTGATGGGACAATTTCCAAAGCCATATTGCAAAGGACATATCTATACAAGAGCATTTCAGCAATCTACCACAGTCACCTTCCAAATATGTTTAAACTTCCATATCCTTTAAAACCTGTCAAAGACTACATATCTCCTAAAGCTTGTATTTGAAATTTAAACTATTCTTAAATGACTATAAATTGATCACTTGCAAATTTTTTAAAAAATTTACTTACCCAATGCCAGCAGAAAAACTTGCAAATTTTTAAGAAACATTGGATCAGAAGCCATAAGATAATTTTGTTCTTGTATAAAAATTTTTATCTCAAGTTTCCGTCAATGGCAAGTTTAAGTCATGAAGACATTAATTTCAATGTCTAAAAGAATTTCATACCATATAACAACTGGAACATAATAAAAAGTTTTGAATCATTTTAATTTCAGCATGGAAAGTAGCAGATGTTTTGTTTCTCTTTCCAGAAGGTTACCAAATGCATGAAAACCACTGGATGGGCACTCTGTTCTCTGGTCCATGGCAATAATTCAATAGGAGTCAAAGAGAGCTATTTATAGAAGCTATCTATAGACTGAAGGCTTAATTTATGTGGTGATTTCTGTTAAATACTTTGCAATAAAGTAAAACTATCAACTGTTAAAGATCTTGACAGGTCAACTTGCTTCGGTAGTAAAGGGAGGTGACAAGAAGGTTGATAAAACAGCTATAAATCTTTACTGAAGGTACAGCTTTAATTGTCTGACATTAAACTTACAGTCTTTAACTGTGACCAGCTGGAGCCAGCTTGTACCAGTTTGTGAGAGCCATTGTACTTGTATCTTTCTAATTCCATGTTCAGTAAAGTCACACTGGCAGCTTGACGTTGGCCAGAGGGCGAGTATTTATACCATGGAAATTGGCAAATGCTACAAATCAGGGCCTCATTTTTTTTTTTGACAGTCAATTGTTAAACATTCACAGCAACCTCTGGCCTTTACTCAAATACAAAACTACGACAGGTACCATTTCCTAGGACTATTTAAAAAGATTTCCTTTGCAATAAAGGACAGTCATGGTAGAAGAGAGGAGGGCTTCCCTTGGCGTCTCTTCCATTAGCGTCTCCAGATTGCTGGTAGCCTACTTAGGTATGAGCTAAGATTGAGAAATGGGAAGAAGCAGAGATAGAAAAAGAGACAGGAAGTGTGCCTGGTCCTTTGCTTATTCCACTGACTCTGACTTTCATCAGGCTCAAGCCAAACAAGCATGTTCTTTAGTTTGTTTCTAAGTGCTTCAACTTCCTCTGAGTCTGTTAGCAAGAAAGAAAGAAATTGAAGCAACTCTTTTTACATTATGGCATTCTGCCACTTGCCATTCAGCCCTGGTCCCTTACCTGTCATGCTGTTTCTCATCTGCAAATCAGAGATGGGACACTGGTTTCTCCCCATTGTGCAAGTAGTTATAGTTAATGCCAGGTTGCCTCTTCCTGTAGAGTAAGAAATGGAATAGAATGAGATTATTCAGAAGTTTATTCAGAAGAGTCTCCCTGAAGAGGGCTGTCTGGGGAGAAGGAGAAGGAGAAGATTTGGAAGCTATCAGATGAGCCCTTGCTGTTGAAAGTGTAGTTCATGGAACAGCAGCATCAGTGTCATCTGGGAGCTTGTCAGAAATGCAAAATCTCAGGTCCAGACCTACTGCATCAAAATCTGCGTTTTAACAAGAATTCCAGGCGACTTTTATGCACATTATAGTTTGAGAATGATCTAAGTGATGGCTTGTTCATGGGACCAGAGAAATACCCATATGTTTTTTGTAGAGTGCACATTTTACCTAATTTATAGCTTTGTTTTGTTTCCCAGCCTTTGTTTTTCCACTATTAGATTCCCATTAAGCTTCACGCTTAACAAACAGCTTGGCCTTTCCAGAACAACATTTACATAATCCTTATACTAGAAAAGTGCATATTGATTTGCCTAAAATAGTGACATACCTACATTGGGAGCATGGGGAAAGTGGGTGTTAACTTCCCATCCATGATGGCAGCAATCAATAGGTAAAAAACGTAAAAATCAAGAAATAGCAGTATCAGCATATTATTTAGGGATATGAAATTAATTACTGGATTAAAAAATAGCAAAATGATTTAAAGTAGCTGCCTCCAGGAAGTAGGCCTATTTTTTTCTATTCTGTCTGTTTGGACTATTTATTTTTTAAAAAATGTGTACATGTATTATTTTGATATCATTTAAAGAGATTATGCAATCTTGTGTTTTATGCATTTTGAGAACAAGGGGGAATACAAACAAGGAAGCAAAAAGAAAAAAAAAAAAGACCCAAAAATCTTTCCCAGGGAGGACAAGCGGCCTGTAATGGTGCTTGTAAGAAAGGTAGTGGTTTATTCAAGGAAAAATATGCAAGTATAGTAACTCAGAGAAGAAATGAGCTGTTCACACCAGCAATGATCTGTTATTGGCAACTTGACATAGAAAGGATGAGAAAAGAAAAAAATGCAGAACGCTGCTGGCGGTAAGAGTAGAGACAGAGCAATCACATGAGGTTGTGGTAGGATATTAAGGTGAGAAGTATATCAGAAGATCTATTCTCAGAGAGGGTTCCCCCCAGTGATTTATCTGCCAGAGATGTAAGCTCTAAGAGGTGGAAACTATGACATTTGGGAAAACAAACCACCAAACAGGAATGGATCTTAAAATTGTTTAAGGCTGTAGTTTTCAAACTTCATTTTAGCTGTTAAAGTTTCTTTACCCCCAACTGAGATCCTACTCTGAACTCTGATGTACTAAAACAGAAGCCAGCAGATCTGCCATAGTTGAAGGAGAGAGTGGAGGGGGGCCTAGACCCTGGTCCCAGGAACTTCCATCTTGCCTTCAAGGTGCTCTGACTTCCAAGGAGCAGAAAGACTATGCTGCAGCTCACAAACATCCCTATTTTACTAAGGCTCAAGGACACCAATGTGATTTGCTAATGGTCATTTATAAGGCCAATGGCAAAGTCAAGTCTCGACCTCGATTTTCTTGAGTCTTAGTACAATGTTCTTTCCGATTTACTTTACTGCTGTTATGCAGTTGGAGGGGTAGTTGGCTCGAATAGACTGTAAACTCTGTGAAGACAGAGATTGGGTTAAGCTTCTTCCCTGCCATAGAATTCTGGGTGTAGACCCTCAGTAAATATTTGTTGACTAAATGAAATACACAGTGCCTTAAGTTGCCTGAAATCCTTGATGCTTTCTGGGAATGCAATGGCTTTAAAAGATGTGAGGAGTATAGTTAATTTATCTTTGAAGATTCTCTTCTCCAGGAAGAGAGGTTAGTTCCTTGAAGATAAATGATTTACTATTTTTATCTCGTTAAGCCTTACATGATCCTTTCACTATCCCTTTTCAGTTTGGTACTCCTCAGCCAGAGAGTTTTCATTTGTTTGGGATTAAGATCTTTTTGGTCTTCTTGTCTTCGAATAGCCCAGAACACAGGCCATTTTTTTTAGACCAGCTCTTTGATAAGGTTTTTATCTATTGAGACTGACTTTAGCTGTGGAAATGCCCGAGTTGGATCTATTCTCACAGACTCACAAGTTGAGTTGATGGTATCCCAGCAGTGACGTTTTTTGGAAAAATCTTTACTCAGTTTAAATCCCTGGGACCAGGGACCAGTTTCAGGGGAGACAATTTTTCCATGGATGAAGTGGGAGGTGCAGATGGTTTGGGATGATTCAAGTATTTTACATTTATTGTGCAGTCAAACCTAATGATAATCCATATTTGCAGTCACCCGCCAGTGCTAGCATCACTGTCTCAGCTCCACCTCAGATCATCAGGCATTAGAATCTCATAAAGTGCATGCAACCTAGATCCCTCACATGCACAGTTTACAGCAGGGTTCGAGCTCCCATGAGAATATAATGCCACTGATCTGGCAGGAGGTGGAGGTTATGCAGTGATGTGAGTGGTGGGGAGCTGCTGTAAATACAGATGAAGCTTCACTCGCTTGCCTGCCGCTCACCTCCTGCTGTGCGGCCCGGTTCCTAACAGGCTACTTCCTGGTACCAGTCCACCGCCTGGGGGTTGGGGATTGCAGCTCTTCAGCTTTTGCTTTGCTACAAAGAGATAGCAGAGGCAGCACCTGGACATAAGAGCTCAGCTGTGATCACTCACTGTAATTGCCTTTTAATGGCTTGTCTTGAGAAGGGGGCTTGTGCACAAGATCTGTGTGTTGGTGTCAAAGTTTCCATTTAGCTCAGGTAAAGATGGCAATGAAAGGCAGTCTGTTTGATGACTTCCACCTGCGTTTTAATAGGTGCTGCACCCTCCCAGGTGTTCTGGCTTATTGGCAATGAGAAAGAACATCAGAAGGGCATGGAGAAGAGAGAAAAAGAGGTGAGCCATCAGCTCTTCAGATATCAGTGTTATATAGGCTGTGGCTCAGTCTGGTTGCCAGCACTTTCTCTAGGGTTCTGAGGTGTTCAAGTTCACTTTGTATTTCTTTGGAAGAATTAGAAAAAGATGTTGGTTGGCCGACCTACCAGCTGTGCCCTGTGGCTGAAACAGCCTGTTTAGGCCAGAGTGAAAAGGTTAGTTATTCCTCCATCCTTGTTAGTTGTTCCACTGCCCTGAAGTTACCTTTCCAAAGAAGCAGCTACAAAGATCATTCTATCTTCAGTGCCAAGGGGTGAATTGGAGAAGGCACTTGCCAAAGCTTGGAGTGGCTGGGATGATGGGCTAGTTTGCATGCAGGCAAATTGACCAGAGGGACTTTTAAAAAGTTGGCATTGAAACTTTTCCTCCCCCCTCCCCTTTTTTTTTCCTTATGACGATAATAAATGAAGCACATTAGGCTTGTTTTCAATTATGCAACAAGTCCCCATTCATTAGGAACGAAGGCAGCGATCCCAACCGCATTTCAGTGACTGAAAGTGCAGCTCCCTACTCGGCCCACGGTTGAGCAGTTTTAGCGTTCAGCATCAGCGCTGCCAGCTCAGGTACCCTGGGAGTGATTAAGTGTTTGCATATTCAGGAAACAGCCAAATCTTTTTCACTTGAGTTTAGAGGGCCCAGAGCTTGTCATCTGTTTCTGGGATGTGGAGAAATTGAAAATGGAAGAGTTCCAATCTCACTCTATGTTGCAAGGGAAGGGAATTGTCATATAGCCAGGTGGGTTGGACCTTGGCTGTCCCAACTCACAGTCTTCTCACAGTGACTGCTACAAAGAAGCACATGTGCCACTAAGAGTGATGAGGAGCCCGTCTGTCTCACGCCTCTGCCTCCTGATCCCCTTCCTTTGAAAGCAAAGGCTGGGAATTCTGATTTTTAAACATTTTTCCCAGTTATTTTAAAGTATACCCTAACTTGTTTATTATTGTCACTTTGTTGTGCTATCAAATATTGTTCATTCTGTCTAACTGTATTTTTGCACCCATTAACCACCCCCACTTGAAGGAAATTGATCCTTGCCTTTGAAGTGAACATGAATATTATTTGTGTGTGTTTGTGTGTTGTGGGGTGGAGTGGACGTGAGGATGCTGCATCATAGTGGCACAGTGGTCTATCATTTGCAGTCATCAATCAAAACCTGTTCACGGAGCTCCTCTCATCTGCAGCCCAGCCCAGATGGTGAGGACGACAGGTGAGCCCTGTAACTAGGATGTGGCACCAAGCTGCCTGGGTTCAAATTCATGCTTAGCTCTAGACTAGCTGGGTGACTTTGAACAAAACACTGAATGCTCTGTGCCTGAGTTTTCTCACCTATAAAGTCAAATTAGTAATTGTATTTATTTCAGAGGCTTGTTGTAGTGCTTAACTGCATTATGATTGTGGCACACAATAAGTGTGTGATTAATATTAACTATTCATATTGCAAAGGCATAAACATTATGTCTAACATAAATTATATAAATATATTTATGTAATATAATTTTATTATATGTAATATAGTTAGCAGAAATCTATATTTCATAAATATAATGTAAAGATATGTGTGTATATGAGGTTGAAATGAATGTAATTTTTGTTAAATGGCATTTTGAATATCCTGAAAAAAATTTAAAGGAATCTTAGGAGATACCTTTTTGGACAAAAGGAATGATTTTTCTGTTTATTATGTTTTTATTTTAGGTTGTACTAGCTGGAAAGTTAACCACCTCTCTAAGAACCAAATGCTCATGGGGGCTTTTTGATTTTTTAGTGGAAGGAGTGGAGAGGAATGTTGGAGAGAGATGAGAAGAAAGGGGTTGGTATGAGAATGGCGGGGCACCTGTCCCTCTGCTGGGGGAGGGGGCTGGCTTGAGGCCTGATGGAGAAAGTGCACAATTAGTGCTAGAATCCAGGGAAGGTGACCATGAGATACTGTGGCCCGGGAAGGGCTGCCCTATGAGGGCCAAAGCCACCCAGGTGCGGTCAGGGATTGCCACTTCTCTGTCCAACCTCAGTCCCCTGGGGTGCCCTGGGGTGCCCTGGTGCTGGAGGGGGCAGGCCTCTAGGGACAGCAGCTTCCCAGGATGAAAAACCAGAGGGCAGGGAGTTGCAGCCAAAGAAAACGGGCATGTGTGAGATACTTTGGGGACCCCAAAAAGTAATCAAGGGAGATTTTTAAGGACAGATCCTGTAACAACCATGCTAGGAGATAAGAGCACTGTGGTTTTAGGAATTCATGTTATTACGGTTGTGAACATACAGAATGTCACCATAAATCTAGACTTTTGGATTTGGGGTTAGATAAAAGCAGAATCCACTTATCTTCCTTAATTCTAAATCGGCATCCCTTATAAAATATACTTTGATTTAGTAACATCTTATTTTGGAGGAAGGTGGGAACTGGAGTGAAGAAACAATAGCATCAATTATAAAATATACTTCAATATTAGATACGTCAAAATGTGAAAAAGTTGTATTTTAGCCTTGAGAAAATAAATATATTGTGAAATCCTGGGAAAATAATGTTTTATTGGCGTTGCATAGTTAGATACCACAAGGGTTGTTTCTCTCTCCCAATTACTAAAAGGATCTTTAGTGGCTGAGGTGAGCTTAAAGATTTTGTTGCTTCTTGAAGGACAAAGGAAGGAGCGGAGAATTGGAATGAACAAGTGTAATAATGACAATAGTAATGATTACCATATAGAGTAATGACTATGGGCAAGACACTGTGCCCAATACTTTGTATATGTTATTTCCAATTCTTTATATAATCTGGAGACATGGATATTATTAACCCTATTTTACAGATGAGGAATCTAAGGCTCAGGAAGTTTAAATGAGTTGGCAAAATGTCATAAACTACTAGATGATGAAGATAAGATTGGAAATGTGTTGTTTGACTCCCCCAAAGTTTACATTTCAAAGGTACGGAAAGACGAAATGTTTATATCTCAAACTAAAGAAGGGCAAAGTGGAAAGCAGGAGTCCCAGGAAGTGACAGGGAGGGAAGGGAGCACCTCACTGGGGCTTTAGAAAGGAGAGCACTGTTCTTATCTCAGCTCTGTAATAACAACAAAAACTTACTACGTGACAGACTCAAGGCTAAGCATTTTGCATGCATTGTCTCATTTAATTCCTACAACAGTCCTGAAAAGTTATTACTACTCTCATTATACAGACAAGGAAACTGAGGCCCAGAGAAGGAATTAATTGGTAAGTTTAGTTTTTAAAAAATTTTTAATCGATACATAATATTTGTACATACTTATAGGGTCCATGTGATACTTTGTTACATGCATAGAATGTGTCATGATTAAGTCAGGGAATTTAGAATATTCATCCCCTCGAGTATTTATCATTTCCATGAGCTGGGAACATTTCAGGTCCTCTCTTCTAGCTATTTTGAAATACACAATAAATTGTTGTTAACCATAGTCACCCTCCTCTGCAATCAAACATTAGAACTTATTGCAGTTGGTAAGTTTAAACTCTGGTCTGTCTGACCTCAATCCTGTGCTCATAACCAGTAGATTATTTTGTGAAAAAGTGACCTATGTTTTCCCCGACAAGTTAGAACCTCTCTTCCATATCCTTTCCCAAATGTCCATTTCTCCTTCTGCCCCTACTCTAAACTCCCTGTGATGGATGAGACTGGTTTTGTCAAGCCACAGCTTTGTTTCTGCGCTCACGACGAAGGAACCACAGGGTGGCAGTATAACATCACACAGTTCAAACAAGAGGGCCTGAGATTTGCATCTTTCCCACTGCAAGAACCAGGTCAGACTCAACTCTCAGACACACAAACCATTGACAGTCAGCCTGGCCTTAGCAGCTCGTCCTGCCATAGATGCAGAGACGTGGAATACCTTCCTCGCTAGCTAGTTGAGGGGAAAGGATCCCAGACACCTCAGCTGGATGACAATGGTGGTCCCAATGCTACGGGCCTTCAGGGGAGCTTTACCAAGACCTTGAAGAAATCAGGGAATGCTATACATTTAAAAATATTTCACATGCTGATCCTCCACTCTCCTCTCTCTATTTAGGTTTTGTGGAATCTGTGTTTGAAAAGTACAGAAGTGGTGGAAAGCAAGGAGTATAGTGGGAGAGGAAGAGAGAACGGGTTTGGAGTCAGGGGGACATGGACTGGGGGACCTCCTCGGTCCCTTTCTAGTTGTGTGATACTAACCACGACGCCCGATATACCCAGACTCATTTCCTTATGCATGAAATGGGAGGACATTGTCTGCCCTGCAGGTTGCTGGGAATATTAAATAAAACAAAGTCAGGAAGGATTTTTAAGTCCTTAATCATGGAAATTCTGTGTTTTCTTCAGATGTTTGCTTCCTTAGCCTAGAGAGGTATGGCAACTAAAAGAGAAGGACCAGGAGTCATATCAAAGAATGAATAGGGCAGCGCAGCAGGGCTAGAAATCAATACGTGGTCTACGGACAAAAAGAATTCCGGTTGACCTAGTGACATAAAAACTATTTATGAGGCTGGCAGAACAAAGGGAGTTTTGTTTGCATCTCTCTGCATCATTTTGTAGTTTGTCGTAGTATAGTGGCAACAAGAAATAATCTTGCTTTTCAAGGGGAGTGACAAGATATACATATAGAAATGAGTTTGATTCCTAAAGGTTCTTAGGGACCAGTTAGGTTTTATAGACGTGCCTCTCACAGATCATTCTTCCCATGGGCCTATATTGTCTGAATATAACCCAGGATGAGCAGTCCGTGTGCTCTGGTTTGAAACCTGGCTGTGTTATTAACTGGCTTTGTGATTTAGGGCCAGTTCCTTAACCTGTTTCCTCATTTGAAAAATGGGGAAAATTGTAATAGCTGCTACTTTACAGGCCGATATAAGGATTATATAGGATGATGCGTGTGAAGTGCCCAGCATACTGTAGGCCCTCGATAAATGCTGGTCATTATTATTAATAACTTTGCTCAGTTGCGATAACAAGAGTGCTTTTCATGGGCCAGGAATTCAGGCACAGCTGGGAGTCAGGTGACACTGGAACTTGCTCAAGGAACAATAAAGAGATGGAATAAAAAGCTGCTCTCTCGCTGCTCCCTGTTGAAAGACAAGCTCACATCCCCTCAGGGCACTTGCGGCAATGCTGAGATCTTTCCTCTGGGATTGTGGTGTCTACATCAGGCTAAATTGACTTCCCTTTGCACTTACATTGCATTCTTGGGGACCTGTTGGATGCCCACCAATGCTTTGAACTAGAGGTTCCAGCAAGGCAGTGGGGTCAGAAGAGTCCCTCATTTCCAGTGGTTCACAGAACAGCTGTCTCCATAGGTCATGGCACTTTTCGACCATCGTTTCGATCTCCTTGCTTCTCTTTCCTCACCTTTTACAGCGATTTTCCTGTATGAAATCAAATACTATTGTGTTCTCCTCCCAACCATCCCTGTAGAGGTGAGCACTATTACAGAAGTATTAATACCTGTATTGTCTAGATCAGTGCTTTTAAAGTGTGGTCCCCAGGGGAGCAGCATCGGCATCACCTGGGAGCTTGTTAGAAATGCAAATCTCGGACCCCAACTCAGACCTACTGAATAGGAGAGACTCTGAGGGGGTGGCATCTAAAAAATTTGTGTTATAACTGGCGCTCCATGTGGTTCTGGTGTTTGCGCAAATTTGAGAATTCCTTCCTCTGGCATTAAAAATAGGTCATCTCTGTACCATGGGATACTTTGGTGCTTGTTTCCGAGAACCCAGCCATTGGGATCAGATTCATCATGATGTTCTGATGGATTATATCCATATTTTGTCATATTATCTCTGTATTTTGCCAGTAGAAAAACTAAAAAGGATTTAGAATCCTTTTTAAAACCAAATGCAGCTCTCTTATTCTGCCTGCATGTGCATAAATATTTGACTTGTTTCCCCTCTATTAATCATTATTGCAAACCATGAAGTTGGAAACATTAACTGAACCGACCTTTTAAAAATTAACAGTAACACTTGCCATTTCATTCCCTGATTCTTTTCTTTTGTGTTTTAGTTTCTCATGGTAAAAAAAAGCAGTCTATCTTCATCATCTTTAATCCTAAGGCTGAAAATCGAGAACTAGTTATAGATTTTGCATGGATATATGGCAACAGTTGTGACTGCCTGGAGTATTATAGTGTAACACTAATGACAAAACTAATATATTATTTTTTATTTTTGTTTTGACACATAACAACTGCACATATTTTTCTGGGGGCACAATGTGATGTTTCAATACATGTGCGCATTGTGTAATGATTAAATCAGGGTAATTAGCATATCCATCACCTCTCACAGTTTTTTTTCTTGGTAGAGTCTTTAGGCTTTTCTATATATAAGATCATATCATATGCAAACAGGGACAATTTGACTTCTTCCTTTTCAGTTTTGATGCCTTTTATTTCTTTTTATTGCCTTATTGCGCTGGCTAAGACTTTCAGTCTTACGTTGAATACAAGTGGTGAAAGTGGGCATCCTTGGGTGCATACCTTCTATACCTAATTTGTCAAGGGTTTTTATCATGAAGGGGTATTGAATTTTGTCAAATGCTTTTTGTACATCTATTGAAATGATCATCTGGCTTATGTCCTTTCTGTTAATGTGATGTATCACATTGTTGATTTGCCTATGCTAAACCATCCTTGCATCCCTGGGTTGACTTCCACTTGATTATAGTGAATGATCTTTTCAATATGCTGTTGAATCTGATTTTCTAGTATTTTGTTGAGGATATTTGCATCTATGCAAATTGGATGTTGGCCTGTAGTTTTCTTTTTTTGCTATATCCTTGTCTCTACCTTTGCTCTCAAGGTAATGCAGGCTTCATAGAATGAGTTTGGAAATATTTCCTCTTCTTTAATTTTCTGGAATAATTTCAGAAGAATTGGGATTAGTTCCAGATTGGTTTTAATCTGAATCCTAGCTCTGTTCTTAGCTTGTGTGGACTGGATCTCTGGAGATACTGCATCTGAGCAGTACCTTAACCCTTCAGAAGAGGGAATTTTCACCATTGACTATTTTCTGTACCCAGGAAGAAACACAGCAAGAAAGAGCAAAAGAGACTCCACTAAATACTTGACTCCTTCAAGCCAAGGGACATTGTGATTTTCAGATTGAAGCAGAGTTACTCATACCCTATTTATCATATCAGTTGCTACTGATAATTTATTTTGTCAATGGCCTAATTCTTTCCAGAAAGGATTTCAGGACACTATAAGGGTCTATAAGAGATCTCACATAATCCCATAAATAGTTTTACCTACAGATAAAAAGGGCAAGGCTTTCCTAAAAAGCCAGCCTCTAAGTGGATTATTTTAAGTTAATTGGGACATTCTGTTATTCTCATCATACAAATGGCCTGGGTGCAGTTCCAGCTTGAGACAGCTATCTACTTATCCAACACAAAAATACTTTGAATAAGAGCAACAAGATAATTACAAATTGTTTTGACAATATTCAAATAGTGCAGATATGTATAAAGCAAACATGAAATCAAAGTTCTTCTAGAATCATATTTTAACGTCTCAATGCTTTAGGAGATTAAGTATGGAACAAGGTCGATGAGAAGAGATAATATAAATTTCCCCACCTCAACCAAGCTCTTCCTGGATCCTATTGCAATGGAAACGAAGTCCACTCTCCTCCTTAGCTTCGTCTAGCTCCTGGTCCTCAAAAGACTGAGCAGGTGTAGGGCTCATCCTCTAGGCAAACATATTATCAGCCACCCTCTAATTGGGGTTTATTGATCTCAAGCTTCAGTAAAGGGCTAGCTTGTGCCTTAATAAACAGTGGTGCAGCAGTTCACCATTTTCTTTGCTGCCAGCATGGTTCTTTCTTGTTCCTAAGAAGTGTTTGTACATAAAATAGAGTTGCATGCCACAATGCTATTCAGAAACTCAAAGTTCTGAGCTTTTGTAAATTTTTGGTGCTTTTGGAAACAGCTTTATTGAGATATAATTAACATAGCATATAATTTACATACCATACAATTCACCCATTTAAAGTGTGTATAATTCAAAGATTTTTTAATGTATTCACAGGGTTTGCAACCATCACTGTAATCAATTTTAGAATATTTTCATCACTTCAGAAAGAAATCCCATATCCTTTAGTTATTACTCCCTAATTTTCCCATTCCCTTCCCACTCCCAGCACTAGGCAACTACTGATCTAGTTTCTTTCTCTACAGATTTGCCTATTTTGGACATTTTATATAAATGAAATTTTACAATATGTGGACTTGGTTAAGTCTGTGAGTAGGCGGTATCCTGTGGTTACAGGCAAGGTACAGATTTGGTTTCTACTCCTCACTTCCCTGCCTACTGCCTGTGCCACCATGGGCAAAACCCAACCTAATTTGCAATTTCCTTGCTTGCCAAATGAGGATAATTTTTCATTTCCTTCCTTTAAAAACACTTTAATTTTTTTAATCATTTCAAACTTACAGAAAAGCTGCAAGAATAGTACAAAGAATCTTTCTGTACCTTTTCCCCGTATGCTCCAATTGTTAATAATATTCTACCACATTTACTTTATCATTCTGTGTGTGTGTGTGTGTTTGTATTTTTTTAAAACTATTTGAAAGTAAATTATAGTTGCTTATTTACTCCTCAATGTTAGTACGTATTTCTGAAAAAAACATTTATTTTGAGTATATAACCACAGGAAAGTTATCAAAATCAGAAAATTAACATTGTTGCAATACTATTATCTCATCAAATTTTACCAATTGTCCCAATTATGTTGAGGATTACCTGCTGTTTAATCTGTGAAAATTTCTCATGACCTTGACATTCTGAAAAGAATTAGCCACTTATTTTGTAGAATACCCCTCAATTTGAGTGTCTCTGCTGTTCTCTTGTAATTAGATTGGGTTATGCATTTTTGCATTAAATTCTTCTTAGTCTTTCCATGTATGTCAATTTGTACCATTCCCATTGATAACTCTGATCACTTGATCAAGGTGGTTTCTGCCAGGTTTCTTCACTATAAAGTTACCATTTTATTCCTTGAAATTATTAAGTGTCTTGTGGGTAGATACTTTGAGAAATTTTACATAAATATTTGATTTCTCATTAAGCTTTCACCCACTAGTTTTAGCATCCATTGACAATTTGTGACCATCAGTTATTACGATGATGGTTGCCACATGTTGATTTTCTAATTTCTGTTATTTTTTCTAGATTTATTATTTGCATTCTACTATAAGGTAAAGTTTTCCATTATATTATTATTTATTTTTGCTCAAACTATTTCAGATTTGACCACTGGTGTTGTCTTCAGTCTGGCTGTTGTGTTGTTTTGACATATCATCATTCTTTAAGCATTTCTTTACTTTCTGATGCAAAAAAAGATGTTTAGACTTATTTTGTACATGACTTTTCTAGTTCTGGAATTGGCCATTTCTCCAAAGAGCCCTGATTCCTTTTAGTGGAGGAAGAATTTAGAAACCAATATTTGAATACTAGAGGTGTTCATTGTTACTGGGATGTCATTACTTCTAGGCCCTTTCAGTGCATAGAGCTAGGAAATATATGTATGTGTACACACGTGTACTTTCAGATCATTTCCTGTATCTTTCTATCAACCTATGTGAAAAATGATGATATCTCTCCAATTCCAGTCCAGTGCCATAGGTTCATTTTGTACTTGTAACCTCCATTCTCTGACAGTGAGAAACCCGGCCCCTTTTATTTGTAATTTATTTACTTATTTACTCAAGCTTACTTCCTTATCCCCCAGAAGTGATCCCCCTTTTGAGGATTGCCACCTAGAATCACATATACTCTTATGTTCCTCCCATGTTGCCACCTCTCTGATTGTCCATATCTTATTGAGTATTGATGCCCTTGGAGTAGATTTTTCTTTCTCTGGAGGTGAGTTCGGTCAATCTTAAGCTCTCTGCCAGCTCCTCTCTTCTGTGCAGTTTTTCCAGTCTGCTCTTCTCTCTGCTAAGACTTGCTGCAGAAGTCTGAGAGAGAATTTCCTAGGATTTGGTGTTGCTTTTTCTGTGTATAGGTCATTTGAGGTTTGGACATTCTCTGTCTTCTATTTCTGCTGAAGGAGTGGGTTTTGAATAGTTTTATTTGTTTTTCTTGCTATTCCTTATTGCTTTTGGAGGAAATATAGGGAGATTTGGATTTAGGGACTAACTTTATTCTCAGCTACTTGGAAATTTATCAAAATAATAATTTTTATTTTGTGAAAATTGTGATTTAACCTATGAAGAGTGCTAAGTGTGTGTGTGTGTGTGTGTGTGTGTGTGTGTGTGTGTGTGGTGTGTGTCAGAAAGAGAGCAAGAGAAAGAGAGAGGATAAAATTACATAAGGTTAACTATGTAATATAAAAAGCAAAGTACCTGGTGCATAAAATTCATAATAATAAATTTCAAGAGATTTTCCTAACAAGAATTTCTATACTCATTTTAATTTTAATTTATGTAAAAGTAATATACACATACATATATACACCTATATGTGTATATATATAATTTTTAAATGACTGCAAAGCTTCAGCAAAGCATAGTCATCCCTGGATCAATCTACTATTTCCTACCCCAAATCCGTTATTCAGAGGTAACCTCTTTCTACTTCTAGTTATTTTCTCTGTTACTTACCTTTTTATTTCTAGATATATCTTGCTTATATTTCTTGATTTATCAAGTTTAGATAATATCAATATTTTGTTAAATCAAGAATCAGTATTTACTGTATTGTGGTTGGGGGTCCCCAACATCACATCCAGGTTTGATGATTCATAAGGAGGATTTACAGGACTCACCATATAATTGTACTCATGTGTCTCAGTCTGTTTTTTGCTGCTACAACAAAATATGACAGACTGGGTAATATAAAATGAACAGAAATTTATTGGCTCACAGTTCTGGAGGTTGGGAAGTCCAAGATCAAGGGGCTGGCCTCTGGTGAGGGCTTCATGCTACCTCATCCCATAGTGGAAGATGTATGGGCAAGAGAGCTTGAGAGAGAGACAGAGAGAGCAAGAGGGGGAATAACTCACCCTTTATCAACAAACCTACCCCCACCAAAATGACATTAATCCACTTATGAGAGAAGAGCCCCCATGACTTAATCACCTTTTAAAGGTCCCACTTCTCAATACTGTTGCATGGAGGATTAAGTTTTCAAAGCATGAACTTTGGGCAATACATTGAAACTGTAACATCATGGCTAAGATTTTTTTTTTTTTATGGCAAAAGAACACATAGCATGATCAGCAAGAGTCAAAGGCATATATGGGTGAGGTCTAGAGGAGACAGGCACAAGCTCGCAAAGTCACCTCCCACTGGAGTCACACAGTACACACTTAATTCCTCCAGCAAGTTGTGACAACAGGTGTGAAACCTGTTGATCAACCAGGGTCAAACAGGTGTCAACCAGGGAAGCTCATTAGAGACTCAGTGCCCCATTTTTTTTGTTGTTGTTGTTAGGGGCTTGTCACCTAGGTACTCTCTGCTTGGCATATGCAAAATTCTAGACTCCTAAAAGAAAACCAGGTGCTCAATATAAACCATATTGTTTGCACAGATTAGGCACAGTAAATCACTCGTCGCTTATCCTGAAATCCAAGATGCCTGTCAAGGGGTAAAGGGCCAATCTTGTAAGCAAGAATTTTAAAGCATAGCAGTCAGGCCTGCTATGCTAACTTTTCTGCATGATGGTTTTTGTAAAGATTTTCACACTTGAGTCAAGTAGTATGCTTATGATTACATCTAAGTAATATGATTATATCTCCATTTTGTGTGACTTTTTATTTCCCCTACAGGCAGTAATTCCTTCTTTTCATTTACTGTTGTTTGCTTGCTTAGTTTTTTGAATAACTATTACTTATTCTTCCCCCAAACTCCAACAGAATAGTGAGAGAGGTAAGAGAAAAGACTTGAAAGGAAATTTGGGGCCATATTATAAAAAGTCCTGTATGCCATGTTATGGACTGAATGTTTATGTTCCCCTAAATTCATATGTTGAAATCCTAATCCCCAATGTGATGGACTTAGGAAGTGGGGCCTTTGGGAAATAATTGGGTCATGAGAGCAGAGCCTCATGATTGGGGTTAGTGTCCTTATAAGAAGATAAACTTGAAAGCCTGCTCCCTCTCTCTGATCTCTGCCATATGAGGACACAGCAAGAAGATGGCCGTCTGCAAACCAGGAAGAGGCCCTCACAGACACCAGACCTGCCAGCATCTTGGACTGTCCAGACTTCAGAACCATGAGAAATAATTGTTTGTTGTTTAAATCACCTAATCCATAGTATCTTATTACAGCACCCAGAGCTAACTAGGACATCATGCAAAATAATTTTGAGTATTTTTCTGTAGGCTCTGAGAGAGATGAAAAAGGCTTAATCTGTAAGAGACTTGATTAAATTTAGTTTTAAAAAAGATTGATCTGCTGGAGGAGGGATAAGAGCTGGTAAAGATGACATGTAGAGAGAGAAGTTAGACTATTACCATAGTCCAAGGAAGGTATGACGTAGATCTGGTCTACAACAGAAAAGATGGGAAAAGACGAAAAAAGTTGGTGGCTGCCTGGACTTGGGGTAGTGGTGAAGGGATGCAGCATTTCAGGTAGGTTATAACATGATGGGGGGAGAACAAACACAAAAAAAACACTGTAAGGTTGGATTAATTCTATGTTTATTTAGCCAAGTATATTAGTTTCCTAGGGACACCGTAACGAATTACCACAGACCAGGTGGGTTAAAATAGCAGAAATGAATTCTTTCCTAGTTCTGGAAACCAAACGTCTGAAATCTAGGTGTGGGTAGGGTTGGTTCCTTCTGCAGCTCCTGAGGAGAATCTGTTCCACGCCTCCCTCCTGGCTTCTGGCAGCTGTCGGCAGTCCTGGGCATTCTCTGTCTGGTAGATACATCACTCTGATCTCTGCCTCCGTCTTTTTAGCCTTTTCCCCTGTGTGTCTGTGGCTCTTCTACTCTTTTTATTTAGGCCCCACCCTACTCCAATATGACCTCATCTTAATTTGACTGTATCTGTAAAGACCCTAGTTCTAAATAAGTCCACATTCTAAGGTTCTGAGTGGACACGAATTTTGGGAGGACACCATTCAAGCCAGTACACCAAGAGTATGAAATGGAACCCAGAACAGGAGCAAATCCTGGCATCTCAGCACAGGCTCTGTTTCCTCCCTCCCCCATCCCTCGCTGGTGCCTGCCCATGCTAGGTATGGTCTTGCCAGGAATGGAAAGCTCATTTCTTATAGTAGCATTGCTCTTTTAAACTTAGGGCTTATATCCCTTTTCTGGATAAACCTAAACTGATTCTTTATGTGATCTCATATGAGGGACTGTTACAAACATCTGCATTTCCTTGCCCTTGAACCTAACAGGCCCATAGTTTTAACTGTACCAGGGAAGAGGAAGGAGAGCAGATCAGAGCCTGGTATCCCTGAACAATATTTCTGCCTACAGGCTTCCACTGTCCAAGTGGGACTTGGGTCAATGACTTGGCCATGGTAAATAAGTAGCAGGACTAAAGTTCCAATATGGACCCTGCGATTAGGGTAATTGCACGTCCCAGTTTGTCTGGAACTGTCTAGTTTACACTTAATTAGCTCCCCCTTGACTCTCCACAATTTTCTAGTGTGTACAATAGATTATATATTCATAATATTTCTGACTCTGTCCTATACTCTCTCTCTCTCTCTCTTTTTTTTTTTCCACCGTAACATACAACTTGCAAAGACCAAAGAAAATCAACAGCTTAGAACGGTAACCTTTGGTTGCAGAGCACTAAAATACAAGATTGGTTTCTGGGTCACAGTTTGCCTGGTCTCTACCAGTTTTCCCCAGAGTAATTAGAGCACTGAGATTTGTAGTCATGATAATTTGCAAGTGAAGAGAAGAAAAATAATACATCAAAGGAGTAAAGAATATTTTATAGATAAATGGTTTTCTTAAAACTGCAGAAGTCTGCAGACAGTTTGTTTTGGAATGATCATTTCTAGAAACTTCCTGTGAAATGAAGAAAGATAAGAAGCATGTGCAGTAGTCTCCCTTACCTACAGGGCATATCTTCTAAGAGTTGCAGTCAATGCTTGAAACCATGGATAGTACTGAGTGCTACATACACGATGTATTTACATACCTTTGATAAAATTTAGTTTGTAAAATGAGCACAGTAAGATATTAACAATAATAACTAATAATAAAATAAGACAAT
>NW_012154729.1:7341200-7379083 GCF_000956105.1 Propithecus coquereli
AATAAATATATTCACCTTTGTGATGATGTGAGATGATAAAATGCCTATGTGATGAGATGAAGTGAGGTGAATGACATAGGCATAGTGACATAGCATCTAAAAATTATAAATTGTTTATTTCTGGAATTTTCCATTTAATATTTTTGAATTATGGTTGACTGAGGGTAATTGAAACCACATAAATCAAAACCATGGATAAAGAGGGACTACTGTAGCATCTACCCTTTGAAGAAATCAACTCTAAACTGTGGCCTATTGTATTTTTTTATTACAGACTTCATTGTTTAAGAGCAGGTTTAGGTTTATAGAAAAATTGAACAGAAAAACAAAGAGTCCCCATATATCACCCCGCCCCCACCCAGTTTCCCATATTATGAACATCTTGCATTAGTGTGGTAATTTCTATTAATGACAGATAGCGATGCTGCTGCATTCTCTGAACAAACACCAGTCTGTGAATTTAGAAACCTCCCAACATCTATAGCCCCAATGTTCCCCCTTCCTTGGTGAGGTTTTCTGGAAGGTCTAGACTTCAGATGGGGCTTTGTCAATGTGTTCTAGAGCATAGTTTGTGAATGGTGCTCCTTAGAGGTGCACAGTGGGGATGTAGTAACTTCATATCATCTCAATGTTAGGCCCCAGTGGGCCATTTCATGTCTAGACCAGTTAAGATGAGGTCAGAGATTATGCTGCCTTGGACTAAATTTGTTTCTGTATTGTTACATAACAGTTAAACTTGCAGATTCAAATACAAATGTTTAGTTAGTTCTTCTTATATGACTTATTCGGCTTGATTGAACCAGACTTAAATAAGCTAATTTCCCAGGCTACCAGATAATTTCTCTAGATCTTATCAGGTCACACAGCAATGAAAGAGTTCTTATTTAATGCCTGCATGTACACACATATATGCATGTGTGTGCCTAAATAATAAAAAGCTGTCTAAACTCAACCCTTAATATTTCATAGATTGTTCAAACAAAGAAGTAGATTTTTGATAACCTATTCCAGAAGTTACCCATATATGTGTTTATTAACTTTACACATTTAAACTGGTCAGATGAAAACAATTTAGAGGGAAAAAAATCCTAAAATCTCTCAGTACCTTTTCCATAAAAAAGACCTCATTAGGGAGCTTCGACAGGCATGGCTGAGGTTGAAGAAATTGTACACTCATGACTGAACAGGTCATTGATGGATTCCTACAGTTCCCCATCAAGGATGCTTGGGCTGTTCATGGCCACATGGATTTGCATCATAATAATAGCTAACGCGTATGGAGTCCTTACTAGCAACTAAAGACAGACCTAAATTCTTTTCATGTGTTATTTCATTTGATCCCCACAACAACCCAATGAGATAGAGGTTATAATTACTCACCTTTTAAGGGAAAGATGTTAGGGAATTTACCCAAAGTCCCACAGCTGGTAAATGTCAGAGCTGGGATTTGAACCCAGGTAATGAGATCACAGAGCCTGCCCTCATGTCTGTGCCACATGACTCTCCATTGGCCTCCTTCAGCTTCACCTTATGGGGAGAGTGGTGACTGTCTGGACCAATGGTGGCCAACCCATAGCTTGGCCAGCAGTCAATGAGGTGGCCTGGTAGAAACGGTTGTGCCCAAATTGGACCAGGGTTATTAACAAGGACAATTGGGTTTTCTCTTGTGAATATGTACTGAGGAACATAGGGAGAGGAACACAGAAAGAAGGAGCAGATGCCAACACTCATATGGCGAGAACTTGGGGAAACTGAGGCTGTAAGATCACAGAGGTCTAGAGGGGTTGAGAATGAACCAAAGCAATGAATGATGAGCCAAAAGAGTTAGCAGGCAGAGATGTAAGTTAAGGAAAAGGCAGGGTAGAGAACAAAGTGGACGGTCACGGGAGCAGAGGGTATGAGGTGATAGAGAGTGTCAATAACTTCTAACAGCCAAGAAGGCAAGAGACCCTCTCCATGTTCATGCCCCTATCCCTGACAGCCAGGAGATGCTCAACAAATGCTGGCTTGTGAGTAGAAGGAAGACGACTCACAGGAGGATGCTGGGCCTGCTAAGGGCAGCACGTGTGAGGGCAATTTGAGAACTCTTGTTGCCGAGGAGCTGATGAGAGGCTCGGCCACTGGAGCTGAATGACTTTCAGGGGAGTTCCCTTTCCTCTGTGGCTCCTTTCTGCTCAAGAGACTCCCTTCTCCTTTGTTGCCAAGAGTACCATTTCACTAAAATCCCATGTCCATTTCTGGAGGTTGCTCAAAGCTACCTTTTTTTTTTTTTTTGATAAGAATGACTCAGTAGTGAAGAATACTTTATGTGAAAAATGAAACTATTTCCGTACATCCCCTTCAAATATTTTCTCCCGTATTATGGCTAGAAATAAGAACATTTAGTTCCACCCAAGAGTGATAGCCTTTTAAAATCAAAGCATGTGAAGGTAAGGTTCACCTACATTTTTAGTATCTTAAGTGTTACAAATTTCAAATTACTTTCCAATGGTGAAAAATGTTTTATTTTCTTCCCCCTGTAAAAATCCAAGATTGATCATGCATGTGCATGAATAATCTAGATAATGACTTTCCATTTCTTAGAATAATTTACAAACTCTGCCTCACATATTCTCTTCCACTGTCAATTATGTGTGTCAGGAATGGAGCTGAAGGTCAGTTTTACAGAAAGGTTTACAACAGCTGGTTTGTGCCCTGGCACCCAGACTTGAAAGTGAATTTAATGCATTGGCTAAGTAACACATGGGGCATGCTTCATGGAGAAAATAGAAGATTTCAATTAAGTATTTCTGATTTCTCATCCTAGTTTTGCCACCTTTCTGACTGTAATTTCAAGCAAATCACCTAACTCTTCTGAGCATTTGTTTTCTCATGTATAAACTAGAGGATGTAATAATAAATTTAGTAATAACTATTTAACAGGATTTTTGTAAGCTTTTTATTTATTTATTTCTATTTCAAAATATTAAGGGGGTACAAATGTTTTTGTTTATGGTTACCTTGTATAATGCTTAATCAGGGATTTTGGTGTGCCTGTCACCAGAATAGTGTTCATGGTACCCAATAGGCAAGTTTTTTATCTCTCATTCCCCCTCCCATCCCCCTTTTTTAGTTTCCAATGTCCTTTATATCTCTTTGTGCCCATGTGTACCCATAGTGTAGCTTCCACTTATTAGTGAGAACATGTAGTGTTTGGTTTTCCATTACTGAGATACTACACTTGGGATAATGGTCTCTAGTTCCATCCAAGTTGCTGCAAAAGACATTATTTCATTCCTTTTTATGGATGAGTAGTACTCCATGGCACGTATATTATCACATTTTTTTTATATGCTCGTGAATTGATGGGCACTTAGGTAGATTCCATATCCTTGCAATTGTGATTTGTACTGTGATAAACATTTGAGTGCAGGTATCTTTTTTTTATAAAATGACTTCTTTTCCTTTGGGTAGATACCCAGCGGTGGGATTGCTGGATTGAGTAATAGGTCTACATTTATTTCTTTGAGGAATCTCCATACTGTTTTCCATAGAGGTTGTACTAATTTTCAGTCCCACCAACAGTGTAGAAGCACTTCTTTCTTTCTGCATCCATGCCAAAAAACCAATAGATTCTTTCCAGAATTTATCGCTTTTTGAATTTCTAATAATGACCATTTTGATAAGGTAAAGTGGTATCTCACTGTAGTTTTAATTTGCATTTCCTTGATGATTACTGATGTTGAGCATTTTTTCATATGTTTGTTGGCTATTGTCTATATTCTTTTAAAAAACTTCTGTTCATGTCTTTGGCCAACTCTTTGCTGTTTTTATTTTTATTTTTTTCTTGTTGATTTGTTTGTGTTCTTTGTAAATTATGGATATTAGTCCTTTGTCAGATCTATAGTTATGAATATTTTCTCCTATTCTGTAGGTTGTCTATTCACTCTGTTGATTATTTCCTATGATGTGCAGATGCTTTTTAATTCAAGTCCCATTTATTTATTTTTATTGTTGCTGTATTTTCCTTTGAGATCTTAGTCATAAATTCTTTCTCTAGGCTGATGTCTAGAAGAATTTTTCCTATGTTTTCTTCTAGAAATTTTGTGGTTTCATGCCTTATATTTAAGTCTTTTATCCTTGCTGAATTAATTTTTGCATATGGCGAGATATAGGGGTCTTGTTTCATACTTCTGTATGTGGCTATCCAATTTTCCCAGCACCATTTATTGAACAGGGCTTCCTTTCTCCAGTGTATGTTGTTGTCCACTTTGTTGAAGATTAGTCAGTGGTAGCTATATGGTTTTATTTCTGGGTACTCTATTCTGTTCCATTGGTCTATGTCTCTATGTTTAAACCAGTACCATGAAGTTTTGGTTACTATAGCCTTGTAGTGCAATTTGAAGTCAGGTTATGCCTCCAGATTTGTTCTTTTGGCTTGAGATTGCTTTGGCTATTCAGGCTCATTTTTGCTTCCAAAATGAAGCTTAGGATTATTTTTTCTAGATCTGCAAAATATGACATTGGTATTTTGATGAGGATTGCATTGAATCTATAAGTCACTTTGGGCAGTATGGACATTTTAATGATGTTTATTCTGCCAATCTATGAGTGAGGGGTGTTTTTCCATTTTTTTGTGTCATGTATCATTCTTTCATCAGTGTTTTGTAGTTTTTCTTGTAGAGATCTTTCACCTCCTTCATTAAATATATTCCTAGGTACTTTTTCTTTGTAGCTATTGTGAATGGTATTGAGTTCTTGATTGACTCTCAACTTGACTGTTATTAGTATACAGAAATGCTACTGATTTGTGTACAGTGATTTTGTAACCTGAGACTTTGCTGAATTTATTTATCAATTCTAGGAGTATTTTGTTGGAGTTTTTAGGATTTTCTAGATAAAAGATCCTATCACCAGTAAACATGGATAGTTTAACCTCCTCTTTCCTGATTTGGATGCTCTTTATTTCTTTCTCTAGCCTGATTGCTCTGGCTAGGACTTCCAGTATTATGTTGAATAGAAGTGGTGACAGTGGGCACTCTTGTCTTGTTCCAGTTCTTAGGGGGAAGACTTCAAGGTTACAATCTGAATCAGAGGCTGGGAACATCCGTTCTCTGGCCCAGAACACTAGGTTTTGGTCTGACTCAGATTTTGGGGGACACCTGATGTCTGATCAGGCCTTCAACAAGTCATTTAAGTTGGGGACACCCTCTCAGACTTCTGACAACATGTGACCCTCCCTAAAACGTCCTTTACTTTCTCCTAGTTGTCATCATGGGCAACGTTCAATTGGCTCTACCTAAGGACTCCCCATTGGGCTGTCTCCTTGAGAATTTGAAAACTTTGGAACTAACTGACCTCTGACCTGAACACTTAGTCTTCTATTGCAATACAGCCTGGCCACAATGTAAGTTATGTGACCAGGAGATCTGGCCTGAGAATTGATCTTTAAATCACAACACCATCCTGCAACTTGATCTCTATTGTCACCAAGAAGAAAGGAGCAGATGCAGCAGTTTCTCGACTCTACCCTGCCATTTTTACAACCCCCTTTATTTTATTTTATTTTTATTTTTTTTTATTTCAACATATTATAGGGGTACAGATGTTTAGGTTACATATGTTGCCCTTGCCCCCACTTCCCCCCAAGTCCCAGTTTCAAGCGTGTCCATCCCTCGGATGGTGCGCATTGCACTCTTTGTGTATGCAAATACCCATCCCTCCCTCCTCCCCCCTGCCCAACATCCAATAGATGTTATTCATATATGTGCATTTATGTACAACCCCCTTTAAAAAGCCCTGATAGCTGGTTTTTGGGACCAGTACATTCTTCCTCTTTCCACCTCCATGCTGGTCCTCTTCCCCCTCCCCAGGAAAAAGTAAATAAACCTTTTCTTTCTATCCTAATCTATGTCCGGAGAAATCTTTCTCAAAACCTGCATGCACCGGCATCTTTACCCTAACAGCAGATACCACTACTAAAGAAACTGACCAAACGTATGAAATAATTGTTTACTTTACCTGTTGGTTGCATAGGAATTGAGTTTGTCAGCAAGTATATATAATTTACAAGCTAGTACATTATAAAATAGTTGAGAATTGGTACCTGAGAATATATAAATATAAAAAGGCAAGGCCAGGTCAAAAGCTAGAATAAATATTTAGACTAGAAAGTCCTATGAGGTTAATAAAATTGAGCTGTAAATGTGATTCTATGCTTGCCAGGGGCCAAAACAAAAATGAAAATATGATCAGTTATGTGATGGTCATTGACCTGAGGGAAAAATCACTCTAGTCTTCTGGGGAAAGAAAGTCGTTCATGGTAATTTTTTTTTTTCTTAAAGAAATTTTTATGAAGGGACAGCACATATTTTCTCCATGGTTCCTTGAGCAGCTGGCAGCCTTCCAAAACCTGCAGCATGAGAAGGTCAGCGATTCAGAGATTCTGTTTCCAGATTCTTACCCTTTGCTAAATTTCTGTCTCGTTGCAATTAAAAAAAAAGCTTAAAGTGTGGTTTTTCCAAGAGCTGGGATGGTGGTGGTGGGAGACTGTCCAAATCTGCAAGGCCCCAATCGAGGGGTGTGACAATATCCTGACAGACCCTGCTCTGGCACTGACCCGGAGTGAAGTCACTCCATCTCCTGAGGCTCAGTTTCTCTGTCTGCGGGGGACCGCTGACACCTTGCTCAAAGGGTAGCTGAGAAGATGAGTGAGATAACACCTGGAGCTGCGCCTGGCAGGGCCCATGTTCCATATATGGTTCTCTTTTATACATTTCTTCCTCCCTCTTAGAATCCACATAAGGATCAATGGAGAGATTATGTTTGCAGTAGGCCCCTCTCATCCAGGATTTTACTTTTTTACAGTTTCAATTACCTGCAATCAACTGAGGCTTGAAAATAAGTGAGTATGGTACAATAAGATACTTTGATAAAGAATAAGAGACCATATTCACATAGCTTTCATTAGAATATATTATTATAATTGTTCTATTTTATTATTAGCTACTGTTTTTAATCTCTTACTGTGCCTAATTTACAAGTTAAATTTTTCATAGGTACATATAGGAAAAAACATGGTATATATAGAGTTCCATACTATTCATGGTTTCAGGCATCCACTGGAGGTCTGGGAAGGTATCCCCTGTGGATAAGGGGGAGACTACTGTGTTTGAAAAACTCCTGTAGTTGTGTGAGCATATATGTATTCTAGAGGCCTAATCTATTAGTTTAACAAACAAAAGGGGAAGAAAGAATTGAAAGTATTTCTATTTACCAATAATTTCCTTCCCTGAATTCTATTTTTATATATTTTTATTTATTTGTACCTAAAGCAAGAAAACAAGAAATGGCTTCATAGCCTCTAATCTTTTTAACTAATACATATGCGTATGTAAAATTTAAAAGTATATGTGTATGTAATTTTAAAAATACCTATTTTTGCAAATTAGTAAGTGATTCTTGCAAGTGAAAACAAAATAGGAAGTTATGGAATTCATGATCAAGAGCCAGGAAGGACTTCATAGTTGAGCTTATGTTGGGATTTCCCACCTTCACTGCCTTTACGCTGAGAGACTGGGCTCCGACCTAGGTGAACCTAATCACAGCTGGAGATTTCTCTTTCTATAAACTTCTCAGAATGTTTACTTGGTCTCTTGTGTCAAATGTATGAATTTTAAAAAAGTAATAACTCCACTTAGATTATAAAGTCTATGATCTCTGAGTAAATTCTTCTTGCCTTTCTAATTCATTCAGCCCAGATTTGTTCATCTGAGAAGATCATGAGAAATGTGTGCCTTCTTTAGGAGCCACCTTAGCTATGGTGGTTTCTGTGACAAAAAATCTTGGGAGGGACAAAGTGTATTGCCCAGTGGTTACCAGCACTGTCAACAGAGGGAATGATTATTTGTACAGTAATTTCCTCTATATATTTTTTCTCCTGAAAGAAAATATCCTGTTAGCCCACCAAATCTAAAATTGGATGCGCTGTATGTGTCTTATTATGGTTTTGTGGACAAAAGAACTAAAAACAATGGTAGTTTAAAAATAAAATGGCTTTGTTTCCTCTGGCAGTGTCAGAAATGTAGACTCTTTCCCCAGTAGAAAAGGGTACTAATTGTGTGGTTGTAACAGACTAGCAAAAATGTGTCTAGTGCTGACCATTATAATTGGTAAGGGTGGAGTGGATTTATACACAGAAATTCAGGGTGTTTACCTCTGTTAAAAATACTTAGATTTAGTAGCCCGTGGATATTAAGTTAGAAAGGTTTTAATGACCAATACCCATCCAGAAGTGACATTGGCTTGGGGAGTAGGCCACTCTGTTTTGAACATCTGGCACTTCACTGGGTTCAGCAAATTTCTGTCTTTAAGCATTGTAGATTGGAACAATAACCCGAAGGTGACCACTGAAGGCAGTCCTTTGTGGCCTGTGAAGTTCTGGGACTTTTGCACTGGGGACTGGCAAACCAACATTTCGAGCACTTATGACACTAAGATAGCCTTTACTACATTACCCACACAGTATCGATATCATGAGTAATAAAATGGAAATGAATGTGTCATCTTCCCCTTATTGAATACTTACTATGTTGGATATGACTCAAAGTACTTCAGCCATGTTATCTCATTTAACTCTCTGAGTTGATAATATCGTCATTCCCATTTTACAGAAAAGAAACTGAGGTCTAGAGAGGTTGAATGACAGCTGGGATATATCATGGAGCACACATTCTAATCCAGGGGTTTCTGGCTGTGGAATCTTTCTTTTAAATATCATTCCTCAGATATCTAGTTGATAGTCACCCAATTGTTGTTAGTACCAAAGGATGAAGGCTGTTATGCTGTCTCTCCAGTTTGTTTTCTATGTGATCTTGGGCATGCTATTTATTCTTTTGCCTTGATTTCCTTATTAGTCAAATTGTGACAGGGAATGGCCTGGAAAAAAAAAAAGATTTTCTGTTTCTTTAAAACTTCCCCAATTCTTTTTGGGAACTGCAGCCTGGCCTCCATCCCTGAGGCAGGTTAAGTCTTTTGTTAAGACTCCCAGGTGGCCCCAGCAGGTGGGTGGCTGGTGGAGTTCACAGGCTTTGTCTTTTGGCAGAGATGGGATGATTAGAATAGTTAACCACAGTAACTGGAAGCTGAGAACCCTCCCTTAAAAGCTCTGTATTTCTGCCTAGGTTCAGGAAATTTGGGATTTTGAGATGAGAAGGTCTACCATTTTTCCTCCTTTGCAAAGTAAACTCTACTTCCTTCCTCCCCAAACCACTTGTCCTTGTTCTTCTGGTTCAGCCTTGTGGACAAGTGACTGAATTTTCAGTAACAAAATGTGGAGAGTTTAACTATTAATATATGGTTTTTAAGATTCCCCTAATCATCATATTAGTGAGTCCATGATTAATGTGAATTATTTGGGTAGCCTGGATCATTTGAGAATAGCAGTGGCTGTTGCGATTCATTTTATAGCTCAATGTTTTATAAAGGTGAGTTGCTTCACAATAATGCAGGGCATGGAAATGTGGTAGAAAGTACCCTAGATAAGTTATCTGGTGACTTTCTGGAAGAAGATCAGAAGATCTCGGTGTTGTCTTAGCCTGCTTGGGCTTTTATAACAAAATGCCATAGACTGGGTGCTTATAATCAACAGAAATATATGTCTTATAGTCGTGGAGGCTGGGAAGACCAAGATCAAGTCACTGGCAGATTTGGGGTCTGGTGAGGGCCCACTTCCTGGTTCAGAAATGGCACCTTGTCACTGTGCCCACACCTGGTGGAAGGGGAGAACTCTGATCTCTTACTCTGGTCTCTTCAGCCCCTTATAAGGACACTAATCCCATTCATGAAGGCTCCACCCTGGTGATGCAATCAACCCCTAAAGGCCCCACTACCTAATACCATCACATTGGGGATTAGGTTTCAACATAGGAGTTTTGAGGGGACCCAAACATTCACATCATAGCAGGCTTTGCCACATGTAAGCTATATAAGCTTCATCAGACTACATAGCATTTCTGAGTTTTGGTTTTCTCATCTGAAACATAATAGCATGTATCTCATACTCAATGTCTTTGGATTGAAAGAAACAATGGACAGTATATTAAAGCCTTTTATAGGCCAGGCCATGATTATTAGTAGAATTATTGAAAGAATATTGACAGTCTGTGCCCAGGTGAAGAGTAAAAAGTGGGCAATCAACATACCAGTCACATTGACCCCGGAAGCACATATGATTTGCCTGCCACTGTGATGGCCGAAGAGTGTCAATAGTTTCTGCTCTCCTGTTCAAGTTTTAAGATCCTTCTTGATGGCTCCCCTGATTCTCTTGTGACCCTTCCCCACAAGAGGCAGAGAGCTGGGTTATTGTCGAGGACTCTAGACAGGCCCTGGTGGTCTCCTTTGCCACATGGCACTCGGGCTGATCAGCTCCTTGGAGTACCTTGTCTGGTAGAATGTGTGTGAACTTCAAGGGGCTTGATCCTGCTCGTCTTCACAGCATGACCACCTAGTCCATGTCTGGCACAAAGTCAGTTTTTTGACAAATGCTTGTTGATAGACTGCAAGCCCTTGAGAGCTATTTAGGCATATGACACAATTAGGGTACATTTAGATATTAACACCAGCCATTATAATAAAAACAACAACAGCAAAATTAACAATAGCTACTGCTTATTGAGAACAAGGCACTCAGCTAACAGAGAGTCATTACTTGCCTACAAACCACATTTGGACATTTGGCTTCCTTGATTGTCTTTTCCAGGCTGAATTTGGACCTTTGGACCTGGAATAACAAATTAATGTTCTCGGCCTGGTAGAATTGCCTCTCAGCTGATAGTTTAGTTCTGGGAGCATCTTCTATTTTAATCTTTATTGAAGTGATTTATTCAATAATATAAATTTTAGTGTACTATTGAACTTGTTTCATAAAATATGTGGGATGGAAAAATGAAAGTATAAGAGTGCTGATTTTAATGATAAGTAATTTGGTCTCGTAAACGTAATTCAATTTAGAAAAAGATGGAAAGCATCAGGCTGCCAAAAACTGGGACAATTTATCCTTAATTGGACATTTATTGATCTTAAGCCAGTCTACTGTGGTTTAATTGTCAGAGCAAGGAACAAAATTATAGAACATGTGCAATACTCTAGAATTCTATGGTCAAAAATTATGTTTAAAGTACAATGAAATCAGGAATTTTATCTTCTTTGTAACACTCTGAACATGGAGTCCCACTTATAAATTATGTATTAATAATAACGCTGTTCAATTTTCACAAACTTGAAAATTTTCAACAATGCATTATATACAAAAATTGGGAACTTGATATGTTTTGCTTAATTCTCCAAACAACTCTTTGAAGTAGGCATAGTCCTCACTATTAGAAATCATATGCTCACCATAGAGAAATCATATGCTTACCAAGTGGCAAAGCTACATATATTGGTTTGCTAGGATTGCTATAACAAATTACCAGCGACTGAGTGGCTTAAACAATAGAATTTATTTTCTCACAATTCTGGAGGCTAGGAGTTCAAGATCAAGGTGTTGGCAGGTCTGATTTCTTCTAAGCCTCTCCCTTTGCAGTTGGCTACCTTCTCCCTGTGTCCTCACATGGTCTTTCCTCTGTATACCTATATATCTGTCATAATCTCCTCATTCATATTGAATTAGGACCCACCCATATGACCTCATTTTAGCTTAATCACCTCTTTAAAGGGCCTGTCTCCAAATATAGTTACATTCTGAGCAACTGGGGGTTAAGGCTCCAATATATACAATTTGGGGGAACACTATGACATGATCCAAAGTTAGTGACTCTAAACTCATTTTTCTTAAGAAGGGAAGAACATATCTTGGGGAATGAGGACAGAGTGAAGATGGCAAAGAAGAAACTCATAATTGGAAGGTTGATATTGGAAAGGGTAGCTCAGCACCAGAAACAGAAATTACCCCTAAAAGATGAAAATTTTCTTTCTCTAAAGCAATGTTTTGCTTTTCCATTCTTGGTAGAGTAAAACAAAACAAAATGGAAAAATCTTGTGGCTTTAAGCAATTTGACCCCAGAATAAAGTTTGTAGAAGTAGGACAGGTACACATTACTGCTCTGAGTAATCATACAATGGCTGCTTCACTGGAAAATGGCTAAGGTGTTTTGAGAGCTTTAATCAACCTAATCAGGTCATCCCTGGGACTTAAGGGGGGTCTGGTTACAAATCTTCAAAAGCTCTGAACTACTTTCTGCATCTACAGGCTAAAAGGATTATTAAATTAGTTGCACAGAGAGATGGAATTAATACTACTTGATTGAGCTAAGATCATCATATTCTAAAAAGCAATTAAAATTGTTCTGACCTTTGAAAAGTAAATCTTGAAATTTTTATGTTACATTTGAATCTGAAAAAAGGCAAATAGTGAATTTAATAAGTATGAATGAGTTATGTAACTGAAGAATTTTTAAAGGGTTTTAATATCAGACTTTCTTTAAAAAGTAATTCGGTGATCATAAAATCCAGATTTTTACATTCCCTTTTATGTCAAAGAAGACTAGTGCTTCCTACGTGTACAATATGTCACAATGCATATTTTTGTACTTATACCTACCAAGTAATACATATTCATATATGTATAGCCAAAATTCCATTAATAGCTCCATTTTTCCAAGTGTTCAGAAGTCATTTGCCTTGTCTCTTTAATTGCCTGCCCAATAAAATGTGAAAGTAAGCAGACTGACTTCTGAGAAGCAAAAATGGGCATTGAGAATGTTTGAGGACTCAAGCATTAGAATTTAACTTACAGGAGAATCTCTTTGTTGTCAATAAGAGCCAAAAAATTAATTTCTAAGGAGCTTAATAAGCTTGAGTTTGAATGTGAAAATTAGAAAAGGGCTTGACTAAAATGGGTACAAAGAACTCAGTGAGGGGAAGTAGAGAGGAATGACAGCAGACGCAAAATGTGCTGGAGGAACAGCCAATTTTATAAGGTTTGATAGGAACTGAAGGCTTTGCTATACAGTGACTTAGGCTATATCAATGATCCAGTCACAAAGAGAGGATTAAATAGCATCTATAGCTTCTATTTAAGAAGGCAGATTAGTATGAAATGCACGTGATGTCTCTGGAAAACTAAATTCTGTGAACTATTCCATTCATTTGCTTATTCATTAATTCCTAAATGATATATCAAACACCTATTGTTTATTATCCAACGATATTTATCAAGTGCCTTCTCTGTCAGGCAGAGACTGTCCTAGACTTTAGGGATACACTGATGAACATGGTAGATATAAATATCTGTCCTTGTGCCACTTACATTTTAGTTGGAGGAAACAGACAATAGAAAGGTAAGTAAATGCCTTTGTCCATTTTGTGTCCTTATAATAGAATACCACAGACTGGGTAACTTATAATGAAAATAAATTTGTTTGACTCCTGGTTCTGGGGACTCAGATGTCCAAGATCGAGGTGCTGTGTCTGGTGAGGATCTTCTTGCTGTGTTACCTCGTGGAGGAAGGGCAAAGAGAGAGCAAGAGATCAAACCCACAGCCTCAAGCCCTTTCATAATTAGTATTAATCTATTTATAAGGGTGGAGCTCTTGTGACCTAAACACCTCCCACTTCTCAGTACTGTTGCACTGGGATTAAGTTTCCAACACATGCTTTATGAAGGATACATTCAAACCATAGCAGTAACACATAGACTGTCTATATAGAATACAGATGTTGTTAAGTGCTATGGAGGAAAGTAAGGCAGGGGTAACATACCCAAATGAGGAATATGTAGCATCCAAAAGTTCTCTTGAAGATATGTAGGAGGGCTTGGCATTAGAACAGTAGAATAGAAAACAGAAATGGGCATTCTGATACTAATTTTGTTACCAAATAACTTGGGTTAATAAGATGTTTCTTCTTTCTTTGCCATAGTTTCCCTATTATTAAAAAAAGGCATTCATGGAATTTAATTTTGACAGTTAAATCGTAAAATGATCATTTTACTTTATAAAAATTATGGCAATCAATTCACTCAAGATGTGCCTTGGGCAGCTATGATATGCATAGTACCATATTTGTTGATGAATGTCTTTTGTATATTAATGAGATGACTGGTGGCTGAGGAGCCTCAGATAGTTTTGCAATGTGGGCTGGTAGCTAGGAAGACCGAGGCAGCATTAGAGAGTTGGAACTTTCAGCCCTAACATTGATGTTTGGGGAAGGGAAAGGAGCTAGATAGAGATTGAGTTAATCAATGACCAGTGATTATTCAATCATACCTATATAATGAGACCACCAAAAGAAACCCTAAACTATGGGGTTCATAGAGTTTCAGGGATGGTGAATATATTGACATGCTAGGGGGTACAGAGAGGGCATGAAAACTCCATGCACCCTTTCCATATCTTGCCCTATGCATCTCTTCCATTCGTCTGCTTCGGTGCTGTCTCCTTAGTGATACATCAGTGATAGTGAGTAAAGTGCCCTCCTGGGTTTTGTGATCCATTCTAGTGAATTATTGAACCTGAGGAGGGAGTTGTGGGAACTCATAATTTACAGCCAGTTAGTCAAAAGGATGGGAGGGCAAGGACTTGTGATTGGTGTCTAAAGTGGAGGCAGCCTTGCGGCACTGAGCCCTGTAACATGTGGAATCTAACACTAACTCCAGGTAGATAGTGCCAGAATCAACCTGAAATACTGGACGCTCAGCTGGTTGGAAAATTGTTTGGAGTAGGAAAAGCCCCACACATATTTGGTATCAGAAGTGTTATTACTAAAAATGGTTCATACTCCCTTTGGAGAAAAGACCTCTATGCTAACAGAGCATACCGTTGCATGAGCAGGAAACAAAAATTTTGCTAGTGGGCCATTAATGCTAACAGTAAGTGGTGCCACTCCCATTGCCACCCCTTTATTTCTGGGCCCATGAGTTTTAGGTATGGTGTTCAGTATATGGGTTGTGGGAGCACCATGTATTTGACATTGATTCACAGCATATACAACCCCCTGGAGAACCTTGTTCCAGCCCTGCAAAGTATTGCACCCAGCTGGTGCTGTAAATATTCAAAGGCCATTCCATTGTTCTGTCAAGCCAGCTGCTTCCAGGATAGGGGGAAACATGGTAAGACACGCAAATTCCATGAACATGGGCCCATTCCCACGCTTGTTTTGCTGTGGAATAAGTTCCTTGATCAGAGGCAACGCTGCATGGAATACCATGATGGTGGATAAGTCATTCTCTAAGTCTTTGCTCGGATGGTAGTTTTGGCAGAAGTATCGCATGCAGGGAAGGCAAATCCGTATCTATTCCAGTAAGAACAAAATGCCGTCTCTTCCATCGTGGAAGTGGTCCAATGTAATCAGTCTATCACCAGGTAGCTGGCTGATCACTGTGGGGAATGGTGCCATATTGGTGGCTCAGTCGGTCTCTGCTGCTGGCAGATTGGGCACTCAGCAGTGGCTGTAGTCAGGTGAGTGGAAGTCCATGTTGCTAAGCCCATATGTAACCTCTATCCCTGCCACCATGGTCATTTTGTTCATGAGCTCATTGAGTGGTAACTGGGGTGGCTGGAGAAAGAGGCTGACTGATATTCACAGAGCAGGTAATTCTATCCACTTAAAAAAATCCTCCTCTGCTGAGGTGACCATTTGGTGAGTATTCACATGGGACACAAACATCTTCATGTGTTTTGCACATTCAGAGAGGTCTATCCACATACCTCTTCCCCAAATATTCTTGTCACCAATTTTCCAATCAGATTCCTTCCAAGTCCCTGATGGTCCAGCCAAACCATTGTCCACAGCCCATGAACTGGTATGTAATCGCATGTCTGGCTATTTCTCCTTCCAAGAAAAATGAACAACCAGGTGCAGTGCTCAATGTTTTGCCCATTGGGAGGATTGCCCTTCACCACTGTCCTCCAGGGATGTCCCAGAAAGGGGCTGCCATGCTGCAGCTGTTTACTGCAAGGTTGTGCCTGCATATCGTGCAGAAACATCGGTAAACCAGGCCCGAGTTTTCTCTTCCTCTGCTGACTGCTCATACGGAGCTCCCTGTGAGGCCACAGGTACAGGCTGGGAGAGAAGGCAATGTAGCAGGAGTGGGCACTGGGGGCATTTAGGCCACATTTTCATGTAACTTGTGCCTTCAGGACCTATCCGGGCTGATCATGTATATATCACTTGTGCTTGATGGTAGAGAGCTGCTGACCTCACCCAACTCTGTGTCATGGTGTGTCAGACAAACCCCAGTTCATGATGGGCAGCTTAGGTCACATGGTGAGTTGGTGACCCATGGTCACGTGTTTGGTTTCTACTAAGGCCCAGCAGCAGGCCAAGAGCTATCTCTCAAAAGGAGAATGGTTATCTGTGGATGGTGGCTGGGCCTTGCTCCAAAATGCTAAAGGCCTCCGCTGTAATTCACCTATGGGGTCCTGCCGAAGGCTCCAAACAGCATCCGTATCTGCTGCTGCCACTTCGAACCACTGGATCTGCTGTATCACATGGCCCAAGTGGAGGAGCAGCTTGCGTAGCAGACTGGACCTGTTGCAGAGCCTTCTCTTATTCTAGGCCCCACTCAAAACTAGGTGCTTTTCGGGTCGCTTGGTAAATGGGCTGGAGTAACATGCCCAAGTGAGGAATACATTGCCTCCAAAATGTTCTTGAAGAGCTGCTGGTGGGCTTGGCAGTTAGAACAGCAGAACAGAAAACAGAAATGGGCACAACTATATTAATTTTGTTATCAAATGCATTGGGTTAATAAGATGTTTCATCTTTCTTTACCATAGTTTCCCTCCCATAAAAAGAAGACATTTGTGGAATTTAATTTTGACAGTTAAATTGTAAAATGATCATTTTACTATATAAAAACTATGACAATTTACTCAAGATTGTTGTGGAAAGTGCAAAATGTATAACCCTGCCTATTCTTATGGCATCTAAAGCAGGGCTCTACACACAGCAGATACTTAATAAATGTTACTTGAAAGCCCCTATTTTCTCAAAGCTAACATCTATTGGGGGGAAAAAATAAAAGACACATCTACAGGATTCAATAGGTGTGGCAGTCAGGTAGCCATTTGATGCACAGTTGATTTTGAACAAACACTCAATAGGTGGCCCAGGCAGAAAGCACCTCCTAGGTAAAGGTGGCCTCAGGAAGCTTCATGGGACTTCCGAGGAATAGATGGGAAGAAAGGAATGTGCTTCAGGTAGAGCAAATAGCCACCAGCAGTTGTGCAGTTGCACAGGTAGTGGAAGTAGAACAATCTGTCTGAGCAAAGGGCTCATGCTGAGAAGTGGTGGGAGGCGAAGCTGTAAGAGACCTGGGGCATCTACCTTGGCCTTGGCCCTGGGCTAGGACATGGGAACTTTATTCATCTTGTAAATAGTGGCTGCCTTTGACTTTGAGCAGACAAGTAACAAATTTAAAGCAGCACTTGAGAAAGATCTACTTGGTGTCAACAAAAGGAACGAATGAAGGAGGCCCCAAATTGGAAGCAGAATGCTATTAAGAGATTTTTAGTATACTCTAGGTGTGAGGTGATGAGAGTCTGGTTTGAGGAAATGGCAACAGAGAGAGGACAGACAGTTGTAAAGGCTAGTTAGTGGGAGAACTAGTAGAGAACTAACAGAGTTTGGTAACTGGGTGAGGCAGGGAAAAGGAAGAATGAAAGACAAGTACATTTAGAGCTTGGGTGGCTGAAAGAATAAATTATACTTTGATAAAAATAACAAAAGATAAGTAACAGAAACAAAACAGAAGAATAAAGACAGGGAAGCCAGATAAAAAAGAAAAAAATACATTTTTAAAATTTTACACCAATATAATATTATTAATGGCACAGCACCTAATTCAGTATTTGTACAGTACCTTATGGTTTACAGGGTGTGCTCCCAGGTATGGTATGTCATTTGCGATAAAGCCAGAATAGCCCACTAGAAAACTAGAAATCCTTAGTTGGTTAGAGGTATGCAAAAGCAGTTGGAATGAGAGGGTAAGACTGTAGAAAGAACTCAGAAACTCCTCTACATACAAGTGTTAATATACAGAGTAAATGGCACATAATGACTCATTTTGCTTTCCTGTTTAATTCTTATTTGTGTTACTACTGAAAGCAGTATATCTATAATTGAACCCTTTAAATCTTTAATGTTCACTTCTTTTCCTCAATAACTAGTGAGCTGTATTTCAAAATATCAACCAATGTTTTTAAATAATTCTTCAAATTGTGCTTTTGTCCCAAGTCTTAGCATACTTTTTCACATATATATGTGTATGTGTGTGTGTGTGTGTGTGTGTATATTCCATTTGCAGATTCAGCAGTATAGTGGAACAAAACCAAAACAGGATCTGCTATTGCATGTTTTTATCAGTGAGTGCTGGGGAGAATGATTGGCAAACTGAATTGCAGTGGTATTATTAAAATTCATGAACCAGAGAATTACCAATGTGTAATATTCAAAAATGCAATGGGTGCTAAGTATCTTTGACATATTCCCTAAAGCTTTAACCATCTTGGGAAAAAATGTTAGAAGTCTGTCAGGAACATATTGGATTTTCCTAAAGCATATGGTGATGAAATAGTATATCATTTTATGAGAAAATATTGTCATACTGGCTTCCTGGCCCAACATGTCATAGTCATTTTATATTTCTATTTTGTACTTATCTTTTTTTTGTGCACTCTTTATTTTAGGATGAATTTCATTCCTCGTCTTGGAAGAGCATCGTTTTTTCATCCCTCCCTCTTTCTTTGGACCATTTCTTTGTTTTTATTCTTCCTTCCAAAATCTTTTGTTCCCTGCAATGAAGTCTTTATACTGTGTTTCAAGATGGGGAGGTGTGTGCTTTGATCAAGTTTTTGTTTTGACTACGCTAAAAGTTTTCATCTTCCAACCCTTTCTCCCCTCCATGGTTTGTGTGCTCCTGTTTCATCCTCTTTCTCAAGCACTTGCTTTAATCCCAGTCCTGGCTGGGTTGCAAGAATGGAAGTGGTTATACTGTAGCTTACATTTGAAAAAAAAATCCATTTTTATTTCAAGAGGATGATGAACAGGAAAGAAATGTATGCCACTGGGCCTTTTTACCACATTCTCTGTTTGGTTCCCTTGGGCCCTTTTTAAACACTGAACATGTTCCCAGAGTTGGTTTAAACCACACCACCCAGTTCCAGGCGGTGTTGTGGGTTGGCATCCTCTGGGGGTGGCTGGTTGGTAAGCTCAATTTCCAAATTCCTGGAACTGTCATATCAATCTGTTTTCTAAGGCAACTAAGGAGCAACACACCCTTCCTCAAGGGCTTTTATTGTCTTACAGTTTTAGAGGTCACATGGGCATTTCTAATTGGTTGTGAATTTCAAATTATTTTGCTATATGCGCTCAATGTTAAGATCTGGTGAGCTTGGATAAATTTTTCCTCAACACAGTTCCTTATTTGGGGCAGCTCTGATGCAACTCATAATCCTCTCCCCCTTCCCCAGTGAGGACAATGGCAACCTCCATTTAAAGGCATTTGAGACACAGCAAGGTTTAAATTTCATACTGGAAAATGGACTAGGAAGATATGGCTGAAAGCTGAACTAAAACAGAGGTTGGGCAGCTACATATCTATAGCCCAATTATCTTGGGCTACATCCTGGTTGCTGGTGTGGGGGTGAGGAGAAACTCTCACTTTGTCCCAGAAGATTCTTTGAAAGATCAACTCATAATAAGGCAGTTAATAAGAAAAAGAGATTTCAACTCATAATAAGGTAGATTAACAAGAGAAAGAGATTTACTTACTGTGTGCACTGGGAGAATCACAGAGTGATTACCCAATATCCCAGTGGGGTCCAGAAATTTATATACCCTCATTTTAGAAGAGAGAGGGAGATGAGGAATGAATGGAAGGGGGAAAACAAATTGACTTGTAAATGATTTTCTTTGAAATTAAATTAATCTGAGAGACAGGTAGTACCTTTAAAATGGGTTGGGCCAGGTCTGGTTACATTCTTGATCTTCTTTCTTGCAATATATTGAGATAACAGGGAGGGGAAGGAAAGGCAATTGCTCTTTTTGACGGGTCCCTCTGATTTTATGCAGACAGAGGGAAAGCCCCTTCCAAAGCACGTTGATCTCTAAGGGCCCTTAATTCAAAATACTCTTTATACCAACGAGTCATATTTTGGGGTGAAATTTCCTGAGCTCCTTCACCGGGGAAAGACTTATATTTGATTTGAAGCAAGGGAGAAGCATGAAGTTGCAGCCTGTGCAGGGAAGTTAAAACAGTGTGTCAGACAACATTTCCTACAATCCAATAAATCTCCAGAGGAATGGTTTAGATATAAACCATTTAAAGATACTGTTAAAAATGTGTAAGCATTATTTTTTTTTTTTTTAAATTGCCATTAGGTGACCACACGTTGAAAGAGACATTTGGAAATGGAAAGGCAAAATAAAATTTTTGGTTTTCATTCAAACCCACTAATGACTCATATTGGAGATGTTATTGGATTTTTCTTGATTTTAAAGAGATTTCTACAGATGATAGAAACTTGCTATAATGTCAAAACCTCCTCGCTTTCTTTGTAATAGAAATTAGCAGAAACTAAAATGCCTTCCTGAAACCTCCCATCTGTTTTCTCTAATGCAATGCCATCACCAAGAGTCAAAATCCAGGATGACAGTCATTTACAGATGGCGACATTAAATAGGTGGTGAGAATGGAAAACATGGGTCTCTTAGAAGTACCTACATAAAATACAATAAAATGACAGACACTGAGCCTAACTGTGACAAGGACTTTGGCTTTCTTTTTTCTGCCCTCCCTCCTCTTTCCTTTCCCTTCTTTTCTTCCTCAGCTTCTCTACTTTCTGCTTTCAATCTGTTCTCTATGATATTAACAAATATATCTTTTACTTTGCAGTTTATCCATTTGGGACCTGGATCACTCTACAAGTGCTTAGATTGACCCATAAATGTCATTACAATATCTAAAGTATAATACTGTTGATGCAAAATTATTTTCTTTCATAGAATTAATTTAAAAAGTTAAATTTCACCATATTAAAGGAGCTCTGGAAATTTCATCCCAAAATACAACTCCTTGTTATAAAGAGTATTTTAAATGAAAGGCCCTTAGAGATTAACAGGTCATTGGAAGAGGTTTTCCTTCTATTTGCCTAACCAGGCAGACCCATCAAAAGAACAATGGACTTCCCTTCCTCTCCCTGTTATCTCACTATATTGCAGGAAGGAAAATCAAGAATGCAACCAGACCTGGCACAAATTATTTTAAACATAATACCTATCTCTTAAGATTAATTTAATTTGCAAAGAGAATCATTTACAAGTTAATCTGTTTCCCTCATCTATTCATTCTCCCTAGCAACCACTTATTGCCCCTAAACAGAATTGCCTATACTCCTCATCCCCCCTCCCCTCTTAAAGGCAGGTATAAAAATATCTGGATCCCACCGGGATATTGGGTAATCACTCTGTGATTCTCCCCTTTTGGGGAGATGGTAAATAGATCTCTTCCTCTTATTAATCTGGCTTAATTGTGAGTTGCTCTTTCAGTGAACTTTCGGGGAGAAAGGGGAAGTCCTCCTTACCCCCACAATATCCTTTCATTTCCCCATCTTACAACCACTTTGTTACATTAGTTATATTATACTTAGAGATCTTCATGTTTCTGCTGGTGATGATTCCTCCTTCTAGAATATTCTTTTCCCCATTTCTCACTTATCAAAACCCCTTTCATTGGTTAAAGCCCAACTCAAATGTCACTTCTTCTGGAAGGCCTTGCATCAACAAATGTTTATTGAGAGCCTTCTCTATGCCAACCTGTATTCTAAGGGCTGGAAGCACAGCAGTGAACAAGGTAGACAAAGTCTCTGCTCACGTGGAATTTACGTTCTGGGAGTGGGAGATGGCCATTGATAAATAGCCAAAAAAAGTAGATATATAACATGTCAGGTTGATTCTGATTATCTAGCTCCAAAGAAGAAAACACAAAACAAAACAAAAATTTCAGGGGTTATAAGTATAATAAGGTAAAATAAAGGAGCGTAAGGAACTAGAAAGTGAGGGGGAAAGACAAGAGAGGAGAATACAATTATTCTTCCTTTTGTGCTCCTGTAGAGTGTAATCATACTTTAAAAAATTATGTACCTTTTCACACATAAGAAAATGACATAAATGTCTTTCTTATTTGTTTTGAGCTCCTTGTAGACATGCAGTTATTTAGCTTTGTATTCACCAGCACCTTGTATACAATAGGCATCTAATCAATGTGCAGTGATGAGACATCAGCAGCACACAGGAAGCTGATGTCCATAACAACATAAATACATGTTGGTGCAACGTGATCTAAATCATGCAGAGAAGTGGGAAAAAGGGTGTCTTGTCAATTAACTGGGGACTAAGAAATGACAATGGAAGTCAGAAATAGATCTTCTAAGGCCGGAAATATGTCAGTGGCAGGGGTCAGAGGAATCCAGGAGACAGGAACACAGATGAGAGTATGATGGGAAGGACAGAGGCAAAGGAAGGGGACAGCCTGCTTGCCACAGCAGGGGGACCACAATAAGCATCATCGCTGATGCTAAACTAGAAAAGGTCCCTCCATCTCAGCCCCCAGGAATGAGCCTAAGGACTGTCAAAGGCTGGGATTTTGAATAGCATTGAATTTTTAGTTTCCATACCCCTTTAGTTTAATGCAGTAAGTGATATTTAATGTTAAATTCCATTGTCCATTAATTAAGCATCTTTTTTTGGATACACTTTTGGTAAGAGTGCTAGCAAGACCAGAAGATCAGTGTATTTGAGCTATTTCCGTAAGTGTTACAGTGGGATACTAAGTAGGGCAGTGAGGAGCAGGCCAACAATGGAAATATGCTGTATAACTGACTACTAAGAAATTCGTAATAGGATGTGGTACCACACAGACCTTAGACACTTTTTTTTTAAACAAACAAGACATATATAGAATTTACAATGTACCTTGAACTTGCACTATTCTCAGTGTTTTACTTACGTTAACCCTATAAACTAGGTTTCTTATTGTGCCCATGTTACAAATGAGGAAACTAAGGAGTGAAGAGATTAGGAACTCGGCCAAGGTCAGTTGGCTGTATGTGGAGGTGCCAAGATTAAAATCTCAGCCTGTGGCTCCAGCGTCAATGCTGCTGTTAACTGCTTCATGATACAGACGGTGGCACTATGGTGGCCACGAAGAAAGTGCTCAAGCACTATCTCTTACTTTCTGGTTTAGGGGAGAGCAATGCTCATTCCTTTCTTGTGCCCATTCTGGGAGAATTGTATCTAGACTATCGAACAACCATGACCTCTTGCCTTTGCATTGCACTTTACAGTGTATGGACTCTTCCATGAACAATCCCTTACCTTGATCTTTATGACAACATTGCGAGGTAGTTTTTATTACCTCTGGCCTTCAGGTAAGGCAAGAGAGGCCCAATGTGGTCATTCTCAGCAAGCAGGGCAGAGCCAGACACATGCAGAGGGCTGAGGCCTCCAAGCTCCTGTGTTCTGTTCTCATGTTGAGCAACTTCACGAATCCAAGGATTCGAAATGGGGGCCAGGTATGGGCCCAGGTACTGTGTTAACCTTCTAAGTTCACAAGCCAGATTCTTCCAGCACATCAGTTGTGCAGTTAAATAGTGAGGTAGCAGTGGGTTCATTTTGGAGCCATGTTTTGAGAAGTCCTTAAACCTGCAATAATCCTGTCTTCCTCTAGTACCCTCTTGGTTTTCAAATTGTCAAACAGTTATGCTGGAGAAGGATCATCTATCTATGAAACTTAAAAAGAATCGTGAATTTTTTTTTTGTATTTTAAGAAAGGAAATTAGTGCCTCTTTTTTTCTTGGTATCAATGTCATTTGGTAGATTATGAATGGAAAAAATCTAAAATACATTATTGTATTTTAAGTGAGTAAATCGGACCTTGATTTAAAAATAATACATATCTATTATTAACAAACTGAAAATGCTTTTAAAATGACTCAGAAATATTTTCTTTTATTTCTCTTTCTCTCTCTCTCTCTTATTTTGTGAATGAGGAGTAAATGAGGCATAGGAAACCTAAGTGATTTACTCAGGTTTTACTGAGTCGGTAATAAAATTCTGGGTCTAGAGAACCCAGGCTGGGAAAAGTCACACACTTTTTTTCTCTGTTTTTTTACTTCACATGAATTCTCTACTGGTTCATAAAGTTGCTAGTGTAGCCCTTAGAAACGTCTCACTCATGAAATGGAGTATTGATTCCTTAGTTTATTCTTTTTCTCCTCCTGATTCAGATTTTCGTTCTCTTCCACAGGAGGAAAGGGAAGAAATGAACTACTGGAACTGAATACTGAAAGGATGAAGAAAAACAAAGACTGCAAACAAAGGAAGCTAAAGCTTACAAGTTTGAAATAATTTTCTTCCAATCTTCCTCTCTTCTTTCCTTCATTCACATCTACCAATCCAAGTCTGATAACAGTACAGCTTTAAATATGATCTGATTATTACAGCGAGATTAATTTTCATGGACAAAAATTAGTCTCCTTGTATTCTGAAACTCGCTATGTATACTAGTTAGATATCATTAATGACAAAGGATTAGTTTTTCTAAATCAAAATGATTTCTGGGCTTTAGGTAGATAATAGACAGTATCATAAACACAAATACTTACATTGGCCCCTGAATTATATGAGAGGGTGAAGTGGGTCAGGTGCAGGAGATAATGGGAGTTTGCCTGCAGTGTGGACATTTGCAGAACACCTCCCCCACCCAAAGGCTACCTGGCTACATTGTTCCAGCTGATTGCTACCAAGTGGGAATTTGGTATATGGGCACTGGATTTCCCGATTTTTCAAGCTGGGCATTTAGATTTGTATGTGAAAGCCCCCAATTAAAAAGCTGGTATCCACTTCAACAGTTTGGTATTGGGTTAGCAGAACACACACATTGGTTGGCCTCGGCTTGGGAAGGGATGGCTTTTGCCTGTAAGATAGAGGCTCTCACTGTACTTTTTTTATTGTTTAATTTCATTTCAAAACCGGAAAGGACAACAATGAAGCTCTGAGAACATGGGAACAACCGATGAGACTTAATTCTTCTAAAGAAATTGTATGTTTTCCAAGGTTAATGGGAAGGGCTGCTTTAGACAGCAATCACAGGAAAGCACTTTATACTCTAAATCCACAGTAACCATGGGGTTTGGGAAGGAGAGAAGGAGTACACTAGACTAGCAAGCGGAAATGAGTAAAATCTTGCTCATCTTTCAAGGTTATTCTCATACACGACTTGCTCTACAACCCACTTGCTTTAAAATCATATGGAACATCTATGCCGTTCGCTACAGCTTCCCAGAGCACCGACATAAATATTTATATTCAGATTGATACTCAAGAACAAATTTAACAGTAGGTTTGCCATAGATAATGGCCGATCAGAACAGATACAGCCCTTAATAAAACAGTATAGATATGCTGATGTATGTCAGCTAAATACAGCCCTGTTTATATCAGACTTTTACTATGTTAGAATTTTATTACTCAAAATGTAGACCTCAGCATCACCTGGGTGCTTGTTAGAAATGCAGAATCCCAGGTCCCACCCCAGATTTTCTGGAGCAAAATCTTCATTTTAACAGAATCTCCAAGTGATTAACATGCACATTACTGTTTAAGAAGCACTGTCCTGACACACTTTATAGCTCTCTTTGTCATCTACCATATTTTGCATTAAAATTATTTAAATACTTCTCTGTCACTACGAGTAGACTATTAATTTGTTGAGGGCAGAGGCTACATTTAAAAAAATAAATCCTACTATTCCACTTAACATCTTGACCATAGTAAGGATTTAAAAAATTTGTATCAAATTAAACTGAAAATTATTTAAAAAATTGTCATAGCCATAAATTCAATCAAAGAGGCTTATATTTATTGGGAGCTTTCTACGTGCTGATGTGGGGTTAAATACTTTCCAAATTGTATTTTAGTTAGTGCTCACAATAATGTAGAAGGTAGAAACCATTATTATATTTATGTTGCAGGCTGGGAGTGCAAAAGGTTCAGTTACTTATGCTGGACATGAAGGGGCAGAAAGCGTTCTCAGCTCTGATGCCACACCAAAGCCTGCACTAATATCAGACTTGGACTGTGAATAAAGGGAATAGGAGAGGAAGATTGGAAGAAAATCATTTCAAGCTTGTAAGCTGAGGAGACTAGGAGAAGGATGTTTTATTCTTGATGATATTGGAAGACTCATCAATAGTTGTCTTTGGGATCTTGTCTGGGAGATAAAATGCTTCCTTTTACAATAGGGAATGTCTGCTGGTTAATGTTCATCCTTGACCAGAAGATGGAGCACTTCAGTCTTCATGGTTTATTGATTCATCTGCCTGGAGATGAAGGGGCAAGAAAGAACATTTTTTTGCCTGTGACAGCCGTTTTGCCTTTTCTCCTAAAGAAGAGAACGGAATTAAGAGCTCAGCTAAATGTAGGAAAGATGATTGAGAGCGGGGAGAGGAAAAAGAGAGGAAAATGTCACTGGGTTTTTCAGACCCTTCCTGCGGGAAGCAAAGAGCTCGATATATTCTGTGACACAGGAAACCCTAGTAACAATTTAATGGGACCACCAGACAGTACTATTATGGGGGTGATAGGCAGTATATAATTATTTTTAATGTGCATGTATGGTTAGGGCTGGAAATGTATCACAGTACTTTCCAATACTAAAGAAGCATAGATAAAATGAACAATTCTCCCTGTGTACTGGGACAGAAACCAGCTCAAGTATTCTACTGGGGGATAAAAATATGAAATGAAAAGCTTAATAAAATTAAGGCTGTGCAAGCGAAAGTGGGAGTCTTTCTTAATAAGCAAGCTTTGAAACATTTTAAATTGCTCTTAGGAGGAGATGTATTAGATTATTCGCAAAACACTCACATGGAAAGAATTGTCTTAAGCTACATTTCCATCCCATTTTAAGAACTAGTTGGTGAGTACTGCAGAAATTTTTGCCATCTCGTAACAACTAGCTTCAGGGGACATTTATTTAATTAAACATCTTGCAAGTAAAACAAACAAACAAACAAAACATATTTATGTTCATACCATAACCACATAATCCATTGCCCATACAATTTAAGGAACTCTTTTAACAACATCCTAGGAGAATATTATCTGCATAATCTAAGAATCTGTTAGTGTTGGGTTAATTGAAAAAAAACTTTTAAACACATATTGTCAAAAGTAGATGAACGGGTCATGAGTAATTTCTCAGATTTCAGGATTAATTAATGACTTATAATAACATTAAAAATCCATATGGAATCACACATCTAAACTTCCATAATCACCTCTTCCGGGATAAAATAAAAAATTTGCTCCATTTAGTCTTCCCTTTGTTTCATTAGAATTTTGCATCCTCTTATTGGATACTTATGTAATATAAGTGGCTACTTCAAATACAAGACCTTAGTTTAATTGTATATTAAATTCTGTTTCAGCATGAAATTCAAAAATTTGTAATTTGGGATTAAGAACAATTTAAATCATGGAAATATTTTTTATAACTTTGGGTTCTGTATTTTATTATATGAAAGTTTCATGAAACTTATCATAGCATACTGACAAGTACTTTTAACTATCAAAGTGTTTTATGCATATGAAGTATTAAAGATTAGTAAAACCCTCTTTCTACATAAAGGTACCTCTAAAATGGCTTTACGTTTTTCTACTTAAGATATGAGTTGAAAGAAGGACTTTAATAGTCTAGGCTTCAATTGAGACTGACCCCAATTGTGGAGGAAATATCAATCAGTTTCCAGGGAGCATCCATGCCGGAAGTGCTTTTTATTCTCAGCCAAAACTCCTGTCCTATGGGAGAGGCTGCCACCGTAGTGATTAGGAGTTCAAACCTGGAGACTGGCTTCAGAGTATAATTTTGTGACCTGCAGTTGTGGGACCTGGGACAAATTACACAAACTCTCTGTGCCTCTGTTTCACTGTTGGTAAAGGGAGAATAATAAATAAATAAACACATCTACATTGTAAGAAAATTCTGTGGATTAAATAAGATAACGTGAGTACTGGACTTGGTACAATGTGCTTCCTGAAATAAATGCTCCAAAACTGTTAGCTATTTTTATTATTAATGGCAGGAGAATAGAACCCACTGTCTTTGTTTACTCATTAAAAAAGTCAACTTGAATTAATTGTTGCCATGTAATATTATTCTTAACATTTCTTATTTATTATATTACATGAACAAAACACAATCATTGTAAATTATAAATGCACGTATGCAAGAAGAAAAGATCATTCAAAATCTTAACATCCAGAGACCATATCTATATTTATGATGCCATAAGATACACAAACTTTTCTCCCATGCAAATATGTATCTCTATGATGCATAAATAATCACATTTAAACCAAAGTAGCATTAAAGACTCCATACATGCACTGTGCAATTCCTTGATTTAATTCCTGACTTTGCCAATTGATAAGCTACATGACCTCAAGCAAATTATTGATCTCTTTTGTGTGTCAGTTTCTTTGTCCGCAAAAGGGGAATAATTACAGTAGCTCCACTTAAGTGCTGTAAGGAGTGGGGATTAAATAAGAATTTATATAAAGTGTAATACACTTTATTATATAAATCACTGTGTAGAACATATCTTTTTCTTTCTTTCTTTTCTTTTTTTGAGACAGGGTCTTGCTTTGTCACCTAGGGTAGAGTACAGTGGTGTCATCGTAGCTCAATGTAGCCTTGAACTCCTGGACTTAAAGTGGATCTACCTGCCTCAGCCTCCCAAATGGCAAGCACTACAGGTGTGTGCCACCACACCCAGCCAATTTTTTATTTTTTTAATTTTTGTAGAGACAGGATCTCACCGTGCTGCCCAGTCCAATCTTGAACTCCTGGTCTCAAGGGATCCTCCTGCCTCAGCCTCCCAAACTGCTGGGATTACAGGTGTGAGCTACCATGTCCAGGAGAACACATGTTTTAAGGATTCCATTTTAAGGACTTTTTCACTGGTAAGAAGCCAGGATCTAGTGTGGATCTATTCCCTTTACTACACCTCTCTCTGCCACTTCAATTTGCCAGACCTTTAATTCTTCATATGACCAGGGTTGGCTCTGAGTCACAGGTGATTTATTAATGAAGAAGTCTAGCTTCATTTGAGACAAAATGTATCCACAAGATTATTAGATTATTTTTCTGATAGGATTTAATCAGATTGGGAGTAAGAACTATATCTTATACTTGCTCACATTCCCCAACTATGTACATACTGTGCTTTGAATATTAAAATTTGATGACTTTTGACAGGATACTAGAATAGTCTATAAAGTAATATTCACCAACTCAGAGAAAATTCACTTGATGTCCTAAATGAGTTAGTTACTCATGTACTTTTATTTTAAAAGAGGCAGTTGAATGAGCTGATAACATTTTTTATGTAATATTGCTTGAAGTGTATTAGAAATCTTTTTGGCTTTGCTTTTATGCCCTTATAGGATTAAGTACCTTTTTGTCAAGCTGGCATTTGCTGTTTTCTATTTTTCTGTACAAAGTATGTTATGGCTAAAGATGCAAGTAATACACTAAAACACTGAAATCTCTCCAGTGATGATTATAACAAAAATTGTCCATTACAATTTTATAATTAAAGCCCTTGATGAAATACACATATTAAATGAGTTTTTTGGAAAAGTCTCCTGTTCCGCATTCACCCTTTTAAAAAATCAATTCCTCACACCTATAATCCCAGCACTTTGGGAGGCTGAGTCAGGGAGATCACTTGAGGCTGGGAGTTCAAGACCAGCCTGGGCAACATAGTGAGACTCCCATGTCTAAAAAATACTTTTTAAAAAAAATTAGCCAGGAATGGTGGTGCATTCCTGTAGTCCCAGCTACTTGTGAGGCTGGGGCAGGAGGGAGGATCACTTGAGCTCAGGAGTTTGAGGCTGCGGGGAGCTGTGATCATGCCATTGCACTCTAGCCTGGGTGACAGAGTGAGACCCTGTCTCTAAAAACAAATAAATGAATAAATAAATAAAATCAATTAATTCATTTAACTGAAACTGACAAAGGGAAGGAATGTATTCAGGCTTGAAATTTTGTTTGGAAACAATTAAGTTCTGCCTTTCCCAAAATATAGATTGTGCAATAAATGGGGAACTTGGCTAGAGTAAGATTGTTGACAAAATGTAACTAGACAATTTGAGCTATTTTTAGTTATTATGTTGGCTGTGCTTAATAACATTTAATATGAACATTTACTTACATGGAAGTTATTCTTTCAAGACATATGAAGAAATAGTTGGCACTTATTTTGGAAAAATACTCAGTTTTTATTAAAAAATAAAAATAGGCCTGGTGCAGTGGCTCATGCTTGTAATCCTAGCACTCTGGGAGGCCGAGGTGGGAGGATCGTTTGAGCTCAGGAGTTTGAGACCAGCCTGAACAAGAGTGAGACCCCGTCTCTACTAAAAATAGAAAGAAATTAACTGGACAATTAAAAATATATAGAAAAAATTAGCCAGTCATGATGGCACATACCTGTAGTCCCAGCTACTTGGGAGGCTGAGGCAGGAGGATCGCTTGAGCCCAGGAGTTTGAGGTTGCTGTGAGCTAGGCTGATGCCACGGCACTCTACTCTGGCAACAGAGTGAGACTCTGTCTCAAAAAGAAAAATAAATAAAATAAAATAAAAATAAAAATAAAAATAAAAACCAACCAACCAAACAAACAAAAAACCCCTATCCTTAGGAGAGATAAATATTCTCATTGACTTTAAGTGGGGTGAAGTTGTGTTAGGAGATATAACACTTTATTTTAAAAATTCATGACTGTACAACTGATTCTGAAGAAGTAAAAATTCTCATTTATAAAACATTTTAACCCCCCCCCCTTTTTTTTTGCTTTCAAGTGTGTTTTGTCACTGAAAGTGGCCTAATAAAATTTTACCTGGTAGAGAAAATTAGGGGAATTGCTTTTATAAATAAGAATAATTTTTAATTAACTAGTTGACAAAAGGGGTCCTTCTAAAGTTGTTGAAGATGAACGAACACTTCTCTTCGGTAGATTGTTTCCATTACAATCTTTCTCTCACTATTTTTTTCCTTCATAAGTTGGTAGAAGACAGTTTGAGTTCTGTCCTTGGCAAGTATCACGTACCGTCAATGAGTGGATATGAAGTCATGAGATGGTAAACACCTAAAACATCTGGTGACTCAATCTACTTTCCATAAGTCATGTTTCAGCCAAATCAAAGAGAGTAGCTGCCCCAGTTCTGGAGCTTGCTTCACTATACTTGGAGCTCACGCTTCTGTGTTGTCTTGGCCTCCTCTGAAAAACCTGAGCCCTCTGGAACTCCCAGTGGAGTGGGGCCCTGGTATATGCTCAGAATCGCCTTAGATGGAGCCAACTTGGAGTCTAAGCAGATAACTATGTGTTGTCCCTAGTACTGCAAACCCACAGGTTGCTTGGCAGACAGTCCAACTCATGACCCCTCCAAAAAATGGAAGAGCAGAGGCTGCTGTTTTTCTGCTGCTCATGTGATTGGTTCAGGAACAGGGGCAGGTCTGGACAGCAAGACCCATCAATAGAACCACCAGAGAGACGACCAGTAGGGGGCGCCATGACCACCCCCATCTATTCCGTTGTGCTTAGGTTAGTATTTGCAAGGCGTGCATTTATCTTATACCTCTGTGAAAAAATCCTACATAGTCATGGCTTAGAGTAATAAAAATAACAAAATAATACATATAATATAAAATATATAGCAAAATAATGCATATATAAGAATTCTAATAAAATAAAAGCAGTCCCTAGCCTCACCTTACCCCTTCTCATCTCCCTTTTCTACTTCCTTGCCTCAGAAGTAACTGCTTAAAAATATTTCAATTCTTTATTCTTGTATATATTTTCTTATACAATGTGTTTCTATAAATATTTCTTGATTTTTCATTTTATTTATTTATTTATTTTTTTTGAGACAGAGTCTCACTGTGTTGCCCAGGCTAGAGTGCCATGGCGTCATCCTCGCTCACAGCAACCTCAAACTCCTGGGCTCAAGTGATCCTCCTGCCTCAGCCTCTCAAGTAGCTGAGACTACAGGCATGCACCACCATGCCTGGCTTATTTTTTCTATATATTTTTAGTTGTCCAATTAATTTCTTTCTATTTTTAGTAGAGATGAGGTCTCGCTCTTGCTCAGGCTGGACTTGAACTCCTGAGCTCAAACAATCCACCCGCCTCGGCCTCCCAGAGAGCTAGGATTACAGGTGTGAGCCACCGTGCCCGGCCGATTTTTCATTTTAGATATTGTCTATTGACTGCCTACAAATCTTTCAAGTAGAGTTATGTAGCGTATTTAGTTAAATACTTTTTATTGTCTAGCGTGGCTCATAGCCTAAGCCATATAGTGGACTGATTAGATTTTCTTTCTTCTACACTTTTTTGTCCCCTGATGTTAATATTGTCTCAGTTTTTTCTTTCATTGCTTTGTATTCTTTAATAGATATCTACTAGTACCTGACATATACTCAACAAGTGCTACATGCCATGTGTTGTTGTAAGTAATTTAAAGGTAAGGGGTTAGTAGATAGAAGGTGGGGCATGTTGTGTCTTGGCTTAAAGGGACAAAGTCCAGTTCCTGGCTATGCCACACGAGATCTGTCCCTTGGCTAGCCTCACGGCTGTACTCCTTGTCTTTTCCTTTTCCTTATTTTGCATTCCAACCCCATTGGGCTTGTTTTAGTTGCTAGCATTTATGATGCCCACTCTTACTCCTTGGCCTTTTCACCAGCCTCCTGCTGCCTGACTCACTCTTCTGTTCCCTTCATTCACCTTCTATTCATCCTCAGGTGCCAATCTCCCCCCACCCTATACACTGTTCCATTGTCCTGCAACGTGCTCCTGTGGCACTGTGTTCTTTTACTCACCACTCTTTATGTTTATGACTTGGTTAACACCTGTTTTTCTTGCTAAACCATAGGCTCTGTGAAGATGGGGCCTCGTTAGTCTTGTTCTCTTCGACGGCCCCAGTGTTTAGCACATCGTAGGCTGTTTATACATTTTAGCTATTGTATGACTGGGTCTCTAAGGAGAATGACAATGATGCAAATGTACACAAAAACATTGCAATAAGTCAGGCTGAAAAAATGCTATGTAAAGTAATATATTGTTTTCTCACATAAAGTTGTTCCCGTTTCTCCTCTACATTAACAAATTGCCTAACTTTAAATTGGCCAAGGCTTGTTGCAACTATAAAATGAGAGACATGTGGCTTCACAGATTGGGCAACCTGAGTCTCAGTCCAGTCCTTAGATTATGCAAATGATCATGGGCAGCTTTGAAGAAGTTGATTAACATCTTGAGGTATCAGCATGGTGGGCCTGGGCTTCTCTAACCTTCTGTCTACCACAACACACTTGAGGGGTGCACTGTGCCGAAAGCAGTGGCTCTTTGACCAGTGAATTCAGAGAGACCAGTGGAGGGGTGTTGGGTTCTGCCCCCTGGAGCCTCCAGTCTATTAAGGAAAGCAGACAATTTGCAAGTAAATACATACGTAAGTATGTACTTGTAGATTGAAAATGTAGTGTCAAACTGGAGATCAAATGGTGCTGGAGAATAAAGAGGAAGCTCGACATAAGCAGCCAGCGAAGGAGGGTATGAGAAAATGTCATTTAAGTAAAAAGTCAGAGACAGGGTATTCCAAGCTAAGGAAGAGCTAGTGCAAAGTCTTTAGAGTGGGTGATGTTAAGCTAGTTATGTCTCTAAAACAGCATGGTTATGTCTAGGACCCCAAAGGAGTCCATTGTGGTTGGAATGGAGGAAGCAAAGGAGGGCAAGCTCAAAATGAAGTTTGAGAGGCAGGCAGGGGCCTCATTATCCAGGGTTATGAAGCCGATGTTGCTCAACCTGTGGTCTGCACATGGGCTGCTGGTCTGCACTCTGTTGGCTTTCTGTCTGCAATGAGAAAAGGAGCTTGTGCAGACATGAATCAACCATATCACCTAGAATGCTTTTTAGCTGAGCTTATGCACATACACATGCACTCACACATTTGTAGAAGGCTTTCTCAGTGAAAGGAGTGAGTTGATTTATACTATGTTCTGCCGTAAGCTCCTTACCTGGTTGTAGACCAACACTTTGAGTGCGCAATGTAGAAAGACATTAAGGATTTCAGTAGATGTGAGTGTGATTTTGGTGGTGGGGGAGTAGGGGAACTATGGCATGGTAAAGTCACTTTTCAAAGTGACTTCCATGGCTGTAGAACAGAGTGGAGTGGGAAGTGGGCAGGAGAAGAGATCAGTCGGGAAAATATTCTGGAGAAGAAATGACAAAGGCCCGGATCAAGATGGTGGCAATGGAAGTGGAAGACTAGTGGACAGAGTGTGGGAGATTTTCAAGGTAGACTCTATAGCATTTTCTCTTAGAGTGGAAGATGGGGAGTTCAGAGGGCAATTTAAGCTTGACCCCCAGGTTTCTGCTCTGAACAACTTTGTGAATTTTCACATCGGTGATTGAAATGGTAACAGTGGGGAATGAATGGGTTTAGAATTGGGGAGGCGGTGTGCATGGATATCAATAATAGTAGCTATTACAGTGGGGTTTTAAATAACAGGAGCCTTTCTGAGACATCTGTAAGAAGAAATTTTTTAACTCTCCAAACTTACAAGGAGATCTTTCATCATGAGTGATTCAGCTATGTGACTAAGCCAAGTTGTATGGCTATCAGGAGCTTGACAGGTGCTTCTGAATGGTTGAAATTATAAATGTTAAATCCATGAATACCTAAGAGTACATTCAGGGTGGGGAGTAAGTTCCATCTTAACTGTCAACTCTGATGAATTTTTTGCAGATGCTCAAAGCACTGTTTGGAGGCTGCATCTGGATTTAGTGAAAAGAGTGCTGTCATCAATTTTCAGCGTATCCCTTAGGTGCGGGGGGGAAGTGTGGCAGCAGACATTTGCTGACCTTCTGCAACTTTCAGGTAGAGAAAATGCATTGGAGAAATGCCTCAACATGTGTGGCACCAGGTATATCATTTCCAACACTGCAAAATGGAACAAGCACTCAACTTTGAAGGGACTGTCTATGTGATTAAAACTTGGAACAGATCCCAAGAGCTGAAATACAATGTTGTCAGTGTTCCTTCCCCTGACCATGATATTTGAACCAAAGCTGGCTGATAACAACTGAGAAGCCTTCTGGGATGTCAATGTGATTTCATTCTGGGATCCATTAGGTATAGAAAAACAGCCCAATTAAGACTGGGCAAATTCCGCAGGTCTGGCTAGGCCAATTGCCATGGAGTCAGATCATGTGGCTGTATTGGGTGATATGGTGGACCATTCTCAATTTCCCTTATCTTGTTCTATGCACAAAGATGGTCTGCTTTCTATTTACTTATTTCCATTGGATTTGTCGCTATCATCCTCCCCTGCCTCTGAGGCTTTCCTAGCAAGTGGACGCCTTTTGCTTCCTACCCTGCAGGACTCAGGTGACTGAGTGAAGCACTACGAGACTACAGGCTAGTTGGGATTCATCAGAGAGTGGCAGCGTTTTGATCAACAAACATTGGGAAGGATGCTGCCAATCTCTGCTCAGGTGGTAGAGACAATAGGCTTATGTACAATGTTAGAGATGATTATCCAAGGATTCTGTCAAGACTCCGTGAATAATAACAACAATAATTATCATCATGATGACGCAGAAGAGGAATAATGATTTTGGAAAGTCAGTGAAACAAGTCATATTGGTTTTCTGGCTGAAAGCCAGCCTCATTTTCTATCAAAGGCAGACAACTGGTGATTTTTATAATTTAGACCATTTTGTAAAGGGGCTGCAGAATTCACTACTGGACAAAGAAAACAAAAAGGGGTCAAATTCAAAAGAATCACTTTCAATTTGCCCTGAGATATTTGCTGGGGTTATGAAAATGAATCGAGAAAGCAAGTGCACACCCGCTTCTGTGTTAATATTTTTGTGGACTCACAGAAGGAGTTGGGGGATGTTTGAGGTCATCTAATCTACGTGGTTTCAAACTCTCTATTCTGTATAATAGCATATTGTATTTTTTTTTTTTTTGAAATAAATTCTTTTGCTGAACTCCAAAGCAAAACAGGCGAAAGCAGTAATGTTGGTGGAGGAGATAGAATGAAAGTCAAGAGCATGACGAACCTGGGCTTGTACTTCTCCCTGCCCACCTAGTTTTTCCACGGGACACTTGTGTTCTAAGGTCTCAGTTTGAAAGCCACTGACCTAAGCCAACCTCCTCATTTTATAAACAGGAGATAAGGTGACTTGCTCAGAATCACACAGTAGATTACCTGGCTGGACCAGCTTCCTGTGCAATGATCTTTCCACTAAGCCACACTTGGGTGTCAATAATGGCCTTTCTGCCTCCTTGACCCCATCTAGATCTCCCAACCTCTTATGTCAACAGGGGTCCCTTCATCACTTTCTCCCCACGTGTCTCAAGAGACTGTGTCCCCATTGCTGTAATTCTCATGACAGTTTAAAGGAAAACTGCACTGTCTCCAGAGAGTTCAGAAAAGAGCATTGGATACATCTTCCACAGTGACATGGGGCTCCAGGGATGCTGTAAGGGTTCTAGTCCATCACCAATACAGAGAAACACTGTCTTGTCATATTTTTTCCTATTCCCTGGTCATGGGTCAGGAGAGAGTAACAAGAAGTTCTCTGCAGTCCTCATGTTGTTTTGAATTCTGTTTCTCTTTCTCAGAAGTGATTGTATCTGGTCTTTGATAAAGGATAAATTCACATATCCTGTTTTGTGAGAGTTTTAGTCATGTGCAGTTAATAGACCGTTACAAAGCATGAGAGTAACTGTCACCTGGATAAAAGAAGTGCTAGTTTTACATGGACTTGTATTTCTAAATTTAACCAATTTTTGGAGCTAGATACAATCTTAGAGAATTTCTCATTCATTTTTTGTTCTCTTATAGATGAGGAAACTGATGCCCAGAGTGGTGAAGGAGTGGGTCAACAATGAATCAGCTGGTTAAAGTGTGAACTAAGGCCTTCTCACTCAAGGTGCATTGCTCATGTCACTCCTTAATTGGGTTGACACCCTGAGCCAGGTAAACTAGGGATCGGAGGAAGAGTAGGGTGAGGTCACAAAGATGAACAGGGTCTCAGCTTTCAAAGGGCTTGGAGGTGAGAGGTGGAGCAGGGTAGGGATGACGCAAAGAACATCAGTGGCCCTGGCCTTCCAAGAGCTCATTGTCTCGAGAGAGAGACAATCAGTAAACAAACGGGGACAGAGCAGTGAGAGACGTGCAAAGTGCCAAGGGAGCACAGAAGAGGAAGTGACTAAGACAGCCGGCGGAGACCAAGAAAGGCTTCACATAGGAAATGACACGGAAACTGGGTCATGAAGGGTGAGTAACTGTCGACAGAGGAGATGGGGTGAGTTTCCAGGCAGGGGAGCTACATGTGCAAAGGCACGGAGGCACAACACGCAAAAGCCGGTGATACGTGGCAGTGTGAGCAGTTCAGAAAGCAGATGTTTGCACGTCGCCCTGGTTTGAAGACAAGTCACGGCCCAGGCTCCATACTGCAGCTGGCAGAGCCTCGCATGTGGTGGCCCTGCACACCTTCCCAAGCTCATTTCTTGCTGCCCAACCCCAGCCACACTCCCTCCTTTCTGTCCCTGGATCATCACAAGTGTAATTCCACTTCAGAGCTTCTGTACTTTCTGCTGTTTCTTTCTGGAACATTCTTCCCCCTCAGCCCCTGTTTGCATGGTTGGCCCCTTCCCATGCCTCAGGTCTTACATGCTTAGCCAGGCCATCCATGGCCATTTTCTTTTTTTCTTTTTTATTTCAGCATATTATGGGGGTACAGATGTTTAGGTTACATATGTTGCCCTTGCCCCCCC
>NW_012154729.1:7379953-7402302 GCF_000956105.1 Propithecus coquereli
TTCCAGCACATATCATGAGGAATGCGCTGTGACCTGTGATTATTTTCCCTGTCACCATGTGTACTGCCTCCCTGCCTCGCTGGAAGGTAGTATGAGACATGAGGGTGGGGACCCTGTCTGGTTTCTGGGGTATGCCTAGTGTGCCCAGGTCAGTCCCTGACGCTGCGCTCAATAGAAATTGTTGAGTGAAGAAATGAAAATATCAATCAATGCATGAATGAAAAATCTGGAAAGAGATTGGTTTGAATATCTTCCATTGGTTTCTCCAGGTCCAGTCTCCCCTCTTCTCCATCCAGTTCTGTGTCATGGAAGGCCGACCTCTGTGGACCACATCAGCATCTTCCCTCTGCATTGGATTTGGACAATAGGGAACAGGTAAGGGAGAGAGAAGAGTTGGTCAGGATGGCCTTGAGCTGGCTTCATCCTTCCTTGAAAGGTCTCTACGAGGGTTGGCTCCATGCAGCCTCTCTGCTCCTTCCTTTCATCACTTCAGAATTGGGGGACAGGCACCTGCTCCTAGCTTTCTGTGTCGCTATCCCTTGTGGTTTCTCTATAACTACTTCTCTGTAGTCCTTTTATTCATCTCTCCTCAGCTGACTTATGCCAGTCTATTTTCTGCCAGGATCCATAGAGATACAAGAGGATGGGGGCCAGGTTACGAAACACTTTACATACATGTAAGGAGCTCAGACCATATTTATTTGGCAGTGGAGAACTATTAGAGATAGATCTTTATGCAGGGGCTATGGACTGAATGTTCATTTGCCCTCAAATTCATATGTTAAAATCTTAACCCCCAATGTGAAAGTATTAGGAGGTGGGACCTTTGGGAGGTAATTAGGTCATGAGGGTGGAGCCCCCATGAATGTAATTAGTGTCTATATAAAAGGGACCCAGAGAGCTAGCCGGCTGTTTTTCCAATGAACGAGGACACAGAGAGAAGACGGTCATCTGTGAACCAGGAAGCGAGCCCTCACCAGACACGTTATCCACCTGCATCCCGATCTTAACCTTCCCAGACTCCAGAACTATGAGAAATAAATGTCTGTTGTTTAAGCTGTCTAATCGATTGTATCTCTTTATAGCAGCCCAAGCTGACTGAGACAGCATGTGTATGACATGATCCAAAGGTGAGGCAAACACCTGGAGTCAGTGTAGAGCATGTTCTTCAAACTTTTGGCAATGTGCCCCATCATGTTTGAGTATGTCCTGCTAATAAATGCATAGGTGTTTACTTATAAATTACATAGATGTATGCTTGTACTAATAACTTTTGTATAGTATAAAATATATAAGGCTATTCAAAAGAATAAGATAAAGGTAAAATAAATCACACTTAAAATATTTCACATTGATTTTCAATTTTTCTTTCACTAAAAACTATACTATGAATATTCTGATTGCTTAGTTTTTAAGTGTCTTACTAAATATTATAGCCAGTGTTTTATTATGCACTTAGAGTGACACATTCATTTTTAAGGGGGATACAGAAAAATTTATATTCCAAATCACCTTCTTGGGTAGGGGAGGGCTAATCTCATGTCAGATCTAATTGTATTATGTAATTTTGGGGGCTTCTAATATGGTGACAAAGTGCCTCTACTAAGTGGAGAAGGGGCAACTTTTCCCACTCATATGGCTTGCTTTGTTGTATCATCTTTGGCCCATGATTTATTTTTAGAAGTCTTTTTAAGTTTCTCATCTATTTTGTGATTGTTCAGTAAGTTAGAATTAGACAATAGTTCTGCATATTCACTTGACTCATCATACATCATAGCGAATAAACAAATAAACTTGCGAGGGGAGCACTGTGCCCTCCTCTGACCGGTGGACCCTCATTCTCCCCCAGGACTCCACCCATATCCTCCGTGGGAGGGGATCACTAGCACGTAGACTGTGAGTGCCACGTCATATTAAATATCAGAAAAGCTTAATCTCTTATTAGATTAAGTCTTAGATTAAAATAGTCTTAGATTAAAATAGTCTTAGATTAGTTTTAGATTAAAATAAATGTATACAGAAATTCTAATGTTTTCTCCCATTCCTCCAGTGATAGTTTTGCACACCTGCTGGGGTGTATGTACTTCACTTTGAAGACTACTGGTATAGATGGTGGGTAGAATCTAGAACTAGACGACCAGTTAGGAGGCTGTTTTCACAGATCCTACATTGGTGGGTCCTTTTAAAGCAATGAGATTTGTATTAATTTCCACTCAAAGCCCTGTTATCCCTGTGGCTTCTTTCCATGCTAATTTTCTTATTCTTTTCCATATCCCTAGCAAAGAAAAAAAAAGAAATTATAATACTAACCACTTATTAAACACCTAATTTGGCCTACATTAGTAAACACAGATCAAGAACCAGGAGTGTTACGTATCATTTTGAGCTTATGCTAAAGGAAAGACTGGGGGCTTTCGATATATGATATAAATAAAAGTTCAGAACAATTCTGCAAGATCAGCACAATTTTTACCTTTTTACCATGAAAAAACTTACTTGGAAAGATCAAGGAACTTGCCCAGCAGCTACTAAGTGGCAGAGAAAGCTTGAATTTAATTCAGGTCAGCCTGTGCCCAAAGAACTTGTCCCTAACCTACTACATAATGCAGATTAAAAAAGAAAGAAAGACAGAAAGAAAGAAAGAAAAATTTGGGAAGCTTTTGTCAAATGGCCTTGATTTTCTCAGTAAAATAAAAGAAGAGGATTAGTGGACTTAAAAGGCTATGAAATGTGCTCACTGCCCAGCTTGAAGGCAGAGCATCTTTGAAGCTATTCTTTTTCCTTTTCTCCACATTCAAACCAAGAATCTGACACCCTTTCCCGATAGCAAATCCACTCGTGTTCCATCATGATTTCCCTATGGTTCCTTCCACTCCAGCTGGAGGTACTTTGCTTGTTACCAGTTAATGCTCTAAGTGAGTAAGGGTTTGCAAGGGGGAAAAAAAAGAATGCATGTTTCCTTGTACTTGATTATTTTTGCTTTATTTTTTCTGAACCTAAGTTACAAGATGTTGAGGTGAATGTCAAATAAGGTTGAGGGTTCTTGGAGAGAAAATGGCAGGAGACCACTCAGAAAAACACTTAAAGGGGAAGGTCACAATTATATGATGAGAAAAGGAGTTTTTCCGTTCCTTATATAAACCCTGATGAAAACGTCTATTTCGCTAGCTGCTAATCACAGTCCCTATGGAGCTATGGGCACCACCATCATATCTGTCAGATCTCCTGAAAGTCTTGAGTCCGATCAGTCTCTGTCTTCCTTCTCAGAGACCTAGTATTCCAAAGGGTCACGGCTATGGAAAAGGACATGGGGGAGGGGTGTTCTAGCACAGGTATCGGGAAGATAACAGCCTACAGAGGAAGTGAGGCGAGGGCTTCCATGACTGTTAGAACGGCAACCATGGAGGTGGAGAACAAACCAAGAACTCAACCAGACAGGCATGGGGTGATCGCTGAGTTGTATGTGGAAATGGCCCTCCTGTGTCTAGCTCTTTAAACACTAGGCTTTCCTATACACTGTTACGTGCTCTTCCAGAGAAGGCTGATGGAAAAACAAGTCACTTCAGCTTTTGATAAATACATTTTCAAAAATTATAGTTTAGGGTGGGAGGGAAAACAAACAGAGAATTTTGTGCCTACCAAGCAATTCACAGTCATCCACCACGGTGCCTTGGAAATACAAAACATTATGTTAAGAACATGAAAAGGTAGCACTTTTAATATATTTCTACTATTTCTGACTGAATAGGTCAAGCAATTCCACACTGTTGAATACTGCACTTTTTTCCTGGCTTGGGAAATTTTAGAAGGCATTAAGATTCTTTAATAAGCCCAGAGAGTAGAATGTTTCTATTGGGACACACACTTGTGGATCTGCACACACAGAGGCACACACCCCCTTGGAACTGTGGACAAAGAGCCGCTGCTGTCTTTCCTGCAGTGGGCTTCTCTGGTCTCCACCAGCAATGAATAGTGCAATCACTCTGGGCCTTGCACTGGGGTGTGTGGGGTGAGGTTGGAAAACACTGAGTTGTTAAACACTGTTGGAAAAACTCACTCAACCCTGAGACCGGTCCAATCTTTCCCACACCCAGGCTTCACCACAGCTCAATACTCCTTTTTTTTTTTAACCTCCCATTGACTCCCTCTATTTCCTCAGTTCCACTGTGATGCTTTCAATATGAATTTTCAACTCAACAATGCATGCTCCCATTTTTTCCTACCCCTTCTCCCTCCCCTTTCATCCTATGTTAGTGGCCTAATCCTCTCATAGTTGATCATTTGCTTGTCTCTTTCCCGGGAAAGATTTGTTTCAACTCAGCTCATTTATTTCCCCGCCAAATCCTTCTGTTTTCTCACCTTTTGTTTGGCTTGCCTTCCCTCTGCCTGGGTACTGGGTCACATTCCATTGTTTATCGCATTTTCATTCCTACTGGTACTGTTTCCTCTGTGTAGATAATGCTCAGTTCTCCCCTTCACTCAAAATATCTGTTTCTTCTTGAAATTTTGGCTCTATTTCTCAAGCTACCATCTCAACTCATCCACTAACCTTTACTGCTAGCGTTTTCCAAGAGCACATATTTTATACTTAAAAAACTCTACTTCATGATTCACGGACTCTATTTCTGTTTCTTCCATTCTTTTCACACCACATGTGGAATGGCTGAAGGACAGAGAGATGTTTAGTTTGAAGAAGAGAAGTCTCAAGTTTGCCATGTACTTTGTGTTAAAGTATAGACAGGCTCTCAGGTGGGGGAAGGATTACTTGTTTAATAAGCCTAAAGTGGAGAATGAAAATCAGCAAGAAAAAGCTCCAGTGAGGCAAATTTCAATGCAATATCAGGAAGAATTTTATTACCATCTGAATTATCCAAGGATGAAGTGGACTTCTGTGGGCAACAGCAAATTATCTGTTACTGGAGGTAGTCAAGCTTAGATTAAATTGTTGTAAAATAGATGGAAGCATCCAATGAGCTCTCAGACCAGACAGGTGCTTCTTAATCCTGAGATTTTGTGATTATCACAAAGTCATTTTCAAGTTCACTCTGGTTTGACCTGACTGCAACATAAGCCATCACTGTGTTCAGGTTGTACTTATTTTTTGTATGTTGTATACAAACAAAAATAATAATGGTCATTATGAAAAATTTTAAGCAATACAAAGTGTGCAAATGACATGGAGAGGTATGTATGGATTTGAGTTATGTTTTGAAAGGATAGTCAAGAGAGTAGATATGACTGCCCAACCCATTCCCTCTCTGGGTCAGGGTTTTGAAGGAGGAATTGGGGTTCAGCCGGTAGATGTATGGGAGGAGATATCAGAGTGAGGAAATAGCTTATGTTAGTGCACTGAAATATAACACAGCATATCGAGTCAGGAATTGCAGGTTATTTAGTGTGACCACAGTGGAAGGTACAGGGATGTGGTAACAAATGAGGCAGGAGAGGTAGGTAGGAATAATCAGATCATGAAGGGTCTTGTATGTTATTCTAGGGAGACTGGACCTATCATGGGGATGGGGGGGCATTAAAGAATCTTAAACTTGGGAGCCACGTGGCAGTTGTGTGGAAAATGAATATAGGAGGGATAGTGAGGAGGAGTGAGACAAACCCAAAAGAAGGAAGACCACTTAGATGATTACTACAAAATCCCAGAAGGGAGATGCCAAAGGCCTGACTGGAATCTTGCACATTGAAATTTCAATGTCTAACGTTCATTAAATATTGCTAAAATGAGGGAATGGTTCTGGTCTCATATTCTTGCTAGATCTACCTCTGGGAATCTGGGTTTTCAGATGGGCTCTTGCTCTCAGCCTTTGCCATGGGAATATATATGCCAGTGCTAGCCTACTGGATGGTGAGAGACAACTGGAGCATAGCTGAGGCCTCCTACTCATCTCAGCCAAAGTGATCTTAACTGCTGACAGTCAGCTGACTCCCAAGCATGTAAGTGAGCCCAGCTCAGGCCAGACGAACTGCCCAGCTGAACCCGGCCTAAATCAGCAACCTGCAGACTTGTGAGCTGAATAAACACTTATTATTCAAAGGCACCAGGTTTTGTGGTTATTTGTTATGAAGCATTATGGTGGCAAAAGATAACTGATATACAACATGATAGTGGGCAAATCACTTCACACCACAGGCTTAGTTTTTTTAAAAAAACTTTTTCATATGTAAAATGAGTGTACAATAACTTCTTCACAAGATGACTGTCATAATTAAATTCATTAAATTGGAAAAGGTATGTGAAATTGTTTATCACTACCCACGGCATAATTGGCATGTAATCTATGAGAGTTCCTTCTGTGCTGCACATTCTGCCTTTAGATCTCTCCCAACTGAAGAAATACCTTCTTAATGTCCTCTCTGTTGGTCTCTATTCACCATAGACACCACATGATCCATAACTGGTGCCCTGTTTGGAGAACTGCAGTGGAGTCTGCAGGGTACACTGCCAACATTTAAACAGAAAGTCTCTTGTGATACCCAGAAGAATTCTGCAATGTGCTTGAAATTTCCCAGGTTACTTCAAAGATTCCATTCCTTCCAGATCACAGCTCTAGGTTGAAGCCCAGAGAAACACCAGCTGAAACACACACTTTTAAAACTCTTTGCTTGTGACATGTCTGACAACGTCCCCTTGGCCAGAAAAAGTCACATGGCTGGGATGGGAGTCAGAACCTGGATATGGGAAGGAGTAAATAATTGGGGAATTAATACAATCAATCTACCACATTCAGCTAGTAGATGTCAGCTGAAATTTATTCCCAAAGCCGTGGCCGGTCATTTGTTGTGTAGCATGCTGCTTTGCAAAAGGAAGCTCCATGTCATCTGAATTGGGCCTAGAAAATGTCATCACTGGTTTCAAAGAAGGTGCATTTATTTAATCCTTTGTATTGTTTCCAGTTCACCCTCTGGCCCAAGATGGATTTGATTCAATTTATTTATTTTTATTTTTTAAAGAGAGAGCTATTAAGGAGAGAAGCACTCCAAGGCCATTTTTACTGATAGGAAACCTACTCAGGTACCATTGGATTCTACAAACCTCCATAAAGGATAGTATTGGATGTATACAGTTTCATCTTTTCATAGTAATTTTGATATTTCCAAGAGGAGAGGCAGAAAATGAGATGCCTATGGCTAATGCGCATTCAAAAGGACTTTCTTAAAGTGGCAGCTAAGTCCAAGAAGATTGCAAGTTCAATTTAAAAGGTCAGGAGCATTTGTCCACCTACAGAGATCGCGTAGCTAAAAAGCGCTGGGATTGTTTTCGCTGCCCTGGGGAGCTTTGATTTTAGGAATGCATTCTTCTTCTTCTTCTTTTTAAAGAAAAGTTGTGACCACCTCTTTGTGTTCCAGGAGGAGAAGAATAAAACTTGACCTCCTTTTGTTCCAACAATAGCCTGCAACTGTCTCATTCCATTGACTCAACATGTATCATCCGTCAGTCGTCAACTCTCCTTCCAGGACAGAGCTGCATTCTCCTTGTGATATCACTTTGCTATGTGGTGTCCTTTTTCATCTAGTTTCAGAATTTAAAGGAAAAAAAAAAGACCATGAAAAATGTGTAAGTTGGATGCTATTCATTCACTTATTTATAAATAAATGGAAACTGACAGGCACCTCTTCAGAAAATGTTTACTCTCTGGACAAGTGTTGATGACATGGGCTGAAAGTCACAGTCTGGTGCCACCAGGACCAGCTGCTCCTTCAGTTGTTACCATTGTGCAGCCTTGCTTTCGCTGTGGCTTGGCACATGCATTTTCAGCCTGCCTTACATTGAGTCTCCAGGATACTTTATCTCTGGCACTGTCTGCAGGAGACAATAGGTGGGCCTTTTGACCAGCTCTGAAAGCTTGGGCTTTGTGTGCTCTTGGTCTCTGGTGCTACGGTTGTTAACAAAATGAGCTTCGCCTGATGCCAACGGATGCATCTGTTGTTGGCCCAGTAACTTCGCTTCATGGAAATGGCACTTGATATTTTTGCTCTTCATGCTGCCGGGCTGACATTTACTAAACCAGACAAATGTTTTTGTTTTCAGTAGAGAAGAAACACTGCTCATTGCTTAGCTAGGGGAGCAGTGGATTAAGCTATTGGATTTATAGTAGATCTCAGATTGGCTCAAATCACAGATCCTGGATGATCTTTCCTCAACCACTCCCAAGTAGTTGAGGGAGTAGTTGAGGGGCTGTTGAAGAATTGGGGGATGAATTCCTGGTGTTTCCCTGTATAAACCCCAGATAGTATAAGCCTGTTACACAATTATAACAAGAAGTTAAGTCCTTGTCTACTGATCAGTCTACCAATCAACCAACAAGCATATCTTTAGCACGTGCTTGAATACTGGGCACTGTTTTGGGTTGTGGGAACACAAAGGGGCATTGGTTATAATCCTTGCTTTAGAGGTGGACAATTTGATTAAGAAAAATTACACACACACACACACACACACACACACACACACAGAGGTATGGTTTTGCACTCAGGAGGGGGAGGGTTTAAGAAAGGGAGAGATCACTGTGAATTGAAGTGCCCAAGAAAGACTTCCTTGGGGGAAATGAAATTTAAACCTAATGTGAAAGACTAACTGATGCATTGAGGGCTGAGTGAACCCAGATGGATAAAAACACGTAGTCATAAACAGAGCTATTCGTGGATGCACAAGGGTTGTCTTAGAACCGAAAACACCCTATGCCTTTAAAAATCACATTTTTTAGCCCACAGGATGCACTACGTGTTTATTTGCTGTATCCTCCAAAGACTTCAGTAAGCTAAGGGGAAAGAGGAAGAGAATGATACGTATTAGCCACCTACTGTTTGCCATGCACTGTGCTGTCTGCTTTACACGTGTAATCTCATTTAGTTCATCTGTAGTCCCGTGAACCATGCATTATTGCTCCTATTTACAGAAGAGGAAACCGAAGCTCAGAGAAGTTAAATCACTTGCCCAGGTCTCTCAGTTCTGAAGTGGCTGAGACCCCTGCGTTACTTACAGCCTGTGACTTAATTCAACTTTTAGGGCAGTCAAGAAAGGAGAAAAGTTCATTATCAATTCTGTTTCTAAAATATGTATTTGAAATGCTGCTTGTTAGCTGAAAACATTGTCAGTAATTACAAAAATGAATTAAAATGACAAAAAAGAAAAATAACAGTAAAGAGAAATAAAACAATTGATGCATATCCTTTTGGGACACATCTGTCATGGGATTTGTCACGGGAAGAACAAGGTCTATGTGTGTGTGTGTGTGATGCTGGGAACTACAATCTTTTTAATCTGATGCACTCTGCACAATTTAGGTACTTACTAACAGGGTCTGTGGCTGATACATTAGAATTCTGTTACAAAATCATGAAGAACATTGAGATTCCTTTCTGAATCTCAAAGTGACAAATGTTCTATAGCTAAAATATTGCTTTGGGGAAACCAAAATAGACCCACTGCACCTAAAATAATGAGCCAAAAATATAAGGAAAAAATAGAAAATGGATACTCACAGCAAGGCAGAATGTTATACTTGAGTGATGGTTTTCAAATTTTCCTCTGTGGGTCATACTCTAGCATGGCCCGTCTATTCTCCCATGGGCCTCATCTTGCAGAGTCGAGGTCCTTTAACACTCTTGGCCATCCCACCTCTGCTGTCCTGCATGAGTGCAGTGATAGTGGTTCTTACATGTCATCACCCAGGACAACGGCTTGGCGAGGCAGCAGACTAGGAAATGCAACGATGCTGTTTGCGCAAGCAGTTGCTTGCAGACTGTAACTTTGTCCAGTGTCCTTTAGCTACTCTTGGTGAATTTCCAGAAGAGTAAATAATCCCTTATAGTAAATCCCATTCCCTCCATGACCCCTGACTGGAAACATCACCGAGCTCCTGCATGACCTTCTTTTGCATTTTGGGTTCATACCTGGACCAAAGTAAGCAGCTCTGAGCCCTGCAACTAGGACGAAGGAGATGATGACTTCATCTCATCTATGCTACCGTCTCAAGAATTTGTCCCTTTGGGTCTTGCTGAAAAGTAGCTCAACATCTAAATACCTCTCTCGCCAGGACCACCTGCCTCTATAATCTATGGCAGGCTGTATTTTTCTGGAAGAAATGGCAAACTTCTTCATGGTGACACGTAACACACACAGAAAAGTACACCAAGCAAATATATAGCTTAATGAATTATAAAGTGAATGCTCACGGAATTGCCACTTAGGACGGAGAATATAACATTGCCAGCACCTCAAATGCTTGCTGAGTGTCCCTTTCCAACACAGCCATCTCCTTTCTCAAGATAATCCTTGTCCTGACTTATTTAGTAACCATATTTGTGTGTGCATTTTGATCATTTTACCAATAAACACCATAGTTTGGGAACTGACAAACTTTTGGGCATTTTACTGCCTTTCAGTTCACCAAGGAAGGACTCCATAACACAACCTAGGAGGCTGCAAGGAAGAAGACTTAGGCGTTGGACAAGGCTGGGATGAATCCTAGCCTTGCCATTTTCCAGCTATGCGGCTTTTAGCAGGTCACACACACTCTTAAAGTTCGATTTCCTCATTTATGCAGTTTGGGATAACAAACTCTACCCCCAGGGGTATTGTACGGGAAGTGAGGTAACATATGACACTACCTAACATACCATCAGGTGCTTGGCTGTGCTTAGGAGCCCTGCTCGCCTGAGTTGCTTGCTGTCTGGGGACTTAGGTGAAGTTTTCCTTTGCTGCTTCCAGCCCTCGTTAAAGCTTCTCTGCCTGGCATCCCCTGCCCCAGAGAAGGCTCTCTGAGCTGTCTGATGTGATCGTTCACTCACTCATTCCTGCAGTGTACTGGATTGGGTGTGTGGACGTGTACAGTACCTGGCAAGTAGGAGTCATGGAATCAATGCTGGCTGAATGAATGAATAAATGAATGAGTCATTTGTCCTGGCCCCTTCTCTCAGAGTTTATCATCCGGTAGAGGAGGTAAGACATGAACAGAAATGGTCAGGACGGCAACACGGGGGCATTGGTTAGGAGAGCCAGCTCAACTGCTCCACTTATTAACCGGGACAGCTAAATTAGTTCACTCCGCTTCAGTTTATCCATCTGTAAAATGGGTAATAACAGTACCTATCTTATAGAATCGTGAGAAGTAAATGAGAAAACTAGATAAACTGCTTACAGCAGAGCCTGGGACATTGGAAGCCTTCATTAAATGTGGTTGTTGTTATTACTGTTACTATTGTGAAAGAGTTAGTGATAAAATACTAGAAGAATTTGTAGGAAGAAAGAAGCAGGGAGACTAAATGTCTGGGGACAATTTTTAGAAAGTTTTCAGGTGAAAACCTAATTTGCACTGAGCTTTGAGGCTATATAATATTTAGATTTTACTTTTTTACATCTTAGGGCATTCACAGGTGCTATTCTCTCCTCCGAGTTGTTTTTTCCCTACTTTTATTGCCTAAGTCAGTGGAGTCTTGTCTTAAATGTCATTTTCTCCAGGAAGACTTTCCCTGATCTAGCTGACCAGGTTAGGACACCTGGTCATATATTCAAAACATTGCATGCTTGGTCTTTAGAGGATGAGTTACAATTTGTATTTACATATTTATTCACGTAATTATTAATTTAAATAATTAATAAAATTAATTAATGAAATAATTAATAGAAATTAAACAATTTTAAACTCCCCCATTAGATTGTAAAATTATTTTTAAATTATTATTATTATTTTATTTTATTTCAGAGTATTATGGGGATTCAAATGTTTTGGTTACATAAATTGCTTTTGTACAGTTTGAGTCAAAGTTATAAGCGTGCCCATTACCCAGATAGCGTGCATTGTGTAAGATTCTTGAGGGAAGTGTTTGTGACCTTTGTCCCCATACGACTTTATCCTCAGTGCCTGAACTTATAGTAGACCTCAGTAAATATTTGCTGAATGATTTTATGTATACATGTATTATTTCATATATATATGCAGGCAAAGTCATTTTAAGAGAAAAATAAGAGAAGGAACAGAATCATCTATGTGGTTTATTTAATCTGAAATTCATCTAAGTAATGTACTTAGAGAGTGTTCCCTTTTAGATTAATTTCAGTTACGATTTCACAGACACTCTGCCCCTAAGCACAAAGAAAGTTTCAGTGGGGATTTCAGAGGACGTAAAGATGGAGCAGAGAATGTGGGGTAGGCTGGCAGAGCCACCTGAGAGTAGGCAGGTGCCACTGGTCCCTATAAGTCCTACTTTCCCCAAGGAGGGCCCAGATAAAGGGCCACGTGGTGGTTTGGAAATGGAAATGTTCAAGACACACCTGGGAGGCACCGTGCCCAGTGGCTGGGACCCTGGTATGGCAGTCAGATGCTCTGCTCTAAGCCAGTCTGGCCTTGGCTAGGAGTTCCTTACATATTTTGGATATTAACCCTTTATCAGATAGATGGTTTGCAAATATTTTCTCCCTATGTCTACTTTTCTTGTAATGTTTTCTTTTTCCTAATGACAGTAAAACTATCACTAAATTGAAGACAAGTTCTGGAATCGATAGTGTTTTACAATTGAGGATATATAATATAGTTACTATTTTTTCATTTCTTCTCAGAAAAATATTTCCTATAGGTTGGAGTCTTAATCTGAGAAAAAAAGAGAAATATTTAAAGTTGACACAGAGAAGTATATTACTGTTTCAAGGTATATATAAAAGGAGAATATTTTAGGGAAGCTTTCCAGAAGCTAGTAGATCATGCAACTGGACAGCTTTTGTTTGTTTCCTATTAAATCACTTGTGCAACAATTTTTTAAGAAACATGAGATTCCTTAAGTGGTAAAATGGCTGGAAACAAAAAGAAAAAAGAAAGGAACATGAGAAATTTACTTAACTAGTATGGCACCCCACAAGCTAAAATTCTATTTATAAAGCATTCCTCTTCAAGGAGTTTAAAGTGCTTGGCAGAAAGTTTCTAATAAACTTACAAAACTCATGTGCAATGAGGCCAAGTGTGCAGGAAAGCAGGAATGCAAGAGTTGTTCTATTTCTCTGTTTTGTGGCATACTTAAGTAACTCCTCAAAGGCCAGAAGATCAGTGACAAAGCTGGGAACAAACTCTAAGTTTCCTAATGCCAAAATTATTTGTCTGCTTACTGAATACAATCAACATTTCATCAAGTATTTTTTTTTTGGATTTTTCTTCCCTTTCATTTATTTGCTTGGACAAATTTTCAATTTTTGATTAAAAATTTCTGATTTGTTAACTAGTAGGTTGAGCTATAAATGTAACTGACAAGATGTTTATCTTATGAGTTAAGTGAAAACCTAAGCATCAGAAAGTAACATAAATGTCAGCTTTTATTATTAAAAACCTATTTCATAAACCTAAAATTGGGCACTGAATGTATTGTATCCTTAGATATGACTTTTAAGCCAGTATTTTCAAAGTGTCTATGCTAACCACTGTCATAAAAACAGTAAAAAATTTAGTTAGACAGCAATTAGTCAGAATTATGTGTGTATCGGGTCATTTAAACAGTGAGCATTTCCTTTGAAATATTTAAAAATAACATCATGCAACATTTTCACTACCAAAGGTTATACTTACACTGTGTTAATCAAAAGAACAGTGAACCTTACCTTCATAGAGAAGCTGTGAACATAGATGTACTTAACAGCCTTTCTGGAAGGTAACTTGGCAATGTGTATAAAATTGCAAATGTGAAAACTCTTTGATTCAGTAATCCCATTTCTAGGAATCTATTATATGTAATTAATTATGAATATGCTTCAAATTTTAGCTGAAGATGTTCATTATGGCATTGTTTACAACAGCAAAACATTTGGAAACAGTGTATGTGTCAAATATAATATGTCGATCAAGAAAGTTATGGTATAATCATACAGTGAAATTCTATGTTGCCATTAAAAATTATAGTATGCTATACTATATTAGTTGATGTAAAAAGTGTCGATAATATTTATTTTAATGAAAAGAGCAGATTACAAAACAGTGCCCAGTATAATCGTGTGGATATATGTGTGTGCATACATATATGAGTGTGTGTGCGCACACACACCCAGGCACGGGAAGTATCCATAAGCATACACAACAAAATGCTAACTCATTATTTCCGAGTAGTGGGTGATCTATATTTCCTCTTTTTACTTTTCTATGTTTTCTGATTTTACTGCCATGAACAGACATCACCACTATATTCTTAAAATTGTAACTGTTTAATTTTTTAAAAAAATTAAAAATTTATGACATTGTATAAAGGAACTTAGTGGTAAGGGCAGATAGAGTTCTGTACTCCCAGTACCAAAGTATTCAGAGTCATTTCCCCTAGTAAGCCGGGCCCTCCCAAGGGAAAAGAGTGCGCAACGCCCGAGTGTGAGAGGAATTGGACAGCAGCACTTGGGGAGCTCTCACGGATTTCAATAAACCTAAAGGGTAAAGTAACGTGCCCTGGTCTATAACAGCAGTGAGGTAAATGGTCTCTTTCCTCTGTATTTTTCTTTGTATCTGTATCCAAGAAATGAAATCCTCCATCCTTCCTCCCTCCCCACTTCCTTCCTTCCTTCCTTCCTTCCTTCCTTCCTTCCTTCCTTCCTACCTTCCTTCCTTCCATTTCCCTCCCTCCCCCCTCCCAGTAGAAGCAAGAACACTGCTCGTTATACAAATCCAGCAACTTCGTATCTACGGAAAGCTCTGACTAGGGCCGGGACAACTGTCTTTCTTCCATGTATCCTCATTTACATTTTGGATATTCTAAGACTCAGGCCTTCTATTCACTGTGGAAATGGTAAATAATAGACATTCCTCAGCACAGAGGTTGGGACAGCTCCTCAGAGTCAGGCATGAGGCCAGGGAAGCTGTGGGCTCCTGAGAGGGGCCGAGGGCTTGAAGAGGCTCCTCCAGCCTGGCTGCCACCTGCAGTCCCCCCCACACCCCCTCCCCAAACACACACACGCACCTGTCAGAGAGAAGTGACATCATGCTCTCCACTCATGCCAGTCGACGGCCACTTACTGCATACCACATGCTGCGCTAACCATGCTTCTCTGGGCAGGTGTTTCTGAGATGATGCTGGTGGTGCCCCACCCAAGTCCCCTTTATCGCTGCTCAGCCGCCCCCCATTGCTATGGGAATTGGCTGATAACAACCCACAGCTGATAACACCCTTGTGTGTGTATGTGTCTGTGTGTGTGAGGGTTGGGGGAAGGCTTCCCTTGGCCACTGTGACCCGCCTCCCCCCACCAGCTCTCTCCCTGCCTGGCTGAGCCCGGGGATAGCAAAGGCCAGTCCTCATCTCCAGGTGGGGCAAACTTTGGTGCAATTTATACTTCAAAGTGTCCTCGCTTTACTTTTTGTCCCCGCCCTATCCTGCTTCCCCCATTCCACTTCTCCTGAGAACACTCTCCCAACAATTCATTTGAATGAAAAATCCCCATCTCAGGCTTTGCTTTTGGGGAGGCTGACCTAAAATACCTCCCATTTACAAGTGAAGAAATTGGAGCTAAGGGTGATTAAGTTGTTTGAACAAATTGCACAGCAGAGTAGGAACACAAGGTCCAGTTCTACCCAACGCTATGTCCAATTATGGCCCGATATTTCCTCCCAATGCTAATGTCAATCCACAATTTTCTCCCCTCCAAGGGGGTGTGGAATTCTAACCGTCAAGATGGGCAGGTAGCTGGGTTCACATCCAGGGTGCCGAGCAGGAAGGGGTGATCCCACGGGAAGAGCCGGGGAGTAAATTTAAGCAGAGTCTTTATAAAGCAGGGCTTCCTCACTGGGGACTTTCCCCCACCCCCACGACAAACTAGGGACAATTTAGAAATATGCATCCAGTTTTTGGTTGTCACCGTGACTCTAGAACAGTCCTAACCTTTAATGAGCATGGCCAGAGACGTTAAAAAGTCCTGCCACCCATGGAACAAGGTCTGCTCAACACAGCTCTTCTGCACCAAATCCTAAAAGTGTCCCTGTTGAGAAACACTACAAAGTGCCCAGGGTCAAAAAGTAAATGAGCCAAAAGCAGTCATCAAGTCCAAAGGGCAAGAGAATGATGCAAACGAGAAGGCAAAGCCAGAGCCTGGGGAAGCCAGGCAGCTCTGGGGCGGGTGCCAAGGGCAGTGAGTGTGGCTGGCGTGCCCGGGCAGGCTGTTCTCAGCAGCATCCGCTCGGTGGGGCAGAGCCAGTCTGAGTCGGCCACTTTAAAAGTTTAGGACAAAATGAATCAAAGCGGACGTCATGGAAACCTAAGGAAAAAGAGACTATGTGGCATTAGATTCATTGTTCCTTAGTTTATTGCAACAGATACTGAGCACTTTAAGTTTCAGCTGCTGTAGGGAGCTCGAAGAAAGCCAAACAGACAATCTGGACTCCAGTCAACGCTAAGAAGTAGGTGCAGTAGCGATTTGCTGTGCTGTGATTTTGGCTGCCCAGCCTTTGAATCCCCGTCCCATGGGGGAATTCTTTACCTTGTCGTCTTGCTGGGCAGGAGGCCCTCTCCCATGTTAGATATCCACGTTCCCCGCCTCCCTTGCGGGTAGGCCTGGATACATGCCCTGGATTTTTAACCGGGAGGTAGTTATTACAGGGGGAAGGGAGGAAAGGGGAGGGGTCTCTGCTTCTCAGCGGCAGCAAGGCCGACTCCTGAGGACAGCCGAGGTGGCTGAGGAGGTGGTGGCATCCAGCGGCCTGGGCTGTGGGGTTGGTGGTGCCAGGGCGGCATCTGGTCTGCAGTAGTGACTCCACTCAGTGCTATTTGGGGCCTCGTTTCTGGCCACACAGATCTAAAGGCTGGATCTCCAGGCTTCCTGGAGATTCCAGGAAATCACCCAACATCCTTTGAATAAATTCCTCTCTTGCTTAAATCAATCACAAATAGTCCCTTTTGTGGACAGATATGAGCACCTTCTATGTTCCAATTGCTGGGAAAACAAAGATAGGTCAGACTAAGATTCTGTGATCTCACACAGTCAGGAAGACAAATAGGTACCTGGGTGAGACTCAGGGGGTGCGGCCACGTGGTATCACGGAGAAGCATGGATGCCCCGAATAGGAAACAACAAACGATGACCCATACTGTGGTCAATTTGAGGAGGAGGCAAAGGGCCACAGAGCCTGGTGTGAGAGACACTGGGATCATGCAGACATGAAAATAGAAAAAGAAAAAAAGACAAAGGGTGAAACTTACGGACATTTTGCTACAAAGTGGTCCAGAAATGAGTCACAGGACGCATCTGGAATCTACCTGATCTTAGAATGCAAATGCTGGGAACAGGGATTATGGGGTGGCCCAGTGACTACAGAGTGCTGGGTGACCTGCCAGACTTCCCGGGAAGCACTATGGGTGGGGCCAGGCTTCTCCCTGCCTTTCAGTGGAAATAAGAGGACAAAGAGCTGTACATGGCACGTGGATTTCTGGCCCAGTTTATCCATGATTCTAAACTTCTAAAAGACTGTCTTTTTTCTCCCATTATAACTTTGGAATCCTGTGATTTACAGCACACAATGAAGCCTGCTGTGGTTGGTGCTATTTTGTATAAGCCAAAGAGAATTTTATTTGGGGGAAATAGGGGTGGAGAATGAGTTCAATGCACTAATTCCCCCTCATTATTGATACATAACTATCATTCACTGTGCATCTCTTCCGTGCCAGACTCTCTCCCACGTACTCTCTTTCATCTTCAAAACAACCCTCCAAGCAGGTTTTATGAGCTTCGTTTTACAGGCAGGGCCTAATGACCTGGCCAAGACCACAGAGCTGCAGTGACAAAAAAATCCGAGCTCAGATGAGTCTGGCTCCAATCCCATGACTCATACCGCAGAGTCTCCTTCCCAGATATCCTAAGTCAAGGAATTACATGCCCGACCTCAGGGATAGTATGTCCATTGTTCCATCCTAGCTCCTAACTCACTCCTGGCAGGTTACAGGGCCTGAGATAAGTATCGAGCATTTTTAAGGGGTTGATTTAGATCAGTTACACAATCAGGAAAGATATTTGTGGCAAATAAGTCTTTCTGACTTTTTTTTTTTTAATTCTATGGTTAAAATTCTGGATTGTAAGACCTCTTCCCAGCCTGATTTCTCTGAATACAGATTAGACTGAAGATAATCTTGTCTAGTTAGCTTGGTTGGTAGGAGAACATTGTTGTTAGTTGGGAGAATACTGTTCTGAGGTCAAAAGCATGCAAGTGGGACTGTTAGCTCAGATCTGCCAAACTCCCACCACTGGGCCCAGAGTGGATGTGGGTAAGTCAGTGTGAGTAGACTAATTATTAGTAATTAACATTTATTGAGTAACTACTGTGTGTCAATACTGTACAAGTATTTAGATGTCTCATTTTTAGTCCTCTGCACAAATCTATGAAGTCCTACTCTTTTAAATGAGGAAACATAAACTCAACATCACAACACCAGGTAGGCTATCTGGGATTCAAACCCAGACCTTCCTTCCTCCAAAGCCCAAATCTAAGGGTTCATAAGATATTAACCATCCATGAGCAGTTCCAGCTATGCCTATGAAGAACTCATTTAAAGTTATCACCCACTCACTCAACAATTATTTACCCATGCCTACTTTATGATAGGCAATGTGCTCTTGAACAAAAGAGACATGGTCTCTGTCCTCATGGTGGAGGAGAAAAAAAAATCAAACAATTATACAAATAAACATATAATTATGTGCTATGAAGAAAAGGTACAGAAAGGGGGGCGGGCATATCCTAAGGGGACCTAACCTAATCTAGCAGATCAAGGAAGACTTCCTGCAAGCAGTGACAGGTGAGTCAATATCAGAGGGATGAGTGTAGTTGACTAGGAGGAAGGGAGGGGGAAGAAAATTATTGGCAGAATGAAGGGCAGGTACAAAGGCCCTGAGGCAGAAGGAAAGGGCTTTTAGTCTGTGGTAGTTACACACTGCTGGACTGTGGGATAAATCTAGTTTTTAAGTATTTGTTTTGGCTTGCAGACTCGTTTGTAAAGATTTGAGCCTCAAAGAGTAAATGTTGCATAAATATTCTGACTTCAAGATCCTCTTGAAAAATCATAAGATCTGGCAACCCTTGGCCCTTAGGGCTTCATGGCGACCATGACAAGGGCTGTGTATCTGACAGGTTTGTGTGGGGCATACATCACCCATTTCATCAGTCTTCCTATTCCTTACTCTCTCCCCAACACTGAAGTGAAGCTTCAGTTATCATTTATCATCCTGTTGCACTGTTCCTTTTCTTACAGTGGAGAATGATTTCTCTCTATTCTTGCCTCCACCAAAAATTAAAGATAGAACAAAAAGATTATGTACTTTTCCTCAAACTCACTGTGTGCCACTCATGTACCTTACTGGTGCCTGTGGGCATTTAAATTTCCCCCACTCTTACTTTGGAGGAAACAGATTAAGGCCTATAGGGTGTCCCGCTTAGTAACAGTCTAAAACATGTTGATTTTTTTCTCAACTACATATGCTTAGTGAGAACAGGATGTGCTTATACATTGTGAACCCTACCACAATGGTAGGCAGGGAGAGCTGAATATCCAATAGATTTTTAGTCCAAGATATAAAAAAATGTTAATTCTATTCTTCTAAACATAAGACTATATCTGTTTTTAATGGCTACTCAATTTATTAAGCGTATATACTATATTAAGCAAAATAGATCCTCCAGATCCCCTGCCCATGTGTTACTCATTCCTTTCGCTGTCAGATAAATTAATCTTACCATCTCAAAATCACTGCTCTTTACGTATTAGCAGGCCAGCAAAAGTTAATTTTGAACTTTTCCTAAACATTTATAAACATGTCAACTAGTGTAGGCATCTCTGGTATCACGTAAGAGCCCTGGACTATGGCCCAAGAAACCAGTTTGTTTTACACAGTTATTATGTTCCCCAAAGAGCATAAATCATGTCACATAATTCAGAGTGCTAGAGAAACTCACTGGGACAACTTGTGAGTCATTTTGTAAAGGAAAGAACTTGAATGCAATATGCAAACTTATTAATATATTCTTTTTGCAAGAACAAAGTATTCTATTAGGATTTAATAAAGTACACTTGCATCATATATGTTATATGATGCCTAAAATGTCAGTTTCCTTACATATAACTAAAATTTCTAGTGGATTTCTATGTGTTTGTCTTTTGCATCCTGGTCTATAGTTTTTCGCCTTGCTTTCTTTTCTTCTCTCCTTGCCATGTGTTGTTAGTGTGACTAAGCCCTGCTACAAATCAACTCTTCAGCTTACACTCAACCAGCAGAGGGTACTGTTTGAGCACTTTAAAGGGACTTCTCATCTTTGTCTCTCCTACCCAAAGAGAACAATATCTGAATAATAGGCTGGGATGGCATGATATTCAATAGGCAAGATGCTGGCAAGAGAGTATGCATCAATGATCATGTTTCAGAATCATTTTGCAGAGAATCCTCTTTGTTCTCTGCTGTTCAAAAGGACATTCCTTGCAAAATGCACCACAGTTCCTGGTGATAAATATACATGTTTAGAAGGTAGAAGAAGAGGGTGCTGGCAGTGGAGTGGAATCTGCTTCTAAATTTACTGAGTATTCATATCCGTTTTAGGCTTAAGATTTGGAATCAAGATAGCCCCACGTGTTCTCAGCTTGCTAGTGGATGATCATGAATAATTCCTGCAGTAGCAAATGACATAATAAAATAATCAGGCATTCCCTGCACATTGTAGATCAATGAGCACAGATGTCTCCAAATGGAGGGGGAGACTGGAAGATACTTTGCATCTTGTTGGGTTTGAACATTTGAGAATTAGTTAGCAGCTATTTATCAAAATAAAGTGAGCACCTCCCTATTCTGAAATCATTTTCAGTGCTAAATCCATTATAGTAGAATACTTTGTCACTAAAATTTTACATAAATTTGATCAACTTGTGTATAATAGTGGATTACATGTCTTAGTAAAATGTATACACTTGGACTTTTAAATTAATCATTTAAAAGTCTTTATCGAAGTGAGAACATCACACATGATAACAATGACAAAAGACAGAACCACTTAGGCAGAAAAGCAACAGCTCCCACTCCTCTTATCCTCAGTGTCTCTCCTCACATGTAATTTTTAAGTTTTATAGCATTTTTTGGGTGAGTTACCTCGCTAACTCTGAATAATATGCTTATATTGCTAATTCTTGAATTATTAGTTTTAGATATTATATATTGTTTTCCTACCCAGATAGATGAGAATGTTACTTGGTGAAGTCGCTCAATACCCCTTGTGAGTCATATTTCTACTGTAGCCCTTTGCTGGTTATCTGAGCAACTTTAGGTAAAATGCTTATTCCTTTAACAACAATAGGCAATTTGGAGTCCTCATCTTTTCAATTCTTCTCTCCCACTTCTATTGCCCAATTTTTGTAATTTATTCCTCTATAATGTTGGGATTATTACGATTTGCCATCTCCTTTCCAATTATAATTCTACCATCTTTGTTTATAATTCTGTAAATCAATAAGTGGTGTTTACATTGGGACGCAATACAGTGTTGTTTATTACAGTGTCAAGTGGTGTTCTATTATTATACTTCCTGTCTTGTATAGCTTTTAATCTTTTCTGGAGTTTCTAATTGCCTTTTTTTTTCCTTATGCTACTTGCCTTTATTATATGGTCAGTTTTTTTTGTCCATTTGGTCTGAGATTTTGTTAAAATTTTTCCAGCAACTTTCTTCTTCTGAAGCTACTGCAGGAAGACAGGAAGAGAGCCTCTATGCTGCTGCTCTTGTTCTTGTTCTTGCTCTGTACTTGTTCTCTAGGTCTCCCGAACAGTGATCACCTTTCTGCGTTTTATTGGGTTGGTTTCCTCACTTCTAGAGCTCAAGTCTTTTGCTTTCTTTGCTTACTTCTCTTTGCTGCAGGGCAAACTCAATGCGATTCCTAAGAAATGGTTTGAGAGATGCAACTTTTCTGATTCTTTGAATGTGTGAAAATCAGCACATGCAAGTGTGATCTATGTTTGCACTTGAATAATAATTTAACTAGGCGCAGAAAATATAGTTTGAAAATAACTTTATGTTAGAATTTTTTTTTTTATTTCAGGGTATTATGAGAGTGCAAACATTATGGTTACACTTTATGTCTTTGCCTCATCCAAGCGAGGGTTAAAGGCTTGTCCTTCCCCCCCTACAATGCTCCCCATGTCCTTTAGTTGCAGGTTTACCCCCCATCCTCCTAATCCCTGGAGAGTATTACTGCCATGTGATCACCCTAGTGTTGATCAGTTAGTACCAATTTGATGGCAAGTACAAGTGGAGCCCATTCTTCTGATCTTGTGATGCCTCACTTTGGATAATGGGCTTAAGTTTAATCCAGGAAAGTATAAGAGGTTCTAGATCACTGTCGTTTCTTATGATTGAGTA
>NW_012154729.1:7404393-7405586 GCF_000956105.1 Propithecus coquereli
TTAATTTTTAAATGCACATTTGTCTGATCTGAAAGTTCTAGATGTGTATTCAGTATCTATTTATAGTCCACATCATTTGTAAAAATGCACCTTCAGCTTAAGATATCTTTTGATATGTGCCATTTCTCTGACAATTTTCTCAATATTTTACCTTTCTCAATAAAGGTATAATAACAAATCAAACACTTGTTTAATCCTTTTCAGGTTATAAGTTACTTTAACTATTATATTTGTTCTTTAAAATAACACTGTGAAATAGGTATTGCCACTATTCCATTTTACAGATGAGAAATGGAGATTCCGAGAGATTTGAATGATAAGCTGATAAACTTAAGATCATACAGCTAGTGAGTGTTGACCTGGTTAGATCCAAACATTTCAGTGCTTTTTCTCCTATGCTACACTATGTTTATTATGTTGCTTAGTTACCACTTGATAAAACTTAATAAATACAACGGCACATATAAATAATTTAACCTGTCTACAGAATAAATTTCTACTTCCACAGGGTTTTATGTGTAATACTTCAGTTTTAGTCTTGGTTGTATTTTTTAATAATATTTAAAACTGGTCCTGAATATTTGGTAAGAATATAGCAGTTTCAACCTCTCCTCCCAGTGAACTCTATGGATAATTTCAACGAATAAAATAAGTCACATTGCATAAAGGAAAGACTGTTGTTTCAAAAATATTGGGGGCAGGTCCAAGGTATAGTCAGACTATTCTAACTGTCTTCAACTGTTATACATCTTACTACATCTTAGGTCAGATAATTTGGCTTGTAACATTCAAAACTGTATTAATTATGGGATTTTACAACAAGGTTAAACAGTATATGTTTGCCAATTGGGAAAGAAAGATAATTATGCTTGAATGTAGGTCACATTTAAGAAACTCTCTTAGGCCTATGGGAACCATGTTTCCCTAAAAATCAAGAGTTAATGATATTAAAGAGAATGGTACTTCTCTTATCCCATGACCCAGTTCTCTTGGACAGAGATAGTTTTTGCTTTTTTTGGTGGGTGTGCTTAGGAAGAGAAACTTGCATAATTTCCTGTAGGGCAGTTTGGGCCAGTTGTGGTAGCTGCTGGGTTGGATCTGTAATAGTTATAAGAAACTGGTGGATGAACATTATTAATGGGGACATTTACAGGCACATTTCTAAGGTTGATATCACAAGCAAATAGTACTCT
>NW_012154729.1:7408366-7427870 GCF_000956105.1 Propithecus coquereli
TTTTCACAAGCTTACTTCTGGGAATAGTAAACAAGTAGAGAGGTAAACACATTCAAGTCTGTGAAGGGATCAATTCGGTGAGTGGAACCTTAATGTAATCCAGTCCTCCAGGCTGCTACAGGAATGAGACGTGCAGGGAAACTGAACAATCTGGTTATTTGCATAGACTTTATCAAGAAGCAGATCTGGCCTCACTGCATGGCAAATTCCCATGTGAGGTTGCCCATATTGTTTCACCCATGGATTAGTAGCCCTAAAATGACCCCCTCATCCTTTTGTGTATATACCACTCAAACTGTTGTTCCTTTAATTTCTTTCTAGTCTTTTTTTTTTTTTGGAGGACTTTGCTAGATTTTACTGGTACTGAAAGGGCAATAGTAGAACACTTCAATAGGGTTATGCTATCTCTATTTTGGAATGGGAGTGTTTTTCAAGAAAGGGAATGGGTTTTTCTTCTTTTAAAGGTAAGAGTTTTGATTTACAATGCTCTCAAAGATACACACATAAATTTAAAAAATGAAATTTGAAAGTAATAACATTTATTTTTTAAAAAAATCTACCAAACAATATTGTATATTTTTAAAGGTCCATATATATGCAGAAAAAAATCTGGGAAGAGACACACCAGACCCTAAGAAGAAACCTGAAATTGCAGCTGGTGGCCTAATGGGATTTTTGTCTAATTCATGCTATCTAGTATTTTACAGAAAGAATATATTCAGATATTATTTTTATAATAAAAAGTAATATGAGAAGAGGTAAGTTTAGTAGAGCTCAGTTAGGAGTCTGTTGTAATATTCCAAGAGAGAGACGGTTCTGCCCTGAAATAAAAATGGAGGCCGTATACCCCAGTGGTTGAGAACAAAGGCTCTGATTCCAGGCTGCGTGGGCTTGGATTCTACTCTTACACTCACCAGCTGTGTGCCAATCACATAAATTAATCTATTTGTGTTACCGCCATTTCCTCTGTAAATGGATATGAACAGGATAGCACCTACCTAATAGAGTTGTTTTGTGATAATTAAATGATATAGGACATGAAAAGTGCTTAGAACAATGCTTGGTATGTAGTAAGGCTGCTATAAATAAAAATATTGGCTACAATTTTAGGGGGGATAAACAGGATTGGGTTGAGGGAAATGAGAAGAGTGCTGAATAATCGAAGATGCTAGTACATTGGACACCAAATCGTTGCTGAATGTCTTGTGGAGCCTTATGAATCATCATACTTTTTTGGCCATCACTTCCCACTGTATGTCCTGAGGTCATGGGGGTATAGGACATTATAATGACTCTACTAATTCTATGGCAGGTACTGGATGTTGCTTTTCTAGCCATGAATTGCAATCTGGGATGAGATGGTCACATCACTTAGCCTCTCTGTCCAGTTCCCTAATTAGTAAGCTGGCAACCCTGCCATTTATCTTCAGTGCTTATATTTCTTTTTGTAATTAATAAGGTGATTATACACATTTCAACAGATATAAAATCCCCCCCCCCACACACACACTTTCCCCTGCTTATGCTGTTGCATTTCAGTCACTGGTAAATCTGCTTCCCTGGATAATGTTGTGGAAAACAAGGGAAATCAAAGGAAAAACTTATTACTTCCCAGGGTCTGTGTAAAAACCCACAAAAATAAATATCACTCGGGTGGGGAAAGGCCCTAGTGTACTGCCCATTTCTCTGAATTTTTTTTAAGGATCCGCTGAGGAAAAGCCTGCTTTGAGACAGTGTACAGCACTACACACATTACTGTTTAGTCTGTTGGCTTTCTATGTGTCCTTTTTATTTTCTATTCCATGTGAAAACTCTGTAGAGAAAATTCTAGATGGCTGCATTCTGAATAAACAGCATTTGCGAAGTTCATAGTTCTTTTTAGTTTTGTCTATGTGCCTTATCTTTGAGTTTACTGGCTACTGAGTAATTGTTTAAACCTTGACATTTTACTCACTTCAATTTCAGCCCACTGGTAGGATAATTGCTGAACCTTTGGAAAAAGGACAAATACTTAATTTACATGATATTCTCTCTTCTCTATCCATTATTTCCTCATACATTTTTTCCCATTATGACCCTAAATGAAGTTTGATGACATCATCAGTTCAGGAACTCTTACAGCTTTCCCTGGATGCTTTAATATGTCTCTGATGGGCTTGAATTTGGGCCATAATCTAGCCCAACGTCTAGCCTCTTAGAGATGTATTCAGTAATCTACAAACCATAACCATAATTCCAGACCTTTCTCTGTGCTGGCCCATATTCCAGTTGATAGTGCCTTCCTGCTTCCTGCTATAGGAAAAAGAGTACTTTTGTTACTATCCATCGTATTATTATTATTTGTAAACCAGGAGTACAAGTTTACATATTTCTGATTTTTTTCCCCCTTATCCTAGATTTTTCTCATTCATACATCAGGAAATACCTTCATATGTTATAATGAACTTGAACTTTGATTCTCAAATTAGAAGGTACTGATATTTTATGAAATTCTAAACTGTGCTTTTTAAAAGCACCACTTCATTGAGGTGTAATTGGCAGACACTGCACATATTTTGATTGTACAATTTAAAATCTACTTTTGAGTAATAAAACTCAATTCCTTTTCCTCAGATGCTGCTATATAGGGACCAGCCTATCTTTCTTCTTGTCTTCAAAATTAAGCTTCTCAAGGGCATTGTCTTAACTTGCTTTGTTTAAGTAAAGTCCATTCTCAACCCCTCTCAGACAGGCTTCTGTTCTCATTACTCAGGTGAAATCGCTCTGGCAAGGCCCACCTACCAATCCAGTGGACATTTTTCCAGTCTTTTCTTACTTGGATTCTTTGTGACATTGGCCACCATTGTCCATTCTCTACCATCTTGAAAATTTCACCTTTCTTGGGATCCACAGAGACACACTCTTCTGGTCTCCCTCCTACCACTGACACAGCTCCTTCTCAGCCTCCTTCCTCTGCCTGATCCTGACTGACACGGCAGCATTGCCTTGGCTCTGCCATTCATTGCTCCTCTCCTCAAACTCTACAACTCTCCCCAGGTGAGCTCATGCACTCAACAGACTAAAGATATGTTGATGAATTATAAATGAATGATTTCAGCTTAGACCTCCCCTCTGACATTCAGATCTATATACATAAAATGTTTATTGGACATTTCTACCTGCATATATCAGAGGCATGTAAAACTCAGTATATTAAAAACTCATGTCATTATCATCTCCTCAAACACCTTCCCTTTCTTCTCTATTCCCTGGCCTAAGACATATGCCTTCCCTGTGGGAAGCTAACCGTTTTGACTGGGGAAACAAAATAAGGATGTGTAAAATAATCACAAACAAGCTTGTGTCAGTTTAGTATAATGAAGCAGCAAAGGGCTTGGTAGAACCATACAGCCTTTAGAAAAGAGAACCAGAGAAGAAAGTCCTGGTGGTAGGGCACAGCTGATAGGTGCAAAGGGCATTCGGAAAAATGAGAACATCGAAGTTGGGAAGAAGTTGTCCAGAAAACCTTCACAGAGCTTAGGCAGCTTTATTCCTTCATCTATTTGACAGATACCTGCTGGGGATTTTCTATGTGCCAGGAACTCTTAGGTTCTAGAGAACCATCAATGCACAAGACACATGGCTCATGCTCTCATGGAGCTTATGTTCTACTGGGAAGAGTCAGACAATGAGCATGGAAAACATTAACAGAAATAGGATTTTAGATAGAGTAAATACTATGAAGAAATTAACAGAATATAATGGTCTAAAAAGCAGCAGAAGGCTGGGAGGACCGCTGTAGACATCATAATGAGGGAAGCCTCTCAGAGGAGTGATAGTCGAGCTGCTTGTTGAATGAATAAATAAATCTTCCTCTCTTCCTCGACTCTGGAGAGAAAAAAAGGTTTAACAACCAAATCAAACCATTCAAAAGGTTCCACAGAGTGGGTGTGAAGCACCGAGTTTATTGGAATTTCCCCAACACATCTGGAACAAATCTCTGTTTCACTTTCTTTCTTCAACATTTGAGATGAGTTGCAGACTTACTGGACTTTCCTTTCTGACCCAAATATTGTGTCTGTGCTCACAACATGGACAAAATAGAAAAACTCTGAGTTAAAGAGGCTCCTCTCTGTATTGCCTGAAGTGAAAACCCTTAGCAATGAGAAAACTTTGGTCTCCTATTTAGCATTAACGATATCTTCAAATCTTACAGCTTCTCTACACATGAGGGACAAATATAACAGATTTGTCGTAGAAGTGGCATCCTGAATGTTTATTCAGGGAATCGAATTCAGGATGCTGGGTTCTAGGAATGTGACAATAACTGAGACAAATTTGCATAAAGATCTTATCTTCCAGGAGGCAGAAACGGAAAATAAATAAGTAAACAGATAATTAAAAATACAATGTCTGAGAGTGATAAATGCTATTAATAAAATAAAGGGGAAGGGGATAGAAAATAATGGAGGAGAAGCAATTTTAGAAAAAGACACCTCCTGGGAAGTGATATTGGGGTGGAGTGTGTCCCCTGCAGTGGGAGCAGCAAGTAGAAGAATCCTAAGTTGAAAATGAGCCTGCCGGGAAGGCCAGAGTGGCTGCATGGACGACGGTGTGGAGGAGGTGAGTGATGAGGCCCCCTGAGCAGAAGGCAGAGCTGGAAGTTTCTCTAGATGCACCAGAGGGAAGCCAGTGAAAGGCCTGGAGCAGGAGAGTGACAGGACATGATGGAACTAACTTTTCAACAGGAACACTGACCATTGTGTCAAAATGGAAGCAAGGCTATGTTTGGAACCTGGTGTGGCTCCTGACACAGAGAAAGCATTAGAGAAATATTTCTTGAAAGAAGTTGTCATACATTAAAAGCTGTGACAATTCTGGCCTTTAAAGAGTTTGTTTTCTTATTCCCCAAGACCTATGTTATCCAGGACTTGCAATGGATGCAACTTGTTGTTTCACGAGATTCGGAAACAACTGTTTCTTCACGTTGAAGAAACAGCATGTCATTTGCCTGGAGTGTGGTTTATTCAGCAGAGGGATAATGTCTCACCTCTATACTTTGCAATATACACCATACCATTTTCACGAACATGGCATTTAGGCCAGAAAGGGAAGTCCATTTGGCCTACGAATATCTTAAATCAAGGGAAAAATTTCTCTTAAGTTTTCTCTTCAACCCGAATGAACTACTGTCCTCAAAAAGTGCATGCTCAGTACTCTTGTTGGAGACAAAATTCAAAAACAGTTTATGTGCCACATATTTGGTTTTGCCATAGCAGCAACAGGATAAATAAAAAACCAGGGCTTCTTTGTTCAGTGAAATAAAACGTAAGAAAAGGGATGCGTACTTGTATTGTTACAGGGGAGGAAGGAGAGTGTGAGCTCAGCTGAGTTTCATTTCCTAAGCTCATATCCCTTTACTCCTCTTTTGGGGGTTATAATTTTTCACATGGAGTAGGGAAAGAGAACTAAGACTCTCTACCATTAAAGAGAAGCCAGAAATCATTGGTTCTTGGTTTTCATTGTTTTTGGTTTCTGTTTGAAGATGTGTAATCTTGGGGAACACTTAACGCTGACCTTGGGAATTTCTGCTTGAGGTTTTCCAATGACCCAGTTGACCGTGGTGAGTTGGCTGATGAGACAGAAGTCTTTTCTTTAAAAGCATTTTAGGAAGACAATAGGACTTAAAGTTAGAGCCTGGGAGTTGAGTCTTGTCACCATTATACTTGCTGTGTGGCTTTCACCAAGTCACAGACATCATCGTACAGGACAGTGAAGATCCAGTGAACCTAGTGTTTGGTGATCCCAAAGCACTTTGAAAATATTGGTTCTTGGCCATTGTTCTGACAATCCTTGCTTTTATTCTCTTGGTAGATTTCTCCTTCCAAGGACTTATTGTCCCCAAAAAACTTACTCACTTGAGTTTTTGGTCCCATCCTTGTTTTGGAGGAGTGTGTTCTAATTACTCAATTCAATACAACACATATTTTGATTTTAAAATAAAAGAAAATTACTTCTTAGAACCCCCAGAAGGGGTTAACAAGACAGGTGTGGCATTAACTTAATCTAACATAGGTTGAGGAAGGAGCCAGAAGAGACCATAAGCCAAGAGTTAAAGGAATGTGGCAGAGAGTGTGGAAAATGGATGCTGTCAGGGAGAACCAGGGAAAAGACTCCGTGGAGAACTGGTGGCAGAGAGAGCTCGGTTACCTGCACAGAGGGAGACAGGCTGAGATATGTCCACCCCAGAAGTAGACAGACCCCCTGTGAAGGGGCAGGCACAGGACATGTGGGGTCAGGCAGGAAGTCTGGACCAGCATGTACAGCAGCAGCCAGCATGGGATTTTCCAGCATAGCTGTCAACATCAGAGGGCCAGGAGCAGGCAGGAAAGGCAAGTTTCCACAGGCCCAGTGACAGGGGCACAGGAGTGAGCGATAATAACAACTCCTGGCAGCCAGGCAGCAGCTAATCAGGACCAGAAAATCTAGCATGAGCAGCGGGGTCTCAGAAAGCCTTCTCGCCATTACCTACTCCCCTACGCACAGATACACAGACACACACACATGCACACATCTCTGCTTCGTCTTCTGTTAAAAGTTATAACTATTGATGCAGCAAAGGCTCTAGAGTCAGAACACAGAGTTTGGGTCCTAGTTCTGTCATCTAATGTCTCAGTGTCCTTGGGCAAGTTCTTCAAACCCTCTATAGCATGGAGGTACTGATGGCGTGGTGCACACCATCACAGGGGTGTTGCGAGGACATGTGTGTGTAGGAGGTGTGTGACACAGAGCCTTGCCCATAATAAATGCTCAATAAATGGGATGAGTGAAAGCGAAACCAGGAGACTAGTCCTGGAGCTAAAAGTGGGCTCCTACATGACAATCAAGATGGTTCTCACAACAGAGATATACCTGAACCTGGAGCAAGGGAGGCCTTGGCCAGCGGTGGGGCTCAGAGGGTGGGGTTGGTTACCTTGAAGTCTCTTCTGTCTGCACCAGGGTTGGTTCTCTAGATTGGCCCAGGGTGGGCCTTCGGATGGAGGCCAAGGAGAGGATGCAGGGTCGAGAAACCAGGCAGGGGCACAGACTCACAGCAGGCAGAGAGTGAGACAACAGCATTCTGGAATGGTGAGAGGGCGGAACAGGGGCAAACGCGCCTCCGCAGGCTGGAAGCCAGAGAATGAGGGCTGAGGAGAGAGCGAGGTCACCAGCGGGCAAAATCAGCCATGCAACCACCTCTCAGAAGTCCTGAGATAAAATTCCAGAGAGGTGGAGGTTGGCTGAAAAGATAAAAGCAGGATTGAATGAGAACTCAGGAGAGTCAGTCGTTGGTGTAGGAATACAAGGTGGTAGTGAGGCAGAACTTAAATAAGAGAGAGCATAAAATGTGGAGCAAGTTCCGGAGGAGAGAGAAGAAAGGGATCAGGCGCTGAGGCGCAGTTACGGATGGAATAAAGGAAGCATTCCTGTCCCCAAAAGGGAGGGTGAAGATGGAGAGAAATACTGAGGTGCAAAAAAGAGAAGATGAAGAAGCCTTTCTCTGGTGGCCTCAATTTCAGTGAAGAATGAGGCACAGTCATTTTGGAAGAGGTGGGGGAGCAGGAGGTGGAAGCTTGAGGAGAAGGTGTCAGTCAAATAGTGAGCGTGGGGACTGCGCCAGGGAGCCACCAGCTGAATCACTCCGCGGTTGTGATTTCTGCGAGTCTGGAATGCACCGACCCCAGGCGCAGGCTCAAAGGAAAACTGAAAGTCGCCCATACCAAAGGCCTGAAGTAGCAAAACCGAGCTCATCTTCCCTCCCTCACTCCAGCTGAAACAAACCACCTGCACGTCTTGTCTTGTCCTGCCTTCCTGCCACAGACTCTCCCCTTAACACCCTGCAGTCGGCTTCCCCCCAACCCCTCCGCCCGACACAGTGCCCAGAGGTCGCCCAGGCAACCTGGAGGCCTGTGGCCTTTTGTCAGTTATTCTTATATGCCATCTCTGAGAAATAAACATCCTCTTTCTTTTTGAAATGCCCTTTTCCCCCTTACCCTCCTTCCCTGCGTTTTGTGAGACAGAATCCTTTTGATTTTGTGTGTCTCATTTTAAAAGTCACCACTTCAAGCTTTCCTGAAACCCTGACAAGAAGGTCCTTTCCTGTCTTTTGTTCTTACAGCATTGTCCCCTCCACCCTGTAACAGACAAAAAGGGAGAAACAGACTGCAGCTTTCTTCATTTTCTGGGTCCCGAACTGTCCTGTAAGCTCCCTGAAGACAGACCCAAAATCTGTCACAGAGAATAGCACATGGTAGGTGCTCCATGCATATTTGTGAAATGAATGAGCAAAAAAATGGATTGATTAACTTTCATTACCCTTGTTATTTTCCCGTATCTCTTGCTGCTGTGTATCTTTCACTGGTGTCTCTTCTTCCTCCTGCAGTGAAATGTGCTTCCTTGTGGGTTAGTTTTCAGGACTCTTGTTGGGCATCTGTGTGTTTCTCCCTTTGGAGCCTCAGCCTTTACCACACAGGGACTGCGGCTTCCCAGCCCTAGAAGACTGGGCTTTCCTCCCTCCATCTGAAAGGGGCAAACTGACACAGCTTCACGTTGAACGTCCAAGTACAACCTTCATGCTGGCTGGTTCCATTCTTCATAGGCTCTCTCTCCTCCCTTTGATCCCCTTGGTTGTCCTACGTAATCATGCATCCAACTCAGTTTTTACATTTTCTGGCTTACCCAGTTTTGAGAATATTCCTTCACTGATGCATGCATTATCTCCTCCTCTCGAATGATTATTTTAGGTGCACAACAACTTTTTTTTTCTTGAGACAGAGTCTTGCTCTGTTGCCTGGGCTAGAGTGCCGTGGCGTCAGCCTAGCTCACAACAACCTCAAACTCCTCGGCTCAAGCGATCCCCCTGCCTCAGCCTCCCGAATAACTGGAACTACAGGTGTGTGCCACCATGCCCAGCTAATTTTTTCTATTTTTAGTTGCCAGGCTAATTTTTTTTTCTATTTTTAGTAGAGATGGGGTCTTGCTCTTGCTCAGGCTGGTCTCAAACTCCTGAGCTCAAGCGATCCTCCCGTCTCAGCCTCCCAGAGTGCTAGGATTACAGGCGTGAGCCATCGCGCCCAGCCTCAGAACAATTTCTTTTAATTACTTCCTAGAATATCTGACAAACACAAATATGAAGGATAATAAAGCCTGGAAAAATGACCTGATCCAGAGACCTGAAAATTGTTGTCATAGTACCCAAGGTAGGAAGCAATCTTCATTCTATTTGCCAAAGTATCAATGAAGCAGGGGTCATGTGGCAGAGAATGGTCACTATGCAGGAACCAAGTGGTTGTTTTCTAGAACTGTTTCTCCCAGCCTCAGAGTAAGCTGATGAAGAAGCTCTGAAGCCAACTGCATGGATTCAAATCCCAACGTCACCTCTTACTAGTGGGGGGATCTTAGTTAAGGCTCTTGATATTTCTGTAACTTAGTTTTCTTATCTGTGAACTGGTGATAATAATTATGCTTAAATAATGGGTGGTTATGGATATGAATGATTTAGTATCTAAAACACTTAAGACAAGTGCCTGGAAGATAAAAAGTGCTATCATAAGTTATCTGTTATGGAAGGTGGCATCCAATCATAGAGCGGAGAGGACTGGCAATGGTGGGTTGGGTACAAGGGCCCCCGAGCTCCGGGTAGTGCTGTAACTGGGGCAGGTGTCTAGGGCTCCAGGAGAGGATTGTCTGAAATTGACTCACACTCCCAGCTAGTTGTCTGGAGTACAGAGTACAGAGCATATGCATTAATATGTGTGTTAAGCGAAGGTTCCCACTAATCTTTGCCTGTGTTCCCTGTGTGCATTGATGTTTCCCTCTGGCTTCTCACGTGTACTGTCTTTCACTCTTCCCTAGGGTCACAACATTTCTTGGAACCCTCATCCCATCGGCTGTCTGATCTCCTTTTTGATCAAGACCATACACATAAGAATAACACATGAGCCACCCAAAGACTCTGCCAGGGGAAAGAGGGGACTCAGGTTGGAGTCCAGCAATTCTATGGAGAAGATTATTTTTAGGCCATTTAAATTTTTCCCATGCCCCTTTGCTTGCATCCCTTCAAGTAATTATGAAATCAGAAATTAGGCTTATTCTGAAACTCTACAGTCAGCCCACACCTACCTTTCCAGAATTTTTTTCTGCAACCATCTTACCAGTACCTTAAATGCTTTCCAAAATGTTCTATTTGCCATCCCCCAAGAATACTTGCGAAAAACTGTGGAGATTTTCTTTTCTGAACTTGTGTTCATGCCATTCCTTTTCCTCTGCTCTCACATAACCCATAGTGAGACTTTATCCCTGAAGCTCCTTACAATATAGCAGGAGGTCTCTTTGAACATCCCATTGGTTTCTGAAACACCGGGTGATATCCCTTTTTTCTGAAGTCCTAGATGTATTTGTTTTAGACAAGTGTTTCTCAAATGTGCATACAAATCACCTAGAGATCTTGATCAAGTTTACGTTATGATTCTGGGAGTCCCATACAAGGCCTGAGAATCCACAATTGTAACAAGCTCCCAGGTAATATTGGTGCAGTGGGTCCTTGGGCCAATTCCATGACACCTATCTAATTGTGTCCTATCTCTATGCATTTCTCCCATTATCTTTTGAGCTAGTTGAGGATGGCATCAACATACATATACATCTTTATATCCTCCCAAATGTCTGGCACATTGCCTTGCATATATTGCTGGTGCCCAGTAAATATCTGTGGAATTCACTACAAAGGCTTAAATGTTGTATTTCACATCAGACTGGGCTTATATACAGAGCTTGCTGTCTCCCTTACCCTTCCTTCATTGGCATCTCATCTCACTCCCACTAAAATAAGTCATCCTGACCCTGGACCCCATCTGTCACCAGAAGAAATATCCTTTATACTAAAATGTTAATGATTTGAAGTATTACCCGTATCAAGAATATTTGCATAGAAGAAAGATCACCAGAGAGGTCAGTATCTACACATATGCTACACCATAGTCTATGCAATGCTTCTCGCATTCCCCTAGTAATTAATTTTATAGCATCTTGCTGAGTGGCATAGGTCTCTTGGGTATATCTGAACTAAGGGAAAAGTGTTTCTACCACAGAATGCTATTTAGAAGCTTCACAAACTAAAAATCCTTCATTATTTAGATATCAGAATTATATAGACATTTGTAATTCTTTATTTGCATTGGCTTCTGAATAACCACCCACCTATCTGGTAACCTGGAGGTGATATTACTTTGTGGTTCAGGCTTCACATTTCCTGCTTGTCCTGGAAGTTCAGTGAGCATGCTGATTATAATCATCTCCATGATTCATGCAGCATCCCATGATGTGCTTAGTCTTGGAAAAGGGGGAAAAAATCTTTCCTAACCTTTCCTGGTGGTAATACCATCTCTGTCCTACCTGTGCTTCTCCTGGGGCTTGTGCTGCCTTCTGCTGCCATTGCTAATTTTGAGAATTGGTGGACCTTGTAGCCTTTGCACAGCCACCTCTCTTTCCATGGCTCCACATCAGTTAACTCTGATACTGCTGGGAAGAGAGAGAGAAATCAGTTCATTTTCACAGAAGGTCACTTATTTTATTTTATTTTTTTATCATCGGAGCTATGGCTTACTGGAAAGATCTTTCTGATCCCCTAGGGGCCTCTTTTATCCAGCTGTCTCTTGACTGTCTGTCTGCCCACTCAGTCCTCTAGCCTGCATGCTTCTCTGTGCTACGTGCCTCCGTTACGGTCTAGACATACAAAGGAAGTGGATTCTGGGACCTCTAACATTTGAGCAGTAAAGACATATTTTAACAGAGGGATCTTCCCAGGCCCTTGAACTCCTTCCACATAACCAGTTGTTCCTTACACCTATGCCTAGGTTGTACTATGGCCAGACGAGGCCATCTGATTGAATGAGTCATGACTTTGTCATAGTAGTCTCATGTAGGAACAACAAAGTTTCTGAGTGTGGTTCTTTCTCAGCCTAGTTGTAGTCTCCTACCTGGAGCCACAGACCTTTGTGATAAAGCACGTAGGGCAGTTTGCCAATAGGCTATCACAGATTGAGACAGAGAGGCCTCCGTGCTCTCTTTGGAGATCCCCTGTCCATCATCTCAATCCTACAGTGTCAACCTTAGTTTTTATTCTGGCTCCTTTACTAATTGTTTGCCCTCACATAAAATACATGCATCTTTGTGTTTGTGGATGAGTGGATCAATATCACACCTCATTCTCTTTTGTGGAGTAGCATTAGGCTGTCACCCAGGGTCATTTAAAATGATCTGTTATTAAGAAGGACATGTTCAGGGTATGGCCAAAGGCTCATCTGAAACCCTGGAAATTGTAGGTGTAAAGTATTTCAGAACAGGTTTGAGGGAGGCCACCCTGGGGTAATTATTAAAAGTCTGGAGCAATAACTATCCTGTAGGCTGCTTCAGAAATTAACTTAATGTGAAAATAGAGGTCATCTGACTTTCTGAAGTGTAAGGACAGGTAGCATGTGGGCCCAAATTTGGCTTCCATTTGCCTTTGAAGTTAATGAGTGTTGCAGGTGCTTATCTAATCATGGCATTGGAACCAGTATGTTTTGCACATTCAAGAGTTTGTAATGAGATCCGCTGTTTATGTTCCATACTCTTCCCCACAGACTGCAGAAATACCCTTTGCTCAACCCTGTCTAATCATTGTAAGTGTCAACAGTCAAAACTAATGACAGATAGTAGGTTTATTGGTCAGTAACCCTGCCTATTTGGCATAAAATGTCTATTCCCAGAATAAAGGGTTAAGCAATCCTGTGAACTCTAGTCTAACTAAGGGAGCTTCAGTGGCTTGTTGGTTCCAAAATAAAGATCCATTGATAAAGTTGGTAGTCAACATGGAGTAGGTGGGGGAGGGTTGCAGCTGATGTTTATTTATTATACTGTGTATAAAACATGAGTCTTAGCCTGATCTCTTTCAAGATCAAGCTTAAATCCCCAAGGCCTCCTGTGTGTGTCTCTGTCCACCAAAATACTCACTGGTCACTCCCTAAATTGAATTTTATTTATTAATATTTACCAAATACCTCCTAAGTTCCAGGTGTTGGGTTAGGCCTTGGAGAGTCAAAGGTAAAGACAGTTCTCCATTTGCTTATGAATCCCTACATCATGGTTGGTCTTGTCTATAATTCCCAAACCTGGCTACTCAGTGCAGACTATTGTAGAGTTGGCTGCATAAGAATTATCCTGAGAACTTGTTAAATATACAGGTTTGGAGGCCCCAGTCCCAGAGTTTCTGGTTTACTATACCTGTGGGGGGATCGGGGCATCAGGTTTTTTTTTTTTTTTTTTAAAGGTTCAGTGGTACCTTTTTAAAATGTATTTATTTGTATGTTTATTTCACATCCTTAGTCCTTTTGAACTATCCAAGGTTGAAACAGTTGTGCTAAAATATTCTCCTAATGTTAAAATTTTGTTGACTTTTTCTTATTTTTTCTAATAGATTTTATTTTATATGTATTTTTAGTATTTATGTTTTGCTGTTTTCAAGTATACAATATACTATTATTAAATATAGTCACCATAATGTAGGGTAGATACTTTGAACTTATTCCTTTGGTCTGGCTGAAATTTTGTACCCTTTGGTCAACAACTCCCCAACCCACTCTCCCTCCCCCCAGGCCCTGGTAACCATCATTGTACTCTTTATGTCTGTGGGTTTAGATTCCATGTATAAGTGAGATCATGCAATATTTGTCTTTCCATGCCTGGCTTATTTCACTTAACATAATGTCCTTCAGGTTTAGCCATGTTGTTGCAAATGACAAGATTTCCTTCTTTTTTAAGGCTGAATAGTATTCCACTGTGTATATATATCATATTTCTTTATCCATTCATCTGTTGATGGCCACTTAGGTTGATTACATATCTTAGCTCTTATGTGTAAGCCTCTGATAAATCTGTGTTTCTTGACCTTGAGTGCATGTTAGAATTTTTTGGAGAGCTTTTAAAAAATGCTGATACCAGGTCTCTACCCAGTACCAATTAAATCAGAAACTGTAGACATTGGGCCCTGGGCATTGATATTAAAAATAAAATTCCTCTAGATCTTTCTGTGGTTCATAAGCTTGTTGCAATGTCATTGGCATATTACCCATCTGATAATAAAAAAAATTCTCTAGTTGATTTTGATATGAATCCGGAGTTAAGACCCACTGGACTAAATGTTTGCCATTGGTAAGAATAAGCGTGGGAAACTGCTGTCTTCCTGGAACCGGCATGTGCCTTTTGACAATTCCTCCTATTTCTATGGTTATTTTCAGTTTTCAAAGTGCTTTCATGTGTCTGCACATAATCTTGCAAGCCCCTGGAAGAGACCAACTTGTCTATACCAGGAGTCAGCAGACATTTTCTGTAAAGGGCTGGGGAGGAACAGTTTTAGGCTTTGTGGACCCTATATCACAACTACTCACCACTGTTGCAGGAGAGCAGCCATAGACAACATGTAAATGAACAGGCGTGGGTGTGTTCCAGTAAACTTATTTACGAAACAGGTTGGGAGCTGGATCTGGCTCCCTAGCTATTCTTTGCTAACCCCTGGTCTACACCAACACTCGAATTTCACAGATGAGAAAACTGAGGCTAAATTGATGATGTGAATTGACTCAAGATCTCAAGGGTTGGAAAGGGCAAAAATAAGCCTTAATTTCCAGTATTTTCCTTTATAAACAAAACCCAAAAACCCAAAATCTACAATCAATGAGTAGCACCTTAAAAATTAAAGAGGCTTTTCTCATCCTTGCCTTTTGTGTTTGCCTGACCTTAGGTTGCTCTGGGGTGCAGTGCACACGTTCATCACTCTCTCCAGACTGCAAGCTCCTCGAGAGTAGAGCCTGGGCTTGCTTCAGTGTCACGTCTCCACCGGTCTGGGGCAAAGCAGCGTGCAATACCTGTTAGTGAATCGAATGTATCCAAGCCTGTGCATTTGGAGCTCAGGCTCATGTATTTAGTTCAAGACAGCCTGGGCTGGCTGGCTCGTGGATTTCCATAAGTATCTTTTATTAATATCTACCGTACTGTTTGTGCTCTTTGTAACTTCAAATAGTGTTCGTATAACGACAGAAAAAGTTTGGGGGTTGTGGTAGTGGGATAAAGCAAAGGTCAGAAGTCCAACTATTTTTAAAAAGTCAACCTTCATGTTTTCCAAAAAAAAAAAAGAAAAAACTGTAAGAAATCAAGTTTGAGCATGATTCTCTGCAATATTATTTTTTTCATCACTTGTTCTTCTGTCTGGGCATGTAGGACAATATATATGCAATATGTTACCCTCATTTGTCATGTCCAGAAACCTTCCTCCCTCCACCCCCTACCACTGTGCAGTCTCTCCAGTTTGACCTTGAGAAGTACTGTTTACACTTGAGTGAACTTAGGTCTCTCCCTTCTTCCTTCAAGCTCAGCAAATGGACAAGAAAAACCTGCAGAACTCGTTCAGCAATTTCAGACTATAAACAAGCAATCCAAAGGGAATAGGGGTAGATATTACCTTATGACTGCAATTAAACTCTTCTGTCTTGAGGTTGTCAACACACCAGGCTGAGCCGTGGCCTGAGAAAGTTGCTCATTTCCCAGGCAGGTTTGCTTAATGCAAGGTGCAACGGGCTGTTATCTGATGTACCTTGCCTTAACAGACAAGTTTTTCATACACAGGTGCACACACCTTCATATACATAAGCACTCAGTAGCTAGTATCTCAATATGGAAATAGCAGAAGACAGAATGTTATGGTTTTATGAAAATAAAAAGATAAAACTTTTAAAGGGTAATTCATTCTGGGGGAGAGTGGATCATATGCTTTGGACATAAAGAGGACAATTTAGACAATAAATACAGAGTGGGGTTGTAATGTCATATGATATAATTTTCATATCTGCAACATAGAGCTACATTATTTCACTTATAATTTTATGCTATGATAATTTGGAAGATACAAAAGGAACAGACAACATGGTTCCTACCCTCTAGTATTTGGCAATTATTTGGTGAGAAAGGACAATGAATGTGTATGTGTATGTCATTGAATGAATGAATGATGTACACATTTCAGAAAATGATGAAGACTCCAAATGAATGGAACAGGTAACAACTTTTAAATTAACTCAGAGGAGAGGATTTTGGGGAAGGGGTGGTGGAGTGGCTAGGAGGAGGTGGTATTTGGGTTAGGTCTTAAAGGATGAATTTGGTTGGCAGAGTGGAAGGTCTTGGAGACCATGCCAAGCTCAAGGCTGAACCAGCAGAGGCAGGAATGAAGTGTAGGGTAGTGCGTTTTTCTGGGGTATGGTGGTGCCTTGGTTGCAGAGTAAGGTGGAAAGTGAATAACGTTGTGGGGAAGTCTGTGGTCTTGAGTTCAGGCCCTAGCTCTGCCACTCTCTTACCTGTAACTTGGGAAAAGTGACTTAACCTCCCTGAAATTCTGGTTCCTCTTCTGTAAAATGGGGTAATAACATTGCTCACTTTATGGGTAATTTGAGGATTAAATGAGATAATCCGTGTTAAGCTCTCTGTGCAATGCTTGGCACACTGTAAGCGCCCAGTAAATAATAGCCATTAAGTTATGGAAGATCCTGAATGTCAAAGACATTATAATTTTCCAGATGCATTAGTATTCATCTTTTCTCAGAATTTGCTTGTGGCGTAAAAATCTCTTTTCAGACTACCACTTCTTTCCTCCTGCCCCCGATCCCAGCAATGTTGTCTGCATCATGAAGAATTTCTCCACGAGCCACGGTAGGACGCTCTGAGGCCTAGCTCACCAGACTAAATGTCATGAGTCAGTGCTTTGGAGTTCTAACCTGAGTGGGGTGAGTGACACGTTCTCTGTGCCTTTGATTATCTAGCTTTTTTATCTATAACATGACCTTTGATGCTGGTACAAAGAGAGAATGAGTGTCACCCCACCACCCTCCTCCACCCCTTGGAAGGTATAAAATTCTAAGTAGGAATATTGCATCATGTTGTGTGCTTTATTACATGCATGCTAAGCCTCCACTAAAAGTCTTTAGAAGAAAAGAATAATAAGTTAGGGTAGTAGTATTTAAAAGAAACCCACAAGATATCACCTAAAAGGAAGGGTTTGTAGATGAGGAAACAGAAGCTCAGGTGGCCAATGTGACCTACTTATAGTCATACAGAGCAGGAGGTCTCCTGATGCCAGTTTGAGGCTCCTTGTACATCATACTAATCTTACTTGTTGATTTATAGAAGTATTAACTGCTTTATTTTCCCCTTAATTAGGATAGAGAGTAATTCTCATTATTGGGTCTGGGAAGAATTATGCCAAGTAAAGATTATGCATAGAACATTTGTCATGCAAAGTGCTGCCCTTCGTAAATAGAGAGGCCCTCTGCACCGTGTCCCCCTGCCCGGGATTGCCAATGTGAGCCTCTCCCACCAGCCTATGTAGATGAACTGCTCCTGTGATGGGACCGTGATGGCCATTTGATGGCCATGAAATGTCATTTAGGAGAAGAGTTGACATCTTTTTTGTTGCTGATCCTTAACCTTCATGGAGCATGAGGCTCTGAGGGGTCTGCTTTCATGCCATGAAGGGTTTTGCTCATTCATTCGCAGAAGGGTTTTGCTCAGCCTCAGCTGACCGGTTGCTGCTTGCTGGGGCCAGCGCGGCCGGCTGCTGCTGTGTTTCCCAGCACTGCCAGCAGGATCTCATTCTTCACAGCTGAGCCTCTGAAGCAATTCTTCGGGGCAGCTTTGTGCTCCTCCGCTGGGCTCAACGGTTGGTGACTTAGGGAATCACAGCCTCTGCTCTCGTGTCTGAGCTGCTGGAATTTGATTTCTGGGGCAATTGCAGTTTGGCGGCTCTCCAGGGCATCCTCGTGAGTGGCTGCTCTGCCTGCGCTGCTTGGAAGGCCCCGGAAAATCCCCTGGGAAGCTTGTCAGATGGGCTCATGGGAATAACAGAAGCTTGTTTCCCATAGTCAAATTGTCCGTTTTCATCATCCCTGTTGTTGGGTTTCTTTTTTAAGAAAAATAGCAAGAGAAACACACTCCTTTCCAAAGAAGTGTGGACTTTTACCATGAGGCTTTGAAGCAGCCCCACTGTGTAAATACCCCTCCTCCCACCCTCTTGTGGTGGCTCATCATTTGCTTTGAACCTGGGTGTGTCCAGGTGGTTTTGCAATGTCCTCAAGTCTCACCCAGCCCTACTCTCTTACCATCTGGTCCCTTTGATGTTTCCGATCCTCAGAGGGTGGCAAGACAGTGCTCCCTGGAACAGAGTGAGGTTCTGAAGGCATCTGGGCACCTAAAGATCCTAAATAGTCATCATGACTGCTGTGTGGTAAGTGGTGTCCAGAGAGAGACTGACCAGGCCCGAGGTCTGGGAAAACTTGGCACAATAGTAACTGTTTGCAAGTATTGAGCGTATTGTGCATTGAGCTTGGAGATCAGCAGTTTACGTGGGTCATATTTGATTTTCATAGTATTTCAAGAAATAGTTTCTTCCATTATTTCCATTTTACAGATGAGAACATTGAGGCTCTGAAAGGCTAAGTGACTTGCCTAAAGCCACATACTCAGTGGTGGAGTCAGAATTCGGTCTCCAAGCCTTTTGAATCCCAGAGCCCATATCACTAATCACTATGTTATACTGATTTAGTTCTTGTGTCTGGAAACTATTGACAGTCTTGGGAATACACTGTGTCTCTATATAAATAAAGCACAAATTTGGGCGTGCCTTGTCCATGGACACATTCCTTTTGAACGCCAAAGGACAAGAGGTTAACCTTGTGACTTTGATAGGAAATATAAGACAGGTTGTGACGTTTCTTTGGTAATTCTAGGTATTTGGACACCTGTTCAGCTATTCTGGGATTCTGTGGTGGGGGTGAGGGGGCTATGGGGAGGGTGAGGTCATTATTGCAAAAACCATTTCCTGAGCTCTTGACTTCAGGAAATGCTGCAGCATTAAAAATACCCATTGTGTGGGAGACGTGGTAGAAGCATGACTCACATTTAGCAATTGTGTCCATAGGTTGCAAAGGATTTGGGGAACACAGGGGATATTCATACAAGGTTGCGTTTGTGGGTGGTTCACGATGAAATTTTTAGTAGGTTGAGAAGCATGGTCACATTTCAAGAAGAGTGACATTTAAGAGTCTCCATGGAAATTGTGAGATTTGACTCACCCATTCATACATGGATTAACAAACATCAATTGTCCACCTACTAAGTGCAAGGCCTCGCAAGAGGAATAAAGCATGGTCCTTGCCCTTTAGTGCAGTATTTATGAATTGGTGGCAGTGAAACAGGCTGCTTTTTAAGTTTCCTTCTTTCTTTGATCCTTGAAACTTTGACAAAAGCAGGACTAGCCCTTAAAGAAAGACATTTTGTTTTATTTTATAGAACAAATTATTTTTAAAAACTGGATCTGGCAACTCCCAGGCCTTCTGCTCAGAAGACATGATTATCAGGAGCAAAGAATCAGGGGGCTGACCTGGCTTAGCGACCTTTTTGGTCA
>NW_012154729.1:7429203-7432472 GCF_000956105.1 Propithecus coquereli
TTTATAGATTGGATATAATCCATCTCAAAAGTCTCAATACATTTTTTATTTTAACAATGATGATAATTTTTATTTGCAAAAATAGACGTCATTTATTGAGCACTTATGGTATGTCAGGCATTATTCTAAATGCTCTACATATAGTAGATATCTCACTTAATCTTCACAAAACAGATAGGTATCTTTATTATTCCCACATTGCAAATAAGAAAACCGAGGATGAGGGAGGTTATCATCATGCTCAAGTTTGCACAATGACAAATTGCTGAGCTGGGTTCTAATCCAGGCCATCTGACTCCAGAGCTCATGCACTTACTGCCACCATGCTCAAATAAAAGCATTAACTGGTATTTTGCAAGGAGGGACAATAAGGCGGAGCTACATCTTCCCCAAGTAAGTATGTAGATGAATGGAATAATGTAGTCCAGAAATAAACATCATATATAAGGGTATAATAGATAATAAGAGACATCTTAAAAAAAACAGTGAAGGAGATTATTTAATACACATTACTTAGAATACGTACTTAGAATTTTTTTAAAAAAAATCAATTTAATACCTCATGATCAAAATAAATTTTAGATGGCTAAAGTATTAGATAACAGAAAACAGCAGGAAATATGTTATTGCCTGTCAGATCCCTGAAGAAATCACTATTGTTTTTTCACTTCGAAGTGACAGAAGAAATCACAAAGGAAAAGCCTGACAGATTTGGCTACATAAAGAATTGTAAATACATTAGCAACAAGAACAAAATAACTTAGGTCAGCAGATGGGAAGGAATCACATCAAACATGACAAATAGAGGCTATCATCTGTGGCGACAACTCTCACAGGAGAGCTGAATGGAGTGGCCCGGTTCTTCCCACAGTGCAGGCTGTGCAAGGCACACAGGAAAGACAGCCTCTATGAGGGAGCAGGGCTGGCGTCTTGGGGACCTGCCTGGGCACAGGGAGAAGGGGGCTGACTCTGCCCCCCATCCCCCACCCCTGTGTCTTGCAGGGCCCTGGGGAATGGGAATGATCCCAGGGTAGGAAGGATGTGGTTACCCAGGAATTTTGTCTTTCTAGGAGGGTCCTTGACTCCAGAAGGTACAAAGAGAAGAGACAGCCCTGGATATGGAAAGTATTGGAAGAGTTGTCCTAGACAATCAGCCTCAGTGACAAGGGAAGAAACTGCTTTTGCGGGTAAAGAAGAAGATGGAGACAGTGTCTCCCAAAGAGCCACTGGAAAATAAAGGCCTATAAGTGGGGAAGACAGGATTCCATGGAAGGTGGATTTTTCTTAGCCGTGAGTAAATTTTTTGCATGGTGGTAAGAGGGCAGTGAGTCCTAAGGATAATCATCCCAGGACTCAGGAAGCCACGTGGGAACTTGTGGGGAAATAGAAGCAGTGAAGCATCTTGTGAGCCTTCACATCAAGAACTCATTTAATACGTGGAAAAAAGACGTGAATAAGCAGTTCACACAACTGCGATGACAAATAACAAAGAAACACAGAATGGTGATCTCCTTAACAAGTAACCAAAAACATGAAGCTGAAGCAACACTGAGAAAATAAATGACTTTACATCTAGGAAATCAGCCTCCTACTACTTGTAAGCTCTGTGCCAGCAGAGGATTTTCTCTGTTTTGTTTGTTATTGTCTTGTACCCAGAGGAGTGGCTGGCCATAGTAGATACTCAATAAATATTTGTTAAAGGTAAAACCCAGCTGTCCAGTTTGTGACAAAATCTTGATAACTTAAATATTGCTGATGGCACACTAAATTGCTTCAATGCTTTGGGAAACCAACAGGACTATGTATAGTGTATCACTATACACACACAGTGGTCAAATCTTTTGAACTGGTCAGTAGATGCTCTTGGGAATTTATTCTAGGAAAATAATTGAACATCAAAACAAAACTGTATGTATGAAGTTCTGTAATAGTAGATGCTGTGATCTGAATGTTTATCTCCCCTTCCCCCATTCATATGTTGAAATCCTAATCCCCAAAGCGATGGTATTAGGAGTTGGGGGTCTTTGGGAGGTGATTAAGTTTAGAAGGCAGAGCCCTCATAAGTGGGATTAATGCCCTTACAAAAGTGATCCCAGAGAGATTGTTGCCGCTTCCATCATATGAGGACACACACAGCAAGAAGGTGCTGTTTATGACCCAGGAGGTGAGCCCTCACCAGACACTGAATCTGCTGGCACCCTGATCTTGGACTTCTAATACCCAGAACAGTGAAAAATAAATTTCTGTTGTTTATAAACCACTTCATGCATGGTTTTCTGTTATAGCAGCCCAAATGGACTAAGACAGTAGAAAAAAGTAAAAACAAAACAAAAAAACAGAAAAGAGGTTAATAAACTACATATATCATATCAATAAAATAGCATTTATTCATTTAAAATGATAGTTAAGAAAACCATAGAATGTGGAGAGACATGTTCTATAGTGTCAAGTGAATAAAGCAGAATAGAGGGGCTCCCTGCTGCCTCCAAGGGGCTGTACTGAGGCACCTCCCCCTGCTGCTCTCTGCTCACTGCTGTAGGTGCAGATGCTGTAGATGCCTGACAAAGCTTCCATGCCATTGTGATGCCGCCATGCCCGCCACCAAGTGTGTGGCTGCTGCTGTTGCAGACACTAGGGGTGCTTCTTGTTAATGCCCATGAAATCCCACCCTGGCAGCACCCACTTTAGTGCCGCACCTCGTACACCAGTCCCCAAATCGCTCGACTTTCTTGTCTCAATATCTCAGAGATGTTTTTGTGTGGAGTCTATCAATTCAATTAATACAACTATCCCTAGTCCTAGAACTCAGATATAGGGTGTGGGTGGGAAAACATTAAATAGTAACAATGTTTACCTTTCGTCTTTTTTTGTGCTATGCTCAAAATCATCCCACTCTTGCCAATACTGTTTGGCCAAAAGCATGTGTCCAACTCTAGCTTGTTTAAGATGAGATTTTCTTAGGAAGCTCCTGACTCCTTCCCTCCCTCATGCAAATCAACCCCCAGCGGGCCTGACCCTTTAGCTGCTACACATGCCCAGACATGTCTGAATCCTATGGTGACAAAAACTGCTTACGCGCAAATTGGGACCTCTTACATGAAAGTAATTCTTTTGTTAAGTAGTGAGATGTGGTATGTGCTTTTACTTCAACACTGTTTCTACATTTTATACTTATATGGAAAAATGAAAATCAGTCCTCACTGATATTTGTTACTTCCTTGACAGTTCTTGAGTTACCATTTCATGCTTTATTCTTATGTTTTTAAATT
>NW_012154729.1:7432522-7433026 GCF_000956105.1 Propithecus coquereli
TCAGGAAGCCACGTGGGAACTTGTGGGGAAATAGAAGCAGTGAAGCATCTTGTGAGCCTTCACATCAAGAACTCATTTAATACGTGGAAAAAAGAACACACTAAAGAAGACACTAAAAATACATATACATTATAAAGTATAATAATATACTGGTCACCTGTGAAACCACCAACCAATCTAAGTACCAGAATAGGATGAATAACGTGCATTTTCCTTTATGTTTCTCCTCTATCCTAACTCCTCTTCCTTGGCTTCTTCTTCCCAAGGTAGCCATTGCCTTGAAATTTGCACTTACTGGATGGAGTGTGGACATTTGAAAACTGTCAATCTGTATGTGATGCTGTGCATGAGGAAAAGGTGGTGTATTCACAGAGAGGTAGCTTAGTGTCCAGGGCTGGTGTCTAAAGATTTGTTTTGTCCCAGCTTCTAGACCCAGATATCTGTGGCTGTGTTTGTTTCCACACGGGGCACAACCTGGACACAAATGCAATTCCTCCTGAAGAC
>NW_012154729.1:7444836-7446712 GCF_000956105.1 Propithecus coquereli
TGCTTTTAGGAAGACCTTTCTTCCCCAGAGTATATGAATTATTATATAAATTTGGAGTTAACCTTTTCTTAAAGATTCAACTTTCCAAAATCCTTAACTTCCCTGCTACATTGACTGCCCATCACATTCACCTGGCAAAAGCCAACGTCTTGATCAATCCAACTACTCACTTCCTGCATATTTGTTCCTGGGCTGCTAAAAACTGCTGAGAAAAAAAATGAGCAACAGCATAAAAGCATTTTTATCATTGACAATTAGTGGTCTCCAACATCAACTGTGTTGTCAATGCTTCCTGGAAAGAATTATTTGAGTTCCAATTATGGCCATTTAAGAACTTTCACTATCTTAAGGGGCTTTACCCCTCTACCTTTCTTCTCATCCTCCAGATTGTTCCCGATTTCACAGAAACAATGAAGGCAAACAGATGGCAATGCTTTGAAAGTCCTGAGCCCCTCCCAACACCTCCACCTTTTTCACTACAGAGCTATCCCTAAGGAAAACCCTTCCAGGAGATTCTCTGCATCCCATTCCCTCCTCCTCCCTGGAGACCTTGCTCCATCTGTCTGCCACTTTCAAATGTTTAAGTTCTTTATTGTATCTTCTTGTCATCATTTAAGCATATTCAAGCCTCTTTCATCTTAAAAGAAACCCCAAATCTTCCATTCATCATACATTCTCTTCTAGTTACTGTCTCTCCCTTTTTTTTTCCAGCTAAGCTACTGACTTCACGTCTCACTACCTGCTCACTCATAATCCTTCACAGTCCGGATTTATTCCTGATTTTTGTACTGAAATTGCTCTGAACCAGTGATTCTGAAACTGGGGGGTGATTTTGCCTCCCAGGGGACATTTGGCAATGTCTGGAGACATTTTAGGTTGTCACGACTGGGGTCCGGGGACAGGGGGAATAGAGGTTGGTACTGTCTTCTAATGAGTATAGGCTATGGATTTTGCTAATCATCCTACAATGCACAGGATGGCCCCCCCAACCCCCAGCCACAACAAGGAATTACTTAGCCCCAAATGTCAATGGTGCCAAGGCTGAGAGTTCTTGCTCTAGGCAAAAGTCACCACTGACTTCCTAGTTGCTGAAGCCAAAGGCCAATTGCAATTCTTATCTTCTTGACCTCTCTGCCTTACGAGGCACCATTATGACTCTCCCTTCTTGAAACTTTGGCTTCTCTATTGTTGCTCTTTTCTGGATACCCCCTTACTTCTCTGACTGCTCGTCTTTGTCATTCTCATTTGTCCAATTTTTGCGTATACCTGTTTTCTAGAGATCCAGCCTCAATTTTCTTCTTACTTTTCACACTGTCCCTAGATGATTTTTATTTACTCCCATGGCATTAACTTCTGAATATACACCGATGTCTTCTAAATCCATATTTTAACCTCATTCCATAACTCTTCCCATGTCTCCAGAGTTCAAACCTCACATAATCTCCTGCCTGTTGAACATCTCACATACACCAAACTAGACTTATGAGTGTACTCCCCATCCTCCCAGACTTTGTGTTCCTCAGTCTCCAGGCAGGATGGCACTGCCACTAGCCCAGCAGCCCCAATCTAGAAACCTGGAAGGGATTCTTCAGTTCTTGTTTTCACTTAACTCAAATGCCCAACAAATTTTCATCACCTATTAGCTTTTTCTTATTAATTTCTCTGGCATCTGTCCACTTATCTCTGTTCCCAATCCAACCACCTGGATTGTTGCAATAGCCTCTCAACTGCTTTTCTTAACAAATATTTCCCCATTCGCTCTGTCTTAGAAGTTGTCTTTAGAATTATCTTTCTGAAATGCAAATCAAACTAGACCTACATCTAAAATCCTTCATTGTTTTCCCTCTGCTAAGAAAAGGCTAAATTCCTAGACATA
>NW_012154729.1:7447457-7450069 GCF_000956105.1 Propithecus coquereli
AAAAATGTGAAATCTTAAAAAGTTCAAACAAATGTAGATAATTATTGGTTGATGTTGAGATTGAAAAGAAAGTTCCATAAAACAGTGGAAGAAAAACAAAAGACTGGCAATATATTTGATAGTATACAAACAAAAAAATACACAAACACCAAAGAGTTGAAAACCTTAGTATAAATGGAACTCTTGAAACCAATAAAAATGATAATGTTGCAATAGAGAAATATTAAAATAAAACCCAAAAACCACAAGGAAGAGAATTCAAAATAGAAAAGAAATCCAAACGCCTTAAGAGCATATGAGCAGATATTTTAAAACGGAGAATGTAAGATGTTGGTTCAGTTGGCTCATGGCAGTTTTTATGAATGAGACTCAGCCTTAACTGTTGAAAACCCAGAAAATTGGCAATAATGCTTTCAGAAATGTTAATATAATACAGGTGAATATCCATTATCCCAAATGCTTGGAACCAGAAGTGTTTCAGATTTTGGAATATTTACATATACATAATGAGATATCTTGGGGATGGGATCCAAATCTAAACACAAGATTTATTTATGTTGCATATACACCTTATACGCATAGCCTGAAGGTAATTTTATATGACATTTTAAATAATTTTGTCCATGAAACAAAGTTTTGACTGTGACCCATCACATGAGGTTAAGTGTGAAATTTTCTACTTGTGGCACCATGTTGGCACTTAAAAAGTTTTGGGTATCAGATTTTAGATTTTCAGATCAGAGATGCTCAACCTCTACTCAGCCCTCTATTAGAAAGAGCATAGCAGGCAAGAGCTGCAGATCCCCCAAGCATGCTTGGCATTGGTCAGGCCCTTATTAGAGTAATGTGATCAATGTGGGACTCTGCCCTTTAAAATGCATGTGGAGAAACTAGAGAGGGTTTCCTAAAGAGCACTACTAAAATGATTACAGAGAATGCCAAACTGATGGAGGAAGATTAAAGAGATTATATTTATTTAGTCTAGAGGGCAAAAAGCTAAATGGTGAATAAATAGTTATCTTCAAGCATACAAGTATATGAAAAAGAATGATTATCCTGAGGAAAGCTAGATTATTCTATCACTCTGATAGACAATAAACTAAGAGGAACATGGTTTCACTAAGAGACTAATTAATGTCAGGTCTTGCAAAACTTCAGGGAAGACTAACAAAGAAACAAAGGATCCCCTGTTTTCAGATATCTTTGTGAGCAATTTAGACAACTGCCCATCTTGTGGCTTACTTATAGAATAGCAGGTGGCTGGGCCCTTGATTACAATTATAGGTTTATAGAATCTTATAACTGAAAAATATCCTTGATGGATTAATGTTTCTTATTCATATGTTTGTAGATGTCTGTTGACACCCACCCACCTACCCACGAATAGCATATACAAAGGAAAGTATGGGATATGAAATCTTGCAGGTTAGAGTTCTGTCATGGTCAAGTGACTGAAGCTTTTTAACATGTCTGCTCAGATAATGTGAACAGATCTTAGTTGTATGGTATGAAATCACAAACTAGGGCAGTAAATTAGGGCAGAACAGTGTAGTATTGTGATACTTTAGTTTTTTTCCCCAGGTTATGGATGAAAACTCGTCTTTTATCCCAAGAAAAATGTGTATAGGTACAAGCATCCATTTGTGATACCCAGGTCCCCAAATTTAGTGGCCATGGGTGGAGATAGTGTGGTACAATGCTTAAGAGCTTGGGAGTTATATTTCTTATATTATCTACACTGAAATCCTACCTTTTCTACTTATTAGCCTATAGTCTTAAGAACACTTAATTTCCCCAAGTCTGTTTTCTCATTTCTAAAATAGGAATAACTTATCCTACGCATGTAATTTTTTGGTGAAAATCAATTAAGTAACAAAGGTAAATTTTTAAAAAAATTAAGAAGTAAATGACCTGACACATAGTAGATGCTATAGAAAAGTGTTTTGCCAATTGCAAGCTGTGATCCACGGCAGAAGTAAAATCGATTCAATTATGATTAAACCATAACTGAAGTTAAAAAATAAAATAGAATAAAAAATATTCATTGTATTTAGTAATTGTAAGTACTGCTTTGAATAATTTTTTCTTTCATGCATATGTTTGTGTGTCTAAGAAAGTTGTTGAACACTTGTGTACTGGGTAGCAATATAAAATATTTCTTATTGTGCATCACGGTAAAAAAGCTTATAGTCATTACAGTTTATTACTTTTGTGTTTTTAGTCTTACCCCTTTGTTTTAATTTTCTAGTGGTTGCTGTAGGATCATAATATACATCTCATTGTGTAGTCTGAAATAACATGACACTACCTCACATATGAGGCAATAATCGTACAACAATATACTTCCATCCATCCCCTCCAGTCTTGAGTGCCATGATCCTCATATATTTTCTTTCTATATGTTTTACAAACCCTACAAAATATTGCCATCAGTATTGCTTTAAACAATTAACTTGACACCAAATAAGCTGAGATAAAAAATTTTAAATCTTTCATATTTACCATCTCTGGTGCTCTTTAGTGTTTCTTGAAGGTCTGATCCTTTATCTTGCACCATCTTTGCTCAATCTAAAGAACCTCTTTCAGCATCATCTGAGGTGTGGGTCTTCTGG
>NW_012154729.1:7451304-7453496 GCF_000956105.1 Propithecus coquereli
GGGTCATCTGTTGGTTTGATTCTATAGACTGTATTTTCTCTTAAATAAAGTTACATTTTTCTGTTTCTTTGCATGTCTCATAATTTTTTTATTCTGTATATTGTGTATAAAAGGACAGTAGAGACTGGAGTACATTATTTGTTGTTTGTTTATTTTCCAGAGACCATAACTTCTGTCATTTGGTTAGGGTGAGGAACTAGTCATTTTAGCTGTCTCCTAGAAGGGGATTGAGCTGGTACTGATTTGTAGCTTTAATTAGATTGAATTCATTTGTCATTCATTCAATGACACTCACAACCTCCTTTACAAACTTTTTGACCATGTCAAGATTTGAACTGGGGGGAGATAAGGTTGTAGTTTTACCTCAGAATCCAAATCTGGTACAGCCCTAGCATCCAAGCATCATGAGAATATGGGAGGCTATGTGATGATGTTCTTTTTTTCCAGCCTCTCCTCTACTGTCTCCCTCTCGCTATAATTTGGAGGTCGGGGCAGAGGAGACCATTGTCAGGCTGAGCAATTTACTTTTCAACTGGGGTCCTATCAGACTCTAGTTTACCCCACCAGCATTCATTATCCAATAAGGGTTGGTTGATTTCTCCTCCTTCACTCAAAGCCTCCCCAAGCTTTAACAAATTGGCTTCTCCTTCCATCCAGATCCAGACCAGGTGCCCGCCCCCAGGTGTGCTTGTCTCTGAAATTCAATTCATCAAGGCTTCCTTGCATCTGCCACTACTTGCTAGTCTCACAGAAAAGTATGACTTTTATGTTGTCCAGGTTTTGCTTATTGTTACCATAGTCACAAAGGTCTTTTGTGTCTTTGTACATCTTTCCCCAAAGTAGAAATCTATTACAGTTTATTGACATCTATTGTCAAATCTCAATTGACAGTATCATGTTATAATATTTCTCTTATTTGTTCAGGCTGCTATAACAGAACACCACACACTGTGTGACTTACAAACAACAGAAATTTCATTCTCACTGTTCTGGACATTGGGAAGTTCAAAATCAAGGCACCAACAAGATTCAGTGTCTGGTGAGGGCCCACTTCCTGGTTCATAGATGGCACCTTCTTACTGTGTTCTCATGTGGCAGAAGGGGTGAGGAAGTTCTGCTGAGTCTTTTTGATGAGGGTGCTAATTCCATTAATGAAGGCTCTATCCTCATGACTTAATCACTTACCAAAGGCCCCACCTCCTAATACCATCACATTGAGGATTAGGATTTTAACATATGAATTTTGGGGTGACACAGTCTATAGAAGTGTGAAATATTCAACTTTTGCTATATTTTCTTAGTCCATATGGAACTATTTTCAGCAGGTTGCAAGCCTTCAAAGTGATGACAAGAGTCTACTCTTTAGAAAGTTTGTTTTTGGTTTTTAAAAATATTATCACAAAACCTATAATAGATATAACTACAAAGAGCATCCTTGAATGAAGAGAGTCACTTATAATTTCCTTAGAATGATTTCTTTGGGTAGGAATTGCTGGGTCAATTCCAAAGTCTTGGTAAAGGTATGACCAACATATCTTCTGGAAGGTTTATACCAATATACACCTTGACCAACACTGCAAGTGATGCCTTTCCTCAAACCACACCAAATTTTTAGAAAAATTGGTAAATTGTATAGTTTACAAAGATTATTCCTTTGAATACTTCTTTTTATGAGCAGTGAGGCTGAGCATCAAATTAATGTCCACAAGTGTCTCTGTGAAAGGATTTTTCTGTCACTACCTCTCTGACATCCTCATTCTCCATTCTTCCCTGACCTCTTAATGCCACAGCAGCCACATGGACCTTGTTCACTTGCTCAAATGGGCCAAACTCTTTCCTGCTTTGAAAAGTTTACTCTTGCTCTTTCCTCTGCCTAGAATACTCTATCCCGAAATCTTTGCATAGCTGGCTCCCCTCTCTGATTCCAGTGTGACTTCATATGCCACCTCCTCATGAGGTCTTCCCTGAGTTTCCATTCTAAACAAGCCCAGTCTCTTTCTTTATGCTACTTAAAAAATCCGAAACTACCCTGCTTGGTTTTTTGTGTGTTAACCGTCTGTCTTCCACCATTACAAAGTAAACCCTATAAGAGAAGAAACCTTGTGTGTTTTGGCCACTATTGCATCCCCAAATTGCGAAGAGTGCCTGTTGCATAATAGATACTCAAAAAATACAGTGAATGAATACATGAT
>NW_012154729.1:7453546-7454245 GCF_000956105.1 Propithecus coquereli
TTCCAAAAGATATATTGGTGAAAATGTCTGTGAAGGATAAAAGATGAAGGAGCAGGAGAAAGTATAAAGAACCACGATTAAAGTTTGATACCTGTGAAGGAGATGGAGAAGGATGGAGGACTACGTTGGAAAAGTCTAGGACTATTGCACAGGCATAAAAACAATTTTATCAGATTGATGGGAATTACTCAATCCAAAGTCACCCATTGGAGAAGTCAAACAGCTCCATAGGAATGGGCATGCATTAATACCCCTGTCATGCTCAGCCATTGGCTGGAGTGGCCTATAGAAGTTTGGTCTTGGTGTGACTTCTGTGACAGATCCAGAGAAACAATATCTGGGCTATCACTCAATTTTTCTTCCCACAGTAGGAGACCTGAAAAATACATATTTATGACTAACCTATTACTGTTAAGCCTCTTTAATATTTGATTTTGTGTTTTTAGTCCTATAATTTTCCATTTTGCTCATTTTTAGTGTTTCTATTTTTTTCCTAAAATAAAAACCCTATCTCTTCATCTATCATGCCCATCTTTTCCCTGTAAATTATTTAATACATTTATAATAATTGTTTTAAAACCTTTGTCTGCCAGTTCCAGCAGCTGGGTCATCTGTTGGTTTGATTCTATAGACTGTATTTTCTCTTAAATAAAGTTACATTTTTCTGTTTCTTTGCATGTCTCATAATTTTTTTATTCT
>NW_012154729.1:7457149-7461598 GCF_000956105.1 Propithecus coquereli
TCCGTTTTTGCTATCGGGGTCTTCATCTTTTTCTCTTTTGTAAGATACAACTTTCTTAATTTTTCAGAGGGATTTTTACAGAAGTGATAAGTGAAGCCCATCCCAGAGCCACACTTTCCTATGCATCATTCTCCAAGAAATCTTATGGGTCTATGCTATGAAATGATGGATGGGGTTCTACAGCTCATTTGTCTATAGCTGAACATGATGCTATTTAGTGTTGATATAATATTATTCATTAAAATGTTGCACTCAGACAGAATTAAAGGTCTGAGGTTAACAGGTTTGCTTGTTTCAAAACTTTTCCTCCTGGTTCTTCCTGTTGCTCATTCTCAGTAATGCTTGGTGATCTGAGAGAGAGAATCATTGTCCCCTCTGTTGTCTTAGTACTGCCTGAGTAACCTGGAAAATTACGTACTTTTTCCTTGACTATCATTCTCCCTCCCCAGAAGGCCTCCTCCTTCTTCCATCATAGTGAACTCCACCAAACCTCACCTCATGTGTCATCTCCTATGAGAATCCTTTCCAAAACCTTTTAGAACAGAAGTCAACAAACTTTTTCTGTAAAGGGCCAGATAGCAAATATTTTAGGCTTTGTGAGCCACTGCAATGTGAAAGCTGCCATATATAAGCTGTAAATGGATTTGCATGGCTATGTTCCCATAACACTTAATTTACATACACAGGACAGATTGTAGTTTATTGACATCTCTCCTAAATAATTAGCAGGTGTAAATTATGGTGCTTTTCAAATTGTAAGGTGGTTGGTTGCTCATTTGGGCTACTTTGATCATAGTTACAGTGCGTTATGCACTGTTTCTAGCACATATGTTAGGCACACAATAATTCTTCACAGAAAAAAAATGAAAGAAAGGAAGAAAAGGAATAAAATATAAGATAACTGTAGAAATGAAGATACAGAAGCAAGTGAGAAAGAAACTGTATTTGATAAAGTAAACAGTGCTAGTGACGGTGACAGACAAAACCCCACACCTCAGTGTTTTAACACCACAGAGATTTATCTCTTGTTCATGTCATAGTTCAATGTGGAGTGACAAGGTGGAATGATAGAATTTGCTCTACACAGTCATTCAGGGACCCAGGTCCTTCCATCTAATGGCTCTACCACCTGCTCTAAATCCGGCTAGGGAAAGAGAAATGTTCATAGGTGGAAGGTTCTTAGGGCCCAGGACTGGAAATGGTACCCATCACTTTTGCCCACATTGTGTTGGTAAGATTTCAGTTATAGGCATCACCCAACCACAAGGGAGGCTGAAGAATGTATTATAGCTGTGCCTGGGAAGAAGAGGGGAATAAGACTATTAGTGAACACCAGCAGGATAGTTTGGGTTGCATTAAAAAAAGGCAATGAAGGGTTAAAGCAGTTTAGGTGAGAAAGCAATCAAGAAAACACTCTCCAAGGGGGAGGAGGCAGCATTTTCAACAATGGCACACAGGTTAGGTTTCTCAACAGAAATTTGGAGCACTTGTAAGTGCTGTCATGTGCAGATAATAAACTGTCTTAGATAAATACAATTGTATGCCAGTGTGGGAGGGAAAAAGAAACTGATTGGCCATATTCCAAGATACGCTAAAACACTACAGCAGATGTATGGGAATGCACCCGCCCTCTGTCTGGGTGAGGCTACTGCTGTAAGTTTGGTTATTTTAAAGCCCAAGGTACAATTATCAATCTTCTGAAAACAATTTTACCCTAATTTAGTTTCAATTACATTGAGTCTCTTTCTCAGTAGCTGCAATTATGTCCTTCAAAATAATCCCACTGGACATTTCTCAGAGTTATTGAGAGTGATTTCTTATCAGAGTTGGTGGGAAGTAGGGACAGGGATGAGAAGGGAAAGATCTTGTATATAAGAAAGCACTTTAAAAGTACTGCATGAAAGAAAGACATTGATAATGCAATAGTGTGTGGTTGTTATAATATTATTGCTATCATTATTTTAGCTTATTTTTTGCAGTTGAATTGCTTACAGAGTTGAAATACCAGTAATGGTACTTGCCTAAGGGAAATTAATCCATGAGACTTTTTCTTTATTAATGGATTACAGACAAGTTGTTTTCCTGGTGATGCAAAAAAGGATTGTAGGACCTTTCCAAAATTCTACTTCCTTTAGAAATCTGGTTTCAAGTGGGCTTTCCAGAAGAGTAGATAATTTGGAGATCACTGAAATTTAGCATTAGTTCTTGGAAATGAATTCCTGTTGTCCCTGTGGTGGTTTCTGGTGCAAATAAAAAAATATCTCGAATTATATTCAGGTTCCTGAGCTGAGACAGCTTGAAGAAAGCCACGAAGAGGGTAAGAACAAAACCACTGCCCTTTCATTTATAGAAGGATGGAGCAACTTAACCCAAGCCACATTCCTTAAACAGCCCTTCCATCCTTTCGTGACTGCTCTGGAAGTACCTTGCACAGGTCTTGAGCTCTAGCAAGGCCATCGGTACTTCACAATTGCCGTCATGAGTCTGCTCCAAAGGCAGGATGTACAATCCTCCTCACTGCCACAGAGCATGGATATATTTAGCTCAGTAACCAGGCTTAGAAGTTGAGAAGAACAGGTTGTCATGACTTCTGATTTCTGTCCTGTCTTTTCTCATAGACTGTAAGTTATCTTGGCTGATGCTGAAGAATGAATAGAATGCAGTGTAGTGGGAATGAGTGAGGGCTCTACATTCATTTTTATGATTGTTGAACTTTTACTTTTTTATATTCAAGAAATTTGCATGTGTATCTAAGAACATAAAATTTACCATTATAAAAAGTCAAAATTATTTATTTATGTGTATTATCAACTAATGATTGTACTAACCAAGAAAGAAAACACCATCCTTAAAGAGCTAATTGAGATTCAATTTCATTTTGAAAGTAGAAATACACAGGAAAAATTCTAGGGGAAGTGGACACTTGTAAACACAGTGACCTCTCAATAAATGATAGTCATTTGTAATGCCTGAGTGTTCACTATGTGCCAGGCACTGTTCTAATAACTCTAAGACATACCATAATAACTATAATGCAGGGACTATGATCCCCACTTTATGTATGAGGAAACTGAGGCACAGAGAATTTATGGATCTTGTCTAAGTTTTGCAACATAAGCTTAGAGCCAGAATTCAAACCCAGCCAGAATGAATCCAGGACACCGCTGGCTAATCTCTCCTACATTCTTTTGTCTACCAACTTGGCATATGGGTCTGCTTCCCTGGGTCCCTCTTCTTTTTCCTGGTTTTTAAGAGTGTAGTTCTAAGGAAAAGAGGGAACTATTCTTTCTCATGTGATGCTCACAGCTTTTCCTCTGCTGTTCAGACTGCAGCCCTAGCTCCACATGGAAAGGGCAACCTATTCATCAAGGGGGTCGTGACGTCTGCAGCCTATGCTGAGTCAGGTTATTTGGGAGAGGGAAAGAGACTCTAGCTCAGTGTCAAAAGGGGAAATGAAGGGCATTCTCCCCTCTCCAAACACCCAAAAGGGCTCCAGAGCAGGTCACCTGGAATGGCTGCCTTGGAGCAGGTTGAAGAAACTGACAATAATTAAACCAGAGATAACCCCCCATTTGTGCATACACATAGTACATGTTTGAATTTTTGTATTTCAGTCATTAATAAATTGGGATTTGTTGGTATTGTGGTTGCATGGAGCAGATGAAAATTATTAAAAGGATTTTTTCTGTAAAATTTGGATTCAGTCAAAAGGCCACACTCAAGGATCCAGAAGGCCACATGTGGCCCCCAAGGCCACAGGTTCCCTGCCCCCTGAGCGTACATATAGCAGGACTTCTTTCAGCTTTGGCATCAAACTACCCTATTGGAAATGTTTAGAAATATACTTGTGGAAGCATAAGCTAGGTGATGGGGATTATTCAAGTCAAAAAGACCCATGTGTAAGAAGTGTGCCAGATATGTTCATATTGATGAAAGAGGTCTCTTTTCTGTCTGTAAAGATTGAAAAGCCATGTACTTATTCCAATGTTCCTGCCATAGTGAATCAAATTTTCTTTGAAATAACACAAAGAAATGATAAATGTTTGAGGTGACAAACATCCTAACTGCCCTGATTTGATCATTACACATTGTATGCATGTATCAAAAATCACATGTACCCCATAAATATGTACAATTATTGTGTATTAATTTAAACCATTAAAATATTTTTCTTTGAAATATTTTATATGGTCTATCAGAGACTGATCAATATTTTTTTGCAAGTTATCTTCATTGGTAACAGATTATTGCCCTTTTAAGACAAATTTCATTTTATTTTATTTTTATTTAGAAAAGAAAAGAATTGGGAGGGAAAGGCTATTAAAGAACTACCCCAAGGAGTCAGCAATTTCTGATTTTATATGGTCTATCAGAGACTGATCAATATTTTTTTGCAAGTTATCTTCATTGGTAACAGATTATTGCCCTTTTAAGACAAATTTCATTTTA
>NW_012154729.1:7464493-7465015 GCF_000956105.1 Propithecus coquereli
AACACTCATACGGACCACAGATGTTTTTAGTTAGTACAAGGAAGAAAGACAAAGAAGGGAAGTGGAAGAGGAATGGGAGGAAGTAGAGAGGAAGAGGAAGGAATGTTAAGTAAGAACTTAGCCAATATTGGCCCAGCACAGTGGCTCACATTTGTAATCCTAGCACTTTGGGAGGTTGAGGAGGGAGAATCACTTGAGGCTAGGAGTTCGAAACCAGCCTGAGCAACATAGCAAGACCCTGTCTTTATATAAAACATAAATAATTACCTAGGCATGGTGGTGTGTGCTTGTAGTTGCAGCTACTTTGGAGGCTGAAGCAGAGGGATCACTTGAGCCCAGGAGTTTGAGGTTGCTGTGAGCTAGGATGACGCCACTGCACTCTAGCCTGGGCAGCAGAGTGAGACTCTGTCTCAAAAAACAAACAGACAAGGCCGGGCGCGGTGGCTCACGCCTGTAATCCTAGCTCTCTGGGAGGCCGAGGTGGGTGGATTGTTTGAGCTCAGGAGTTCGAAACCAGCCTGA
>NW_012154729.1:7465425-7467789 GCF_000956105.1 Propithecus coquereli
TTTTTATTTTATTTTTTTGAGACAGAGTCTTGCTCTGTTGCTCGGGCTAGAGTGCTGAGGCATCAGCCCAGCTCACGGCAACCTCAAACTCCTGGGCTCAAGTGATGCTCCTGCCTCAGCCTCCCGAGTATCTGGGACTACAGATGTGTGCCACCACACCCAGCTATCATTTTTTTAATAGAAACAAATAATTAGGAGTTGAGTCTAAAGAAAAATATGGATGATAAAAGTGATAAGGCTTTTGCTGAAACATGGGGCATAGCAATAATTAGAAGATTAAATTTGATTATGTAAACTCATCACTCTGAAAGCAATTTCCAAAAAGCAAATAATACATGAGAAACAAAAAGTGCATGGAAGTGTTTCAGCATTGAGTTTGTGATCTCTTAAGGTGGCCACTTGACCTAATAGAAATTTTTTGTATGCCTGAATTCTCTTAAGAGTATTTATAAGACTCAGTTTATATTTTATGGTCACATGATATATTTTTAAGCAATAGTTACAGTGTAATACAGATTTTTATAATAGGAATATGAATGTACAAAAATTTATAAAAAGAAAGAAAAGTCAAATAAAGTCAGCACATTTGGTTTAGAGAAATTTTACTATAAAGCTGTATCTTTCTATTTTTCCCTCACATATAATCCTTTCCTTTTAAGAAGTATTCTGAATGGCTGAGAGTAATGCAAGGTTACTCTGAGTAGAAAATAATTTATGAAGGTGGTTTGGTAGCTTGACACATGAATAGCAAGTCTTTTTTCCACATAGCCCAGGGGGTAAAAAGAATATACTTTAAGCATCTCTAATAGCACTTCATTTTTTAAATTGCTACTAGATTTGAATCATCAAACGGATATTCTATAGTTTTGAACCCTAATTGGAAGGTTCACATTTCATGCTTGTTACTCCTGGGTTCAGTTTTGGAAAATAGTGTTTGGTTTCCAAGTGACATGGCAGAGAGGAAAGTTCTGGGCTAGGAGTTGACAGAGTAGGGCAAAGTCCTTTCTATATGTTTGTTATTGCTAGATTGGTGATGTTGAATGAGTTACTCTGTCTCTCTAGGCCCCATCATTCACATCATCAAAATGAAAGGAATGGACTACAGGATATTTAAAAGTTCCACTTAGTTCTAACCTTCAGTAACTTGGAGTTCTCTAAAGTCACAAACAGGTATTTAATGGTTTTTATAGCACAGATATGCTAAGACATAGATATCTGGCTTTCAAGAAAAGAGCCAGCTCAATAATTCCATTTTGTTTTTCCTCAGTGTTTGAACTGGGAGAGAGAATGACCTAGCCAAGCACTCACATGATTATTATTCTTATGATGTAGTGACTTAACAACCAGCTTGCCTATTTCTTGGTTGACATACCCAGGAATTATCATCATTACATGCTTCATGTATTGCTTAATTGATGGACTGTAGTATTTATGGAGTAGTGAATTTTGCAATACTCCCTTTTTTTTTTTTTGATGGTTTTAAACCATAGAGCCATTATGGAAAATCAGCTCTCTTCTGTATATATACATAATTGGCTTTGAATTTTCATGCAGATCAATCTGATTATAAACATTCTACACTGGACTAGAGCAATTCAGAAGAAAGAACAGTTCATTGTATTCATGGTCATGAAATTGTAAACTGTTTACATTTTTTGTTAGGTTCCAAAAGTATTATATATAAAACCCGTTTAGCAATCCCTAAATTACTAACTTTTCATCCAAGGCTCTTTCATTATCTCACAAAGCTACAAAAATAAAGCAAAATATTTGCTGAGAGTAACTCGATATAACTCCTCAAATTACCAGAAAACCTTTGCAAATTCAGACACCATGGCACATAATATATAACTGTTCTTACTTCTGGTTTAAAGGTGTCTGCATTGTGTATCATTGCCCAGCTTCCCAAAAGTGACTTTAGTGATAAAATGGTAAGTCTACTTTACAAATACACTTTTTATTGAACATTTTAAAGACTAAGCACATTTAAGGAAAGGGCAATATTGCCTGAAAATAGGGAGTATTCATTGGTAATGTGCACCACAATTCAAATTTAAGAATATTGGGGCAGGAAGGGGTATTTAACTGGAATTAACCTTGGAAGAGAAAGCTCATAGCAAAAAGGAGCTTCAGTAAGATAATCCTTACTTTTAAATGGCAAATTGTGCATGAAGATGGAATTTATGGTCCCAGCAGGCCAGGCATCAAGGAAAGCTTACGAAGTTGAATTGCAGTTGTTTATGGCTAGCCAACCCTGGGTAAAATAGGAATATACTTTGGTATACTTAAAAGAAAGTGTCAAAGCCTCTAAAATTTCATGGAGTTTTTCTTGTTTTTTTTTTTTTTTTTAGAGAGACAGGGTCT
>NW_012154729.1:7468749-7483814 GCF_000956105.1 Propithecus coquereli
TGAGGCAGGAGGATCGCTTGAGCCCAGGAGTTTGAGGTTGCTGTGAGCTAGGCTGATGCCACGGCACTCTAGCCTGGGCAAAAGAGTGAGACTCTGTCTCAAAAAAACAAACAAACAAACAAACAAAAAAACTGACAAACAACAAAAACAAAGAACTTAGCCAATGTGAATTCAACTTAGCTTGTGAAGTCAACTTCAAGCAAGCTTAGCAAATAGTTTGAAGAAACTATTTTTGTCTTTCACAAGTTTCTTTTATTGTTCTCTATGAGAGGTTACTATTAAAAATGATATTATGATGAGCACTGACTATTCTTGTTTCAGTATAAATCAGCAGATAAAGCTCCTTTTTTTTCATTTATTTTTCTTCCCAGAAAAGGAAATCCCCTTTTAGTTGACAGGAATCTATTGTTAGCTTTCCTCTTCTAAAATAGAATCCTCTTGGCATATCCAGCAGAGAACTACAAGGCAAGCAGAGTTCAGCGTGTTTCAAGTCAGTGGATGCAGAAGTTAGTCCACGGACTTTAATGGTTGAGAATTCCACTTTCTCCCTCATGACTGCGTTTGTTCCTTCCTGAGGCTGTGCACTTGGATAGAAATGAGAGTTGAACGACTCAGATGGGAATGGACCCTTCCTTCGTTAGGTGTATAGCTCAAAGTTTGAGTTCAATTAGATGCAATTTTTGTGACGGAAAGTGTATTGGTCCTCTTTTGCTTGGCTATGCTGCATTAACAAATGGTCCTCAAGTCTCAGTGCCTTACAAAAGTAAAAGCTAGTATTTTGCTCATCTTGCATGTTGGCTCTCAGTCAGTTGTGGCTCTGTCCCTCATCCTTTTTACTTTGGGATCCAGGATGATAGAGGAGCTTCATCTGGGGTTATGGTGGGCCTAGTGTCAGGGGACAGAGAGAGACAGTGGGATCTCACAACCACCCTCCAATCTTGGCATGCCACTTCCACGCTCATGTCATTTGCCAAAGGAAATCACATGGCCAAGTCAGATAAGATTATATAATTCTCCCACGTGGGGAGACACTGGATATTTTGAAATAATACAAGTTACCAGAGAAAGTATGAGACACAATTGTTTAATGTCTCACTCTCTGCTGGAGGACTAAAATGCTAGCCTGACCCAGGCCTTGCCAGCCTTTCTCGTAATTCATGGCTTTATCCTTGTGACAACAAAACAGAAAAGATTAGGAGCAAGATTGTAGGCAAAATCTTTTGTTGGCCTCACAATGTACAAGGAGTACCACATGTGTTTCAAACAGGGATGTCATAAGGAGGCCTTCAAATTATAACCCAAGAACTATCTCTCCCAGGAGGCCTCCTGAATTAGCCCAATAGTACACTACTTACTAATTCTTTTTATGACTGTCCCCTTCCTCTGCCCTAACTCCATCAATGAGCTCTTCTTTTTGTTCTAATATAAAATAATGATGAACACATTTGTTACTGCTTGTTTCTCCTATTGGGTTGGAAGTTATCCGAGAGCAGAGGTTGCTATGTAGTACAGCAAAAGTGATTGCCTAACTATGAAGTTCCTTAAAATCATACCAAACCCTGACTTGATTATTCTAGTCACTCCTCAGAATGAGAAGGTAATTTGGTTTCAAGACCCTGGATCACTTAACTACCATCTCCCCTACAAGATACAGTGAAAAGCAGGGGTAGGGAACCTGTTCCTTAAGTGCAGCCTTTTGACTGAATCCAAATTTACAGAACAAATTCTTTTATTTTTATTAATACATTTCTTCTTTTATATTTTTATCTTATTTTGAAATGAATGTATTTAAAATACCAAGGAATAAAATAAGTTTCAATAAAATAATTCTCCCAGATTGACTGGCACAATTAGAACATTAGTAAGCCATTAGGGCTAAATTGATGGCTGCTACCCTCACGACTTAGTTCTAACTTCTCCTGCCTGACTGGTGCCACTACTGCAGGAGGGTGGTTGGCAGGAGTTTACAGGAGTTGAGTATGTCAGTCTGTTATCAGCTTTTGACAAGAGTATACTGTGTTTCCATGTGAAGTGTAATTTGTGAATAGGTGCACAGCTTGACAATGTTTTTTAATTCTGTTTGCTTAATAACCCATCAGTTAAAGAAGACCAAGAGACCGCTGAAGGAAGAAAATAGATTTTTTAAATGAGGATTGGGAATCGCAGTATTATCTTCTTTCTCCTAAACATAAGATGATTTGCTTGCTTTGTGATATTGCAATATCAACGTTAAAAAAATTCAATGCTCATCAGAATTATAACACTCATACGGACCACAGATATTTTTAGTTAGTGAAAGAGGTGTGAAAGGTTGTATTGCAGAAATTAAAAGATGAAAAGCAAAACAAAGACAACTCTTTCAAGCAGCAATAAGACCTGGAAATAATGCCACTGAAGCAACTTACAAAGTAGCTTATATACTCGGGGAAAAAAGGGAAGACATTCAGTGATGTAGAAATTGTGAAAGAATGTATTGTTCAAGTTGTAGGATGCTCAGACCCAGATAACGTTTCAAAGTACAAACAACTGCCTCGTTAAGGAGAACCATAACTGATCGGCAGCATGAATTAGCCTTCAACTTAACAGAACGATTTCATGCAATACTTCAAAAGAAAAATATATATTGTTCAATCACTTTGGATGAATCAACTGATAGTACTGACTTGGAGCAGGTTTTATACTTCATTTGGGTCATAACAGATGATTTTCTTTGCTAGGAAGAGTTACTCACTTTGGGCACTCTTGCAAACAGAACACTGGGAATAGATATCTTCAACAGCTTTCAAGGTAAATGTTGTGAAGTTGGACTGAATTTGGTAAATTTAGTGTCTGTATGTACAGATGGCGCACCTTCCATGACAGGAAAACATAAAGGGTTTATTGCATAGGTAAAAAAGTATTAACAGATCCAGATGCTCTCATTTCATTTCGTTGTATTTTGAATCAGCAAAATCTCTGTGCTAAAGCTACTATTTCAAGTGACACTTTGCAGCAAGTTATAAGTATTGTTAACCATATTCATGCAAATGCAACACTACATCATTAGTTTTGTAACATGCTAAAGTTGAACAGTGAGGTATTCAGTGTGGATTTGCTGTATTATTCTAAAGTACATTTGCTTTCGCAGGGACAGGTGTTAGCCAAAATTTGATCTCTGTGAGAACAGATAGCTAAATTTTATGAAGAACAGAATCAGCAATGTGAATTATTGAAAGAAAATTTCCATAGAAAGGCAGCATTTCTGGGTGATATCATGTCAAGTCAAAATGTCTTGAATATTTCTTCGTAAGGCAGAACTAAGTATATGCATGATATGCAGCAAAAAATCCAAGGATTTTGAAAAAAGCTATCTTTTTTCAAAACACTTCTTCAAAAGGAAAGTTTGGATGAACACTTTCCCCAGTTAGCAAAGGTCATTGATGAGCATCATGATACATGAGAATCATCTGAAGAATATGCAGCTGCTTTAGACCTATTAATTGGAGAATACAATGAAACGTTCACTGACTTTGAGAATCATGACATCACACTCAAATTAGCATTTTGGCCTCACCTAGTTATACCACCAAAGCTCCTAAAGAACTACACATGAAATTGACTGAGCTCTCAGTAGATGACATTTTAAAGTCATTGTGTGATGCTAAGAAAGAACCAATTGAAATATGGAAAAATGCAATAGAATACCCACACCTTCAGCAACATGCCCCCAAAATGCTTTCTTGCTTTTCAACCACTGATTGCTGTGAATCTGCATTCTCCTACCTAACCCAAATCAAGATGCCTTTAAGGTCACAAATGACTGATACCCATCTACAAGATCAGCTGAAACTGTGGATTTCCACGCTGCAGCCAAATATTCAAATGCTTTCCCACAACAAGAAGACATGACAGCATTATTAAAAGGTTAGTCAACTTTAAAATTAATAAATAGTTTTCATTTTTGAAATTATTGTACATAGTAGTTAGATTTTTACAAAATAATGCACATTTTTAAGTATATCTAATTGAAATTTCTTGAATATGGCCTTATTTGATTACACCTAAATTAATGCAGCCTTCCAAAATGAAAAGGTCCCTACCCCTGGTGTAAAGCATAGGCAACATTCCTTCATCTATTCAAGAATATATTAAGTGCCCACTATATGCCATACGCTAAGCTAAATGCTGAGTTCTGTCACTAGGCGCTCAAAGTTTCTGCACTTATGAAGCTTACCTCTAGTAGTAGTGACCCAAGAAAATCAAATAATCACACAAACATATTGTTACAAACCACGACATACACCAGGAGAAAAACTTGGAGTGCTCTAAGAATGTATAGGAGATCTGATTTATTTCATGTCTTTGTAAAGGTTTCTATGAGGAAATGACAGTTGAGCTGAGATCTGAAGGAAGAGTTGCAGTTAATGATATAAAGAATAAAGGAGGTTGGGCGCGGTGGCTCACGCCTGCAATCCTAGCACTCTGGGAGGCCGAGGCGGGCAGATTGTTTGAGCTCAGGAGTTTGAGACCAGCCTGAGCACGAGCAAGACTCCGTCTCTACTAAAATTAGAAAGAAATTAATTGGACAACTAAAAATATATAGAAAAAATTAGCCAGACATGGTGCCACATGCCTGTAGTCCCAGCTACTCAGGAGGCTGAGGCAGAAGGATCGCTTGAGCCCAGGAGTTTGAGTTTGCTGTGAGCTAGGCTGACGCCACGGCACTCTAGCCAGGGCAAAAGAGTGAGACTCTGTCTCAAAAAAAAAAAAAAAAAGAATAAAGGAAATACAATTCAAAGGAGGTACAAAGGCATGTGCAAAGGTCTTGAGGTGAGAGGAAGGGAAAGAAATGCCAGTTGGGCAGGAGCACAGGATGTGAGAAGCAGGTAGAGTCAGGTTGTTCAGGGGCTTGTATGCCATATCAAGAGTTTTGGTCTTTAGCCACTGAAAAATTTTTAGATGGGAATGACATGACAAAATTTGAAACCTTAGATATCCCTCTGGTTGTCATGTGAAATGGATTGGAAAGTGAGAAATGGAAGGCAGAAGACCAACAAAAAGTGTTTTACAGTAGTAGAGATAGGAATTTCTGCTTAGTGCAAAACTGGCATCTGAAAGTTGGGTGGTGTGCTGATATTCTAGATCTTTTTAATTCTAGGAATTAATTTAAAAAATTCGACCACAATTTAGCAGATTAAAAAAATCTAATTTAAATTGGCACGTGGTTCATGATTTACGGGACAATTCAAGACATACCTCTGAGATAAATAATCTCAGCTATACCAAGGATATTGGTCTATGACTTTCTAATGATTTCAATAGATGTGCTTCAGAGAATCCACGAAACCCTTGAAATTCCATGAAAATTGTCCTTATGCTTATGTGTTTTTCTAGGAAGAGGATCCATACATTTTTATCAGATTCATGCCACTTAAAAGGTTAAGAACCCCTGATTTATACTATCATTTGACAGCCCATAATTATTCCATCACCAGAATGCCATTCTGAGTAATATGTCGAATTGGCGGGAAAGGTTAGCTGACAAACAAAGGTTTGATCTCCTCTTTCTGAGTGAAGAGTGGTTGTTGAAAAGTGGAAGCCCAGCCAGAGACTGTATTTCCTAGCCCTTTAGCATCCATGGGGGATCATGTGACCACTTCTGACCAATAGAATGTAAGTAGATATTTTGATTGGCATTGTGTCTAGACTTGGATGTGCATCTGATAAACATTTTTCCATAATTTTGCCCCATTCTCTAGTGACCTTAGAAGCCATGTTTCAAAAATGGCAGCATCATAAGATGGAAAAATTTTTGATTTGTGAGTCATGGAGGCCGGCAGGATAATTGTCCAACTATGAACACCTGCATCGGATTTTGGTGATTAAGAAATAAATTTTTATTATCTTATGCGAGTGAAATTTATGGTTATTTGTTAGCAAAGTTAACCACCTTGACATACGGAAATAACATCTTACATAGGAAAACACAACAAAATGGTTGTATTGGTTGGAGAAAAGTCCTCCTTGGGTTTCTTCCTGGAACCAAGGAACAACACTTCCATAGTTAAATTTCTTACAAATTCTGTCTTTGATTGCTTGAGAGTATGATAACCATACATAGCTAATGTAAATGGCTTTTAACCATATAAGAACACTTTTAATATGGTAAAAGAGAGACATGTTTTATGTGAGTGGAGATATTCATTCATTCATTCATTTATGTATCTGGCAACTTTTTTCTTGAGTTTTGTTTTAAGATATAGCTAGGATTTTTTTTATCACGTATGGTAAAGTGACAGACACATAGACAACTGTCTTTGAAAGAAGAGTTTATACCTTATAATTCCCAAGAGGATGGAACATGCCATGCCATGTAGGGCATGTGGGGAAGCCACGTGGGGAAGCACTAGGATTCCTCAGGTCACTATTGTCAAAGTTTACTCATTTATAGACCACCTTCAGAAAGAGGGAGGGGAAAGTCTGGGCAGCAGCCTTTATTTCTGTCTTCATGGGAAGGAATGATGGGTGAGGTAGAGTAAGCAGCTAAGCAGGTTTAGGACTGACTAGTTTGTATACTTTTGACAGGCTCTGGGCTATAGGAGTGTCTCTAATTGCCCAATACCTATCTGGCCCTGGGTGATTTAGGCAGGAAGGTAATGTTCTGGACTACAGGAGCATGACAGAAGGAGGGGATGAAGGTATGGACTCTGGATTCGTTGGTTTGCATATGAAAGGTGGGCTTCAAGCCAAGTTATTGAATATCTCCAGGAATGAGCCTACCCTGGGAGGGGCAATCCATCCTTGGTCTGCAAGGCCCCAAGATGTCAAAGCATCATAAAATGTAGAAAATAAAAAAAACATGATTAATAGATAATGTACCAGCCATATGCACAAAATAGGACACTAAGGTCTATGTAAATCAGATTGACCATAAAATTACGAAGACGCAGATTTACCTAACATGCAAGAGTTTGTTATCCCATTACCGCACACCATGCAGTCATTCTGACCACTGAACATTTCTACTAAAATTATTCACGTAAATATATACATCGAGTTACTTATGATTAAAATAAATTATGGGTATTTCAAATTAGTAAAAGGAGGTTCTTGAAGAATTGTCCAAGTACTTCAGGATTGAAACTGGAGTCTATATTGAAACGTGAACTTGAAAACTATACAGTCTATTGTGGTTCCAGAAGATAAATGCAATCTCCCTTGACAAGTATCTGTAGTTTCCTCCACCCACCCCAAAGAACAACGCTATAAAATAGAATCCAATGCTTCACACTTTTCAGAGGTTCCCCAGTGCATACTGTACACATTCTCAAATTTCACTCATTTATAGAATACCTTCTGAATTTTTGCTATATCTGTGCAGCGCCACTTTTAGTATATTCTTATTTCTTTTAAGATCAGCTCATCATGGTGCTATCTATGTTAGTTTCTTCTTAAACAATTTTTGCAAATTTTTGTATCTGTGTAGTTGTAGATTTAATGTGCTAGTTACATATGTTTTTCTAGTTTGTATGAAAATCAATACACAGCGACTAAAAGTCTTTAAAATCTCTAAGCACACTTCCATGCCTGTCTGAACTGGTTCTGTACCTGTGGCACTTCAGGTACAGAACCCAGGTGGGCCTTTGGGCTGCCCTGTAATAAAAGTCCCCTATACCTCTGTGCAAGGTTTTCTCTCTAAGCTCTCCCATCTCATAGCCCCAAACCTGTGCTGCCTCCAGTTTCTGTGTCCCCACTGCTGGCTTTTTTGTCTTTATACTTGGTGCCTTTAGGATGATGTGTAAGTGTTATTTTCCACTAGGATTAAGTATCTTTTTTATCACGGGATGCTGCCTTTTGGGGCTCCTGGGCTTCAAACTGTAAACTTCATGGGCCAAGTCTATCCTATCCCACTCAATTGTACCAAGTTCCCAGAACCCTAGCCAAGGTAAAACATTGCAGACTGCCCCACTTACCCAAGGTGAAAACGAGGCTTTTCCAGGGCTAATTCCTCTGCCTGGAATGCTGTTCCTCTCCCGGCCTTCTGGTGTGTTCCTACCGAGATCACAAAACCCAGTCTCCTCCTGGAGACCTTCCTTGCCCTCCCTAGGCAGAGTTATGTTTTTCTTATTCTTTTGTCTCGTTGTACTTACTATAATTGCTGTAATTATTGGTCTAGAATCTATCTCTCCTGTTTGTTTGAGGATGTACAAGGCAGGGAATACATTTTAATTATCTTTGTTTCCCTAGTACTTAACACAATGCTTAGTATATCAACAATGCTTAAATGATGTTTATTGAATGTATGAATAAATTAATAAACTGGAAATATATTAATTCACTTACGTACTTCAGAATAAAGCTTTGACATTTCATTCTCGCATATGGGAGGGGAAATGTTTCTACAATAAAATAATGTCAGAAATGAATAATCATTGAGCTTTTCTCCCATCCCCCACCACTACTCCCACTCCTGGATACAGGAGACGCTTGGAATAGTAAGAGCTTTTACTTCCAAGACAGAGCAGGAAGCCACCTGTGACCTAGGGGTGAAATGTCATGTTCACACCCAATCCCCAGAGATTCACTAAACCCAGTCCTGTGAAGAATTTGGTTAGGGCTAAACACTAGAAAAAACATGGGATATTTACACAGTGCATTTTCCCCCTAGTTTATGCTAAACTAAAAAAAATGTGGAAGGGGGGTTGGGAGACCAAATTAAATAAGCCAGCTGGTTTAACTTCTCTTTTTACATATTTTCCATTGCAATCGTCTCTTAGTCATAAAGCCTTTCTCAACCACTTTACTGCTTTTCATTTGGCTGAAATTTTTTAGCTTTTTCTACATTAAAAAAAAGAAAAAACAACCCCAGGATTAAAGGTTGAGTAGATTGTGACTTTATCCTCTTTCTCTTCTATCCTCCCCTCTCCCACTGACACACACACACACACACACACACACACACACACAGGCACTTATTATCCAACTAAGTTTGGCTAAAACCAGTTTCTGGTAAACCCCCAAACAGGATCTCTGCTCTGTTTTGAGAAACAAAGCCCATCTTTCTTGAGGTGCAAAAAATATTGGCTGTTCCCCCACCACCCACCCGCCTGCCTACCAGTGTCACACTCATTTCCCAGCCTACTTGCAGCCAGGGCTTCCCAGGAAGCAAGAGGAACAGCTGCTGAGAAACAATAGTTCCTCACCAAGCCAGTAAATAGACAAGGTCTAATTTTCCTGAACTTTTCCACCCCTGCTCCATCCTTAGAATGAATGTTTTGATCCTGGGCTGTGAGGGAGAAGGGGGAGGAGGATATGGGAGGCTCCTTTTTCATTTTGTCTTTTGGTGTCCTTATAAATAAAAGAGAGAAGTGTTCACTGGGGAATTTTGTTTAGTAATTTTGTCCCAGTCTCAAACATCCACCAAAAAATGCATTGCATGGTGCAAAAGAGTGCGTGTGTGTGCACGCGTGTGTGCACGTGTGTATGAGTTTAGCAATTCCATTTTCAGAGGGGTTGCTCAGAAAAAGGGGCCATTCTTCTTTCTTTCAGAGGCTGCGATTTGCTCAGCAGAGGAGAATCTGGCTGGGGTGGTTCCAGCAGGTCACTGCACTGGGACAAGCCAGCCAGTGAGGGGGGACTTTGGACACTTGTGGGTAAAAAAAGAAAATTTTACCCAGTTTAAAAATAATTAACTTCTTCAAAAAATCCACATGGTACAAATCCACATGGTCTGTTCAGCCCTCAGGCAGGGACCACTGCCAACAATATTCGTGTGGTATTGAATATTCCTCTCGACAAACTCCTCTTGTCAGGTTGGGAGTGTTGAATCTGCATGGAGCTCAAAGGTAACCCGGGTTTGGTGGCTGCAGATTGCATTCTGGAAATCCCAGTCTCCAAATCCATTGCCTTACAAGCTTCCGACAGAGCAGCCTGACACGGCGGATCCTTTCTTTTTGAAAATGGTAGTGAGCTAGAAGTAAATCAAAGCTTTGAGCCTTGCCTGCTAGGCTGCCCCTGTGTACGGAGCTCAAAGGAGATACTCCTCTCCCTCTCTCTATCCTAACAAAAGGCCCTCTAATCCTGATTTTCTTATACAAAAACAAAGTGTAAAACCAGCCTGGGGACTGGAAATAAAATGAATGCTGGAGAGCAGCTGGCACATTAATGTCCCCGAAAGCACTAGCTGGCACCTCACCCTGAAATCCAATCACCCTGTCTCTGTGGGAGCTGGGGACGGATTTAGTTTTGCAACAACACAATGAAGTATATTTTTAACAAATAAACATGATCTAGGCAGAAACGTAGGCACATATAGCCAGTAAATATTTTGTGCACTTGATCTCAACTCTCTGTACCCCCTCTATCCTCCAGCCCCCAGTCACCCCCTGCCCCCTAATAAATGAAATGAAAGCTGGGAAAAGAAGTAAACTAGCACAAATGCATTAAATCAGGAAAGATGTCTGTGCCCACACTTTACAACAAAATATTGCCTCTCTTTCTGATTAACCACTGCCTAAACAGCCCTTGGTAATTTTATTTACATTTTCTGGCCTCGATGCTTGCCTAATAGCTAGTAATGTTTGTATTTAATCACCATTTTCTGAACTCTGTCTCTTGCCTGTTTCACCTTTTCTTAAAGCAAATCCAGCCCGAACTTCTGGGAAATTGATATGCCAAATCTTCAAGGCAGGTTAAGTAAAGAGTCGAGCTTAGAAGAACACAACTCTTCTTTGAACGTCTGGGTGTCAGTGTCCGATGATTCTTTGGGAGCAAGGATGATAAATAAGATGCAGGAACTCGGCCAGGCCCATGCTGGGAATTCGCAGCTGCTGTGTGTCGGCTTGGGGGAGATTTATTGGGAAAGAGTAAGTTTTAGTTAATTCCAACAGCTCGTGAAGTCACATGTGACTGTCACCAAAGGGTCCAGATACTCTCTCTGAGGGAGAAATAACTGTGAGGGAAAAGTGAGAAGAGGATGCTGAACACAGGAAGAAAGACTCAGGGAAGAGAAAGAACATTCACGTGGGATTCAGACTGCAAACAGGGAAAATCCCAGAGACAGAATCTCTTCCCTTTTCTCTGAGTGCTTCTCCTAACTCCCTGTGGCTCAAAACCTTGCATAATTGAGGTTGGAATTGCAGTGCTTCCCTAGGCTGCTGAGTGTGATCACACTTAATTTCAAGTAGCAAAGTCCATTTCAACCCATATTTTCACACTGATTGGGTGAATCTGCATAGTAGCTATATTGAGGATACTTTTGGAATGACTTGCCCAGTCGATATGAATGTCACTTTTAAAAAAGAGAATGTGTTTAATAGTTCAGAAACAAAACTTTGCTGACCCTAGAATCACCTCAGGAATTCTGTCAAGAGCAGCTCTTGGAATATGCTGGTCAGAAAAGATTATTGTCTCCGAATGTTCCCTCCTGGGTCTAGCTCACTCTGTCTCTATTGGCAGATTTCATGCTACCCCATCCTAAGCCCCGTCAAAATCTCCAGCTTCTCTTCAGTTCCCTGACATCTGGGCTTCAGAGCTTAACGTGGCTTTCTTTGTCTTCCCAGCTTCCGACCAAGCCTTCTCTGTGTTTCGCTGGTTTTGTTTCAGGTCTCTGAACCTGAATAATTTCCCACAGTTTGATTCCTAGTTGTATCACAGGATGATTTTGCCCAATAAGGACTGACTCCCAGAGGCCCAGGATGGCAGAGCAGATCCAGGTTTCATGTCATGACAGAGATAGAGCAACTTCCAAAGGAACACGGGATCTCATTTCCTCTCGCACCTTCTTAGGAGCTTCCCAGCTTTTCCTATCAGCCTCCCCTGCCCAATGTATCCAGAATGGCCCCCCTAGCACCCTCATTATTCTATTATACACACTCAGTTTATTATTCTCAAAGAATCCATCTCTATTCCAAATTGTCTTGTCTTTATGTTAATGTTCACCAATTAAATATCAGAAATCCAAACTTCTTGCCTTGTCTTATGAGGTTTACTCTCCCTAACCACATCTCAGACTGCTCTTCCCTTTGCTTCCCACATGCTAGTGATGTTAGCTTTTTTCCACTTCTCAAACAGAGTAGCTTCATTTCCAAACAGGGTCTTCACACGTACCATTTCCTCTCCTGGAAATCATAGCTCTTTCCACGGCTGTTCCTTCCTTCATTCACTTCTCAGCATGAAAACCTTCTCTTAGGAAGTCTTTCTTTTCCTTACCTCCCAAAAGAGAAGCCTAATTTTATATTACACCATCCTGTTAATTTTCTCAATAAGACCTATCATTATCTTAAATTATCTTCTTATTCATACCTGATCTGTATCACTCACCTTGATATCTCACAGGTCTAAAACAACGCTGGATTAGAGTAAATGTCTAAAAATATTGGTTGAATGAATAGAACAAACTAGTGAATATTCTTAGGCTGTTTACTACTTTGGAATATTTAATGGAAATGTTTATCTCTATACTCATCAAGTGTATTGGTCAATGTATTAGTTATCTATTGCTGCATGACAAATTACTTCAAAAACTTAAGGGCCAAAAATAACATTAGCTCACAGTTTCTGTAGGTCAAGAACCTGAATGTGGCTTCACTGGTGGTTTTGGCTCAAGATCTTTTACAGGGTTTCCCTCAAGTTGTTGGCTGAGGCTGAAGTCTCATTCAAAGGATCAACTCGGGTGGGAGATCTATATCAAGGTCACTCATGTAATGTTGGCAGGTCTGGGTCCCTCATCACATGAGCTTCTACACAGGCTGTCTCACACCATAGCAATGGCTTTCCCCAGGATGAGTGATCTAAGAGAGCACATGAGAGAGTACACCAACAATGGGAGACATAGTTTTTCTATAACCAAATTTCAGAAGTGACATCCCTTCACTTCTGCCACGATCCCTTATTAGAGTACAGCCCAGACTAAAGGAGGAAAGGAGATTATCAAGGGCATGCATTTCATAGGCAGGAGCCACTGGGGGCCATCTTAGAGGGTGCCTACCACGGTCAAGGATGCTTCGTTGGCCGGACTCTAACTCAAATTACTTTTAAAAACCCAGGAAATTTATTAGAAGAATATTGAAGTATCTCATAGAATTGAAAAAGGTGCAGAAACAGAGGGGCTCAGGGACTGCAAATAGCGCATCGGTTATTCCTTTTCTAATATTTTCCTTCACTATTTCATTACTTGTAGATGTTCCTTCTCAGACAGCTGTGCTGACTTTCCTTCTTTTTCCTGATTTTTAAACATTGAAGTGCCTCAGGGCTCAGTCTTCAAATCACTTCTCTTCTTCATCTAACCCCACTCCCTAGGAGATATCATATAACTTCATGCTTTAAATGGCACTTATACACTAAGTAATGTCTTTATTAATTAAGAATGCCAACTGCTGTAATAAATTCAAAAATATATAATGATTAAGCATGATAGATGATTATTTCTAACTGACCTAAGTCCAGACTGGATGTTCTTGATCAGTTGACAACTCTCCGTGAAGGGGAGATGTAGGCTCCTCCCATAGTTTGGTTCTGCTGTCTTCAACTCACAGCTTCAAGGTTGTCATATTTGTTTGGAACAAGCCAGAAAAAAGTGAGAGAGTATGACGGCTCAGGCACAAGAGGTTTTTATGGGCCAAGAATGGCATCCATCATTGTTGCTCATATTATACTGGCTAAAATTCAGTCATATGATCAGATTAACTGCAAGGATGGCTAGACACTTTGTCTAGATGTGAACTCAAGAAGAGGAGCAAATGGGCTTGGGGATAAGCCTCTAAGCACACTCATAAATATTTACCTTTTTACATCTTGCTTCAGGCTTTCTCCTTTTAACTTACCCCGACTCTTATATCTGTTTACCTAGTTGGCCCTGCCCAGGTAACAGCCTAAGAGCAATGTGACAAGAAAAGTAGAAGCAAAATCTCTTTTGGAATTTCAGTTTAAAATATCCCAGGGAAGACTCTTACTGGTCCTGCTTGGTCATCTGACTGCCTCTTGAACCCATGACTGTGGCCAGGAAAATGGGATGTTCTGATTGATCTTGTTCACTCTGACCAAGAAGACTGAAATTCACTAAATGAATTGGAAGTAGCTACGGGAGGAATTTCTGTGAGCCGAACAGACATCACAATTTGTATCTTCTTCACAAAGTGCTAATGCTGATGTAAAGCACAGAAGGTGAGGTCAATATTTTTAAGGTATAGACTTCAACTCAGCAAGTTCATTGGACTTGCGTGACACCACACAACAGACATTGTGCTATAATTTTTTTACATTCATTCATTCACTCATTCACTCATTCATTCAGAATTTATTAAGGACCTGATATATACAAAGCCCTGTGTGAGATGCATTATGTACTGGCACATGCTAGGAACATGGTAGGCACTCGGGAATTACAACTGAATCACTGTCACAGTTTTGTAAATCAGAGATGCTTTACTTTTGAGCAGGAAGCTGTTCTGCCTGGCTTCATCTTAGCATTATGACTCAGTCTAATTAGTGTCACTACCTGAATCCTTGAGGGGTTTCTGCTGGTGATTTTTAAATATCGTATTGGGAAGAGAAACAAAACTCAGATTTCTGTCAATGTGGGAGTTAGAATAAAATCATTTAGGGTTCCTGGCTCTTTTTCAATAAAGATTGCGGAGGAGAATCTGATTTCAAGGCTATTTCCTCCAAAAGGGTGATGAGTAAGTTGCACCTATTTATAATTGTTTGAACAGTATCTCCTGTATCTCAACCTTATCAGCACCCACCCCTCAAAGCAGGAGAGCTAGGAGATGGATAGGTTAGGGGTCTAATCTAGAGTTTTCTTGCAAATTGGTCCTCTTGCCCCCAAAGACATTTCAGCTCCAGACATTGAGCTGATCAGTGAAAGCACTCACATTCTTCTTTGTGATGATGCCTTAAGGGGTAATTCTCAAAGTGAGGCTCCTCAAATCAACAGTATCAGCAACACCTGTAAGATTATTAGAAATGAAAATTCTTGGGCTCCGAGAATTGGGCCTTCAGACTTCCTGAATCAGAAACTGTGGGGGTAAGGCCCAGCCACCTATGTTTAAACAAGGCCCCCAGGAGACTCTGATGCCGGCTAAAGT
>NW_012154729.1:7487359-7489472 GCF_000956105.1 Propithecus coquereli
GCCATTGAGCTGGGCCTCTGTTACCAATGGCAGAAAGCCATTCAGATATAATTGTTCATATCACACATTGACATAAATGCAGTGCTTTTCTCAATTCTATTGGTTATAAAGAACAGAAACCCAAATTAGCATTCTTAATGGAAATAAAAAGACTATATTTGAAAGCTACAGGGTATCTGGTGAGATGCAGTGTGCTAAATATCAGAAGTGACTAGAAATCCATCAGGAACTCTGGCTTTATCAAATTATCTCCTCTCTTATCTCTGGTTGTCTCTTTGTCTCTGTTTCTGTATCTGTGTCCTCTCCCTCTCTCTCTCATTCCATCGCCTCTTTATCTCAACCTCTTTACCCACGTGCTTCGCTTGCTCACCGTTTGGAATATAGCCACCAGAGCCTTAGAGTAGCATCATCACTGTCTTTAATGCCACCAACCAATTTCCTAGAATACTAGGGTCTCAATGTTACTTTCCCAAAAAGTTAACAATGAGTCAGTTGTCTACCCTTGATTCAATCTGCTAAAGTAAAAGGATGTGGACTGAGCCGTTAAACATAGCTCCTGGGGCACGTTTCTTCTGGTGGGTTATTTGGAATACTGGTATGAAGAGAGAGAAATTCTCAGAAAAGTACTGGATACAAGGCAAATACTCTTTGTGTGTTTGTTATGCATGGTCAGAAGGGAGGCTGAACTAAAGAATGTGAATGCATCAGTATAAATCCCTCATTGCTACACTCAAAATTTGCCGATATAGATGTATTTATAATATTCCTATATATTTTGGCAGTTTTAAAGTGATTTCACATATTTATCTCATTTGGTATACCTCCTGCCACAACAACACCAGTAGGAGGTAGAAATCATTATTCCCATTTTACAGAAGAAGAAACAGAGGATCCAGAAAGTTAATCAATTAAAAAGAAGCTATAGCTAATAGAGTTGCCGATTAAAGACTCCAGTTGAGGTTGGTCTTGAAATTTCAAATCCAAGTTTGTTCTACAAGACCTCATTCTTGCCTACATAAAAACTGTATCAGTAGTTCTCAAATACTGATCTGAGAAGCTTCTTCATCTCAAAGCAGTTTTCACTGGTTCTGGCAATCATAATATTTAATGGTAGTTTGATGGTGTTTTTGTTTTGTATTTTTCATTACTTGTAAAATGAACATTCTGTAACTCTAAATCTAGAAACCACTGAATTACGTAAACCTGGCTTACATGGAGTTTAGCATTAAAGTCATACAAGCACACTTGGAAATTGCCAGATGAAAACATCAGGGCTCATGACAAAACTATGAAAAATAATATATTCAGACCATTTCTGTTCACCTAGATGACACAAAGTGGTTGAGTCTGTTGTAGGTAGTTCTCAGATGATTTAGGACAGAACGAGCTGACAAGAGTTCAAGGGTTGCTAACTTGCTGAATTCACTTAGTCGGTAACTCACTCATTCATGCAGTATGCTTTTAAAAAATGCATTCATATAAAGAAAGACAAAGATGGTCATTATATAATGGTAAAAGAAACAATTCAAAAAGAAGATATAACAGTCCTAAAAATTTATGCACCTAACACAGGAGCACCCAGATTCATAAAGCAAACTCTACTAGATCTAAGCAAAGAGATAAACAGCAACATCATAATTGCCAGGCACTTCAACACCCCACTAACAGAACTGGACAGATCATCCAAGCAGAAAATAAATAAAGAAACACTGGAATTAAATGGGACTCTGGAACAAATGGGCCTAACAGATATTTATAGAACATTTTTACCTAAAAACTACTGATTATACATTCTTTTCATCAGCACATGGAACATTCTCCAAGATTGGTCATATTTTAGGCCACAAATCATGGTTCAACAAATTCAAAAAAATTGAAATCATACCATGTATCTTCTCAGATCACAGTGGAATAAAACTAAAAATCAATACCGAGAGAAATACCCAATTTTACACAAAGTCATGGAAATTAAGCAACATGCTGAACCATTATTGTATCAATGATGAAATTAAGATGGAAATCAAAAGATTCCTCAAACTGGATGACAAAGGGGACACAAGCTATCAAAATCTGTGGGATTCAGCAAAAGCAGTCCTAAGGGGAAAATTCATAT
>NW_012154729.1:7489522-7491674 GCF_000956105.1 Propithecus coquereli
AAATGGTGATTATAAGACATAGAAAGCACAGCACTGGAATGACTCTGAGGAAGCAAGAAAAGTGTTGGCCTCTTGTAACTGTATTAAAGAGCTTTAAAAAGGTGTCAGGTACAAGGCTTTAAATTCTCTATTTAAGTCATGGTTAATAAACAATAGCATTTCAACGACTACCCTCAAAGAATTTCATCTCTAGCAGCCGACTTGCAGTGGAAGAGACTGATCCAGTGGGTTGCTGAATTACAATGTAAGTTGAAGTCACAGCTTCATTGAATCTCTCAAGTGAAAATAATAAAAAATAATTGAATTATTTTGCATTGTTGGGTACTAAGTCTTTATGATGCATATTTCACGCTGCCATCATATCTCAATTTAGACAAGTGAGGTTTAAGTGCTCAGTGGTCATATGTGGCTAATTAGTGGCTGCTGTATTGACAGCAAAGATTCAAGAATCAACTTGGTTTGAGGAGAGCTGAAAAGCCTCCTTGGGTAAGTGACAGAGCAGGTCATTTACTCCCAGTACACCTACTCCTCCCTTCCACCAGCTCCACCTCAACCCACTTTTAAAAATTCACTGGATGCTCTCCACGACACGTTGACTGGTAGAGAAGAACGAAATTCTGTGTTTCGTTTCAAGATAACTTGATGCACTACGGGCTGGTGACAGCTGGAAAGGACTGTGGCAGCTGCAGGTGTAGACTTATAGGCAAATGGGAAAAGAAAGCTCATTGGGCAGAACCCCAAGGGACACATTTGATTTCCCACTTTCCCTGAAAGTAGACATATTGTTTTAGGACTGATAAGTGGCAAAATTCAATATACTGGTGTGTGTTGCCTGTTAAGTAAGTGAGAGATGACCTCAGGCTAGAGTTAGCCAATCTACAGAAGAAATAAAAAGAAATGCTGCAGTACTCATTAGACTAGACTCTACCTGAAGTCTGCATGTTATATCTTTTAAAGTCTAATAATTTGAGTTTTGTTGGGTTGGAAGTCACCTATTTTTATACCCCAGTCCAAAGCAGTTTAGCTGGTAACATCCTTAGCAGGAGATGGCCACACTAAGGTGGTAGGTCACAGACAATGTGGGATTTGGATTGCTCTCTTCTCACTTGAGACCATACTTTGGACTCTAGGTAACTGCCCTTCTTTTGAGTACTTGAAAATGGACACAACACAGGGGCTGGTAGGTGAAATAAGTCTTGGGATTTAAATCCAAATAAGCTATTCAACTGTAGTTGCATAGACACTTACCAACAGCTCATGGATTAAAGTCTACTAAGTTTTCAAGAGAAGTGTACAGCCAAAGAAACCACAAACCAGTCCTGAAATAGCTTGTGATTATAAAAATCCTTAAATAAATTTCCAGGCCCCTAAACTCATACCAGCTAGAAGGGGATTACTAAAGCTAGGTAACCCCAAGGAAGGAAATACTCTCCAATGCCTGTGTCAGATGTGGTTGTGAAAGACAGTGGACAAGGAAGAACCTCCCGGCATAAATAGGGACAATGGACAAGGGAAACTGTCGCTGGGATTAGAGCCATGGGCTGCCAGCTGGGTCAGCAAGAAACCTCCCCTTTGCCACAATCCTGTCATGGGTGTGATGCTTTCAACCTGCAGAACTGGATCACTACTGGGGAACTGTAACAGCTGCAAATTTCTTCCTTCCTCTCTCCCAACACCAAAACAGAGTTTTTTAGATTGCAGTTTCACTAACATTTTATATTTGGTCTAATGGGGGCAATAACTTGTCTTTTGTTCTTATAGCACCTACCTCCGAACCTTATTCAGAGGAATGCACAGCCAGAGATTCTTGGCTTTGAGCTATATGCAGTAGATGGATGAAACTTGCTCCATGCATAATGAGTAAATATATGTTTGGGTAGCTAAATGGATGAGTCTGCTACTTGCTTTCTCATAATCATTCTTCCCTTCTTCCTTAGAAACAGAATCATGGGCAATGGCCAAGCTGTAAAAGTACGTCTCTGAGATTCCTTTGCAGGTAGATGGGGCTATATGTCTATATCTGACTAGTGAGATATAAGCAGAAGTGATATAAATATAGAGGAAGAGGGCAGGCTCCTCTTCTACTTATTTTCGTTTCTGCTGTTTGGAAAGCAGGTGTAGAAGCAATCGTCTTGGACTGTGATTTTGTCTT
>NW_012154729.1:7494564-7531891 GCF_000956105.1 Propithecus coquereli
CCAGTATCCCTTATGAATATAGATGCAGAAATCCTCAATAAAATACTAACAAACCAAATTCAACAACACATCAAAAAAATAATCCACCATGATCAAGTGGGCTTCATCCCACAGATACAAGGATGGTTCAACATATGTAAATCAATAAATGTGATTCACCACATAAACAGAAGCAAAACAAAGATCATATGATCATCTCAATATGGATGCAGAAAAAGCATTTAACAAAATTCAGCATATCCTTTCATGATAAAGACCCTCAACAGACTAGGCATAGAAAGAACATCCTTCAAAATTATAAAACCCATAGCCAGCATCATACTGAGTGGGGAAAAGCTGAAAGCATTCCTACTAAGAACTGGAACAAGGCAAGTATGTGCATTGTTACTACTTCTGTTCAACATAGTGGTGGAAGTCCTAGCCAGAGCAATCAGGCAAGAGAAAGGAATTAAGGATATTCAAATAGGGAAAGAGGAGGTCAAACTATCATTTTTTGCTGATGATATGATCTTATATCTAGAAAACCTAAAAGATTCCACCAAGAGACTCCTGGAATTGATAAATATATTCAGCAAAGTCTCAGGGTATAAAATCAATGTACACAAATCAGTAGCATTCCTACATACCAATATGAGTCAAGGTGAGAGTCAAATCAATGACTCAATGCCATTGATAATAGCCACAAAGAAAATAAAATACCTAGGAATATACTTAACCAAGGAGATAAAATATCTCTACAAAGAGAACTATGAAACACTGAGGAAAGAAATCTCAGATGATACGAACAAATGGAAAAACATATCTCGCTCATGGATTGGTAGAATCAACATTGTTAAAATGTCCATAATACCCAAAGTGATTTACAGATTCAATTCAATCCCCATCAAAATACCAATGTCGTATTTCACAGGTCTAGAAAAAAATAATTCTATGCTTCATTTGGAAAGAGTAAAGAGCCCAAATAGCCAAAACAAATCTCAAGCAAAAGGAACAAATCTGGAGGCATCACATTACCAGATTTCAAACTATACTACAAGGCTATAGTAACCAAAACATCATGGTATTGGCACAAAAATAAAGACATAGACCAATGGAACAGAACATAAAACTCAGAAATAAAACCATCCCCATACAGCCAACTGATCTTTGACAAAGCAGAAAACAATATATGCTGGGAGAAAGAATCCCTATTCAGTAAACGGTACTGGGACAATTGGATAGCCACATGAAGATGAATGAAATAGTATCCATATCTCGCACCACTCACAAAAATTAATTCAAGAGGGGCAAAAGACTTGCACATAAGGCATGAAACCATAAGAACACTAGAAGAAAATGTTGGAAAAACTCTTCTAGACATTGGCGTAGGCAAAGAATTCATGAAGAAGGCCCCAATGGCAATCACGGTAACAACAAAAATAAATAAATAGGACTTGATTAAATCACAAAGCTTCTGCACAGCCAAGGAAACAATCAACAGAGCAAATAGACAACCTATAGAATGGGAGAAAATATTCACAAGCTCTGCATCCAAGAAGGGGCTAATAATGAGAATCTACAAAGAACATATTCAAATCAGAAAGAAAAATCAAACAACCCTATTAAAAAGTGGACAAAAGACATAAACAGAGCTTTTCAAAAGAAGATAGACAAAGGGCCAACAGACATGAAAAAAATGCTCAACATCTCTAATCATTAGGGAAATGCAAATGAAAACCACAATGAATATCACTTTACCCCCGGTTACAATGGCTTTTATTAAAAAGTCCCAAAATAATAGATGCTGGCATGGATGCAGAGAGAAAGGAACATTTCTATACTGTTGGTGGGACTGCAAATTAGTACAACCTCTATGGAAAATTGTATGGAGATACCTCAAAGAAATAAAAGTAGACCTACCATTTGATCCAGGAAACCCATTGCTTGGTATATTCCCAAAGGAAAAGAAGTCATTTTATCAAAAAGGCACTGGTATTTAAATGTTTATTATAGCATAATTCATAATTGCAAAGATGTGGAATCAACTCAAGTGCCCATCAATTCATGAGTGGATTATCAAAATGTGGTGTATGCATATACTGTGGAATACTACTTGGCCACGAAGAAGAATGACTTATTGCCTTATGCAACAATTTGGATGGAACTAGAGACCATTATCCTAAGTGAAGTATCTGAAAAATGGAAAAACAAACACCACATATACTCACTATTAAATTGGAACTAACTGTTGAGCACACATGTGCACAGAGGGAAGTAAAACTCAATGGAAATCAAGCAGGGAGAAGGGGGAAGGAGGGGATGTGCAATAACCTATTTAAGGGGTAGAATGAACACTATCTGGGTGACGGGCACGCTTATAACCATGATTCAAGCATTATAAAAGTGATCCATGCAATCAAAAATATATGTACCCTTGTAATACTTTGAAGTAAAAAAGATAGAAAATAAAAATGCATTGATGCTTACTTACATTACTTAATCTAGTCCTTAAAATAGCTATATGGTATCATTCCTATTTTAAAAATGAGGAAACTGAGTCTCAAAGATTTTATATAATTTTTCTAAGGCTATATGTGTTAGAAACTTCTCATTAACAGGCAATAGAAAAAATAACTGGCACAGGCTAGAACACTAGAAGGGAATTTGTTGGTTTACATAGCTGAAAAGATCAAGTAGATCAGGCTTCAGTTGAGCTACTAAAGTGGTTCATCAATATCACCACAAACTCAATTTCTCTCCAAAAATCTGCTCTGTCTTTCAAGGTGGCATCCTCCTTTTACGGCTAGCTCACCTCACATTTGCAATATGATAGCCAACAGTTCCTAACATAATGATATTTTTCTTCTAACATCAGTGATTTTGTCTTGCCTGGTAGTTCTCTCAGAAGAGCAAGAATATTCTATTTCAGAAACCCTTCCAGAATATCTCCTGAGCCTCATTGGTCCAAACAGCATCATGTGGTCACCTTTGAATCAATCACAAGACAGTAAAATGGGCACTGATGATTAGTTTAAACAAATCAAAACGCTTGACTATAGCTGAGAATAGGATTAATTCCATTCAAACTGCATGGCTAAGTAAGGGGAATGGCAATTTTAAAAAGGAAAATCAGGCTACTAATCCCATGAAGAAGAGGAAGATGAGCCAGGATTTAGATCCAGATCTCTGGCTCTTAAGCCCATGATTTTGCAAATAAACAATATAGTTTCTGATCTCTAGAAGCTTCAAGTCTTGAGGGAGACCAGGAAACCTATGATAGTAATATGATAATTGCTCTGCACAAGGTCTGAGGCAAGTGTTGTGAAGCCCAACACGCTTATAAATGGTAAAGCAAAGTCTTTAAGAGTCCAGCCAACCCCTGGTTCTGCTGTTACTGGCTGTGTGATCTTGGGTAAGCTACTTAACCTTTTTATGCCTCAGTGTCTTCTCTGAAAAATGGAGCTAACAATAGTAGCCACCTCATAGGGATTAAACTTGGACAATATTTGTAAAGTGCATAAAAACTCATGACATATAATAAATAATTGTTAAATAAAAGAAATAGGAAGCAAATTCTCCTATTTAGGTGCAATGATGATGATAGTAATAATGATAAAATCGTCTACTCCTACTCTGTACCAGGCACTCTGTGAAGCTCTGGGGATGCAAGTGTGCATGAATCACAGTTTCTATCCTCAAATAACTCATAGTTTATTGGCAGAGGGAGGCAAAAACTAAAATATGGTGCTACAAAATGTATAATGTGATGACATTTGAGGTAATCAAAGGCCTTCCAAGTGACTAGGGGCCATGGAAGGAAACAGTGAGTAGTGAAATTCAGTGTTTCCATGTCCGGTTGTTCCTCTCATTGGCTATTTTGAAAGGATAAATAGAGAAGAATCTTTTAGGGGGCTCAGGGAATTGAGAGATCAACATAATTTTTAGTTATATGTGTTATTTCCTTATTTTCGACTGTTTAGTTTGAGTCTATCTTTTGATCATACGTTATGTGCAAATCTGAAGAATCTCAACTACCAAATAAAGGTGAAATGATGGCTTGTCTTTCTCCTTCTGGTGTGTGCAAAAAATCTACACTATAAACTGAAATACTTTCCCTAGAAGCCTCAACAGAAAGACCTATCATTTAAATAACTTAGAGGCTGAAGTAACCTTCACTTTCTGAAATAATCCTTCTAGCAAAGAGTTAAGGAAGAAGACTCATCTTTTTCAAGGAAACATTTCCTGTATTCCTTCTTCTTGTTACCAAAGCTGGGTCTTGATTGTTAGCAATACAAGAACATCATGCTATTTGTTTCATCACTCCAAAATATTGTAAAATCTAGAGCTTAAATGGTTTGATCATTTAATCAGCTATCAACAAATTTAGTAAAAAAATTAGTGAGGCTTCTAAATGTCCAGTAATATCTGAATGATTGTTTGACACATCTTTAAATACTCTTAACTCTCACCTCTGCTGACAGATATTTTATATATAATAAACATACTTGAATTGTATGATGTTTGGCCCCACTGCATCTCCCAGATGGAATCTGGGTGTAGACCAGGGTGACTTCAGTTAGCAGGATTTTAGAAGGAGCTTGTTTCAGTGGTGAGATTAGAACTCAATAGAGATTAGTTTTCTGCTCTGTACTTGGACCCTCAGTTCATATTTATATAGTCAGAGATCTGTGTAAATATTCTTTTCCCCACAATGTTCATGGAATCTTGAAGTAATTCAGTAGAAGATATATTTCTTTGTTGCCCTTTAGTCTCAAAAACAACAAGATATTTGCATACCATCTTAAATATGGTACGCTTTCCCTCTTATTGCAAGAATCCATTAATAATCTCAATTAAGAAGCCTGTTGTCACAAAAATGAAGTATGAAAACATCCACACAGATGGTCTGCTTTGAATTTTCTTAATTTCAAACATTAGATTTGAAACATACTGAACAAAAACTCAACTTCATTGTAATAGCAGAATTTCCCTTTTGTTTTTTACATAGCTACTTATTTAGAATGGGTGTTTTTTCCAAGAAATTCCTTTGCTGAATATAGGGTTCAATCTCACACACATACTTTCCCACATATGATCCTGAATAGGCCACCGAATGATAAGATGATAAGATGAACCATGCAACACCAGCAGGTTGCTTTTTCTTTTTTTTCCCCCTTTTTTTTAAAAGGAACAATAGATTTGTTGTGTAGGCCTCCAAAGGACAAAATAGCTTACTGAAAATGAAGGTTTTAAGCTAGTCCAGGTTTCACTGCAGTTTAAAAGTCCTTTCCAACCTTAGATTAATGCATTGATAAATGAAAACTATCTGGACATGTTATATGTTCTAGATATTAATCTGAGGCTTTCATGACTACCTACACCTTCAGACCTTCATACTGGCTAAGCAGCCTTAAATCCCTTCTGGAAGAAGGCAGGGTATAAATAAACCCATTGGTCAAATTAAATTAAATTAAATTAATGCAGTTGTTCCACATTTGTTGAGATGGTTTTCAATCTAGAGAGTATCTGTTCCTCTTACCTAATCAGCCTTATTAAAGGTGCAACTGCCCAATGCAGCTTTATAAGAGTGAGAAACTTTGATATAACCCAAATTGAATGATTTCTTAGGGCAGTTTTAAAGAGCTTCCAGACAATTTTACAACAAAACGAGCCAAAAGCCTTAATTTCATTTTGTTGTTGCTTTTTTTTTCCTATTTAAAAAGATGGAATTTGCTTTTTCTGGAGAGATGTTTATCATAAAATAGTCTGCTTACAGTTATTTTCATGTGAATATAAACATCTCCCAGCCACAAAATTTCACACAGATATCAAACAAAGGAAGGCTCTGCTGTTAAAGCTAATGTTTGTCATCACATAAACTACCAAAGCCATTGGCCAATATCAAGGGCAATGGGTTCCTCTGTGACTTAATACTACGGAGGGGAGAGTTTGGGCATGTCTAGTACATGGGTGAACTGAGGATATACAATTGTCCTGACCACTTAATAGAGTATGATATTTTTCCAGGCAGTTTGTTTAACATGAGTCTCCAAGGCTCAAAACCACTGGGCCCAGATCTCATGCACTTATGAGAACTGATATATTTTATGGCAATACATAGCCAAACTCTGGCTTGTCTTTTTTCCTACCCTGCTTCTTTTTAAACACCCCTTATGCTGCTTCTTTTAGTTTGTTCTCTTGCTTTAAGATTTATATGACCCATTGTTGTAGAATATAATTTTAAATTTCAAAGAAGACTTGGAGTTGAAAACGGTTTTATGATTTCCCCCGTATTTTGGTCTGGGTGGTGTTTGTATTCAATCGGGCTTTTATGGAAACACTATCATTAAAACTTCTCATGGTCTCCGGGGACGGGATTTGGAAACACAACCCAGGCCTTTCTGATTAGGGTTATGAGAACTCCCACTCGTTTGCAATGGTTTTGTTTTGTTTTTGGTTTATAATCACTCCCAGCTAATGATCCTGTTTTAGAGCTATTTAGAGAAATTCTAAATTAAAATTGTAAAGGAATTAGATGAGCCTCAAAAATCATTCACACAGCAAATAAATTAGTGTTCCCACCCCTGGCAGTGCACATCCCTCAAACCTTTCTCCTCTTTTTTCTAGTCTTTTCTTTGACTTCACTTACTGCCTCCTCTCTCCCTTCCCCTTTTCCCTCAGGGGCCTGGCCATTCAGCTGGGCTCTATAATCTTCATCTGCTTCCTTTCATTCTTTCTTCCACGATCCTGCAGGCCCTCAGTTCTGTTCTCTTGTCCTCTCACTAATTTCTCTTGACTTTTCCATTGCCCAATCCCCCTCTGGGCCACTCCGCCATCCTTCTCTTCATTTCCTCTGACCTGAATCTTGGAGGCCTTTTTTCCCCCTGCCTTACTATTCATTCTGCTATTAGTCAGAAGTCACCTCTTAACCCTGGAGGTTTTGTTGTTGCTGTTTTTGTTTTTATCTTCCCGAAACCAGTTCAAATCTGGACAGATCTTTCTCTGGAACTCTCAGAGCAAGAATTTCTTGGACTCTCCAAACATCAGAGCGTAGCATCCTATTTTTCAAGAAGGAATTGTTTTGGTTTAAGGAGGATAACAGAACATGCTCCTGCCCATTGTAAGCTGTGAAAAACAGATAAATAGATATAGGAGGCAGATGGGAGATAAAAATATTAGCTATTGACAAATATCGATTATTTATGGATAAAGCCAAACTAGAGACCCTGGTGTGGCCTGCGGTTAGAATCAAGATTGCACCTTAAACCCTCCCTACTATCATTTGCAAAGCAGCTGAAAAACTGAATGTGGAGAACCTTCTCCAGGTGTTTCACAGCATGAAGCAGAGACGAATGTGGTTCTGCTGAGAACTCTGTTTCTCAGCTCTGTGGCATTTCTCGAATACTGTGCTCTCCGGAGAACATCTGGCTAATGCAAGTATATGTTAATGCTAATGAGCAGTCCCATATTTTATCCATTACATCAAATTATGTAGAAGAATTAATTTAAGTCAACCCATTCTTTTATCTCATACATCAATACATTGTTTATAAAATTCTAACTGAACACCTGGCAACTCTCTGAGCACCAGGACATGAAAATGAATTGACACTGACATTGACACTGACTTTGGCCAATGTGGTACAGGTGTCCTAAAATTTATTATTTACATAATTAAATGCAAAAATATTATTAGCTAAGAGTCTGATATAAAAAGTAAAGTCCTCATGAGGCAGAGGCATCTTTGGTAAGTACTTTTATAAATCCAGTTAAGCAGAATAGATAGGTTTTGTAAAGCCTGAAACTTATAGAATTTGGAGGCACCTTTTTGAGAGAATTCAAAATTATGAATTCAATGTCAGTCTCAAAAGCAAATATCTAGAATGAGAATAGAAATGTCAAGAAAATTGCTAGAGCCTTGGAGATACATGTCCCCAGCTTGTGAGATCTCTTAAGGCATTTTTCCACAAATGCTTTGTATTTGCCACCTACTTTCCTGCTCTACCTAGAACACTCTATAGCTCCCAGTGACTCACAGAATTCAGGGATTGTGAAAGTGGGATCTAAAACTTAAGCTTCAGTGATGTCAGAGTAAATATGTACTAGGGCAAATTTCCAGAGGTTTAGGGTTGACTGGACCATACCTTCAAATCATAGAGTCGACTTCCCAAAATGGGGAAACACCATGGGACAGCTTTATACAGCACATTGTAACTGCTTCCATACCTCTACAAATCTTTGGGGAAAACTACAAAAATCGCATTAGGCTCATCGTGTTTGTGTTTCTTATGGAAATAAATGGAAAAATTAGTTTTGCATCTTGGTTGGTATGGGATCAAAACAGAGTTGAGAAGAGTATTAATATATGTTACCTACATTGCTGTATCTTAGATGACGTGATAGACATACAGTCATGCATCACTTAACTATGGGAATATATTCTGAGAAAAGCATCATTAGCTGATTTTGTCATTGTGTGAACATCATAGAGTATATTTACGCAAACCTAGTTGGTACAGCCTACTTACTATACACCCAGGCTATATGGTAAAGCCTATTGCTCCTAGGCTACAGACCTGTACAGCATGTTACTTTACTGAATACTGTAGGCAATTATAACACAGTGGTAAGTATTTGTGTATCTAAACATAGAAAAGATACAGTAAAAATACAGTATTATAATCTTATGGGACCACCACTGTATATGTAGTCCATTGTTGACCAAAACGTCATAATATGGCACATGATTGTATATACAAAACAACATATTAATCCCAAAACTTAGCACCTTAAAACAACACACATTCATTATCTTCAAGTTTCTGTGGGTCAGGAATCTGGACACAGCTTAACTGGGTTCCCTGGTTCAGGGTCCCTCACAAGACTGCAGTCAAGGTGTTGGTTGGTATATTTCGTTTATTATGGCTGCTGTAACAAAGTACCACAAACTCGTGGCTTAAACAACCGAAATTTATTTTCTCACAGTTCTAAAGGCTAGAAGTCCTAGATCAAGGTGTCTGTAGAACTGGTTTCTTCTAAATCTTCTCTACTTGGATTGTAGATCACTGTTTTCTCCTGTGCCTTCACGTGGTCTTTCCTCTGTATGTGTACAAATTTCCTCTTGGTATAAGAACCCCAGTTATACTGGGTTGGGGCTCATCATAATGACCTCATTTTAACTTAATCACCTCTTCGATGATCCTGTCTCCAAATACAGTCACAATCTGAGGTACTAGGAGTTCAGACTTCAATATATGGATTTTGGAAGGACACAATTCAGCCCGTAACAGCCAGGTTGCAGGTATTTTAAATCTCAACTGGGAGGAAGAGCTATTTCCAGGCTAGTTCATGTAGTTGTTGGTTGGATTTAGTTCCTCATGAGCTACTGGACTTGAGGGGCCTCAGTTCCTCCATGGTTCTTGGCCAGAGGCCACCTTTCTGTTCTTTGCCACATGAGCTCCCAACGTGGCAGCTGTCTTCCCTCAGAATGAACAAGCAGGAGATCAAGAGAGGAGGAGTGAGATAGAAGTAATGGTCCTTTTGTAACCTAATGTTGAAGTGAAATCCTATCATGTTGTCAGATTTTATTCATCAGAAGTGAGTCAATAGGTCTAGTCCACACTCAAGGAAAAGGGATTACACAAAGGCATGGATACCGGGAGGTAGGGATTACTGGAGTTAATTTTAGGGGCTGCCTACCATAGAGGAAAACTAACTGTCCCCAAAGTTGACCGGGAAGAGGAAGTGGCCACTGAGCTGTGTTGTGAAAATTGATATAAGTCCGTGACAAGACAAAGTTAAAAAAGACATTCCAAGTGAAGGGAAATTGCGTGTTAAAGGTAGATTAGCCTGTTAGGCTGCCATAATATAATATCATAGACTAGGTAGCTTAAGCAACAGAAATTTATATTCTCATAGTTCTGGATGCTGAAAGTCAAAGATCGAGGTGCTGGCAGGGTGAGTTTCTGGTTAGGCCTCTCTTCTTGGCTTATAGATGGTCACCTTCTCACTGTGTCCTCATGTGGCCTTTCCTCTGTGCATGTGTATCCTGGTATCTTTCTTCTTATAAGGACACTAGTCATATTGAATTAGGGCCCCACCCTTATGACCTCATTTAACCTTAATTACCTCCTTAAAGGCCTTATCTTCAAATACAATCACATTGAGGGGGTACGGCTTGAACAGATGAATGTTGAATTTGGGGGTGGGGAGGATAAAATTCAGTCCATTATAAAAGGCACAGTGGTTGAAACTGTACTGTGTCAGGGGTGGGTTAGTATTTGTGCTACAACACAATGGGGGGAGATGAAAAATGAAAATAGACAAGTAGTTGGGACTGGATTCTAAAAGGCTATATATGGAATATTTTAAAGGATTGGCCTTTATCTTATAGGCATTGGCCAGCCAGAAAAGCTTTTAAAATACTGTGTAGGGGGGATGCAATAACTTTGTCTTTTGAATAGGAGGTGCCTGTGGGAAATGTCTGGACATGAGCTGAACACAAAGACCACAGCACCTTCAAGGGCAATGAGCTGGAGCTATAGGCCAGGACCTATCAGCAATCAGTGTCAGTGATGATCAAAGCTCTAGAGAGTGTGGATTTTAGGAAAAAAGAAGTAGATATCCACAGTACTCTAATTTTTTTTTTTGCCAAAAACCACAATTCTTGTTTATATTTTCTTTATATAATCGTGTATATAGGAGCATATGATATCATATTATATAGCTTTACCTTAAGATAACTTTTATGCTTAGCAGATCACTAAGCATTTTTAAATATCTGTGCCCACTTACATTGGAATGGCATAAAATAAGGGACATTGTGAATAGTAAATGAAAGTATTGATGATGTATCTATATTAAAATAGGAAATCATATTGCAGGCTAATTATCACTTTAGAGAGATTATAATTTTTCATTTGTGTTAATGTATGTTATATACTATTTAGTAATACAATAACGTAGGTGTTCCAGTTACCTTTTTACAAATTTGAAGATCATTATCTGAACCGTATTTGCTTATACTGTGTAACAGTATACACATCAACCTTCTAGAAAATATTTTATAATACATTATCATATATTATAAGGATGGTTGCATATGTTTCTGGTACTGGATTAATTTATGCTATATCATATCTCAAACTGAAAATGTCTAAAATCATATTTACTTTTTTTTTCCTGAAGACTCCTTATGCATTCAAGTCTAAAAAATAACAAAAGAATACTAACTGGCTGTGGAACTTCAATCTGGTTACACATTAGAATCTTCTGGGCAGATTTTAAAATTGCAAGTTTTTGAGTTTGTCCCTAGATGTAGTGGATTTGAGTCTGTGGAGGTGAGACCCAAGAATTGAGAATTCTAAACAGCACCTTTGGTGGTTCTGTATATATTCTGCAAATAGCATTTGGGAATCACTGATGCAGAGGATAGTACCTGTGAAGCCACAGTGACATTTCCTTAAATGTGTGCTACAGGCTATTAATATTTAATAGATGGCATGTGAAAAAAGGGTTCAGTGGTATAATGGATTGAATTGTGTCCCTCCCCCGCCTCCAAAATTCATATGTAAGTTCTAAGCTCCAGTACCTCAGAATGTGACCTTATTTGGAGATAGGGTCCTCAAAAAGGTCATCAAGTTAAAATGAGGCTGTTAGGTACACCCTAACCCAGTATAACTGATGTCTTTATAAAAAGATGGAATTTGGAGGCAGACACCTATATAGGAAGAATGCCTTGTGAACATGAAATCAACCATCTACAAGCCCAGGAGGGAGGCCTGGGACAGGTCTTTCCCTCATGCTTTTCGGAAGGAACCAACCCTACCAACACTTTGATTTTGGACTTCCAGCCTCCAGAGCTGTGAGACAATACACTTCTGTTTTCTAAACCACCCAGTCTGTGGTTCTTTGTTAATGCAGCCCTGGCAGACAAATACAGGTGGTTAAATAAGTTAAAGAAAGTTTAACTTATTTCTCAGCTGCAGAGTCTCCAGAAGCCCAGATATGTTAATGTGCCCCGTAGTCCTCTGAGAGTTGATCACATGTGCATCACATCCCAAATTTGAGGGCGGAGTACTTCTCATTTGGGACAGAGCATTTCAGGAGACTGGTGTTCCATAGTTGTGACTCAGGGAAATATGGGGTTCATTTCTCTTGAGGAAGTAGCCATGCTGTGGGGCCCACAACTGCAGAAAAGTCAGCCTCATAGAACTGAGCTACTTTCAGTACTTTCAGTATCAGTAAGGGTGGAGGAGAACTATTTTGAATGCATTAGTTCAAATGCATCACATCTCCCAGGGGCGGGGAGGACGGCTCCAAGGAAATAACCTACTGGAAGTTATCAGGAATCCTTTCTTGATCTATGAATCCTTTGGATCCTGTTTTTTACATCGGTGACTCAGAAGCAGTCATTTGAAGAGGAAAAAGCCAAAAAGTATTGTGTTGTCTTTCTTAGTGGGAGTAGTTCAGGAAATGTAGGAGAAAAATACGCAAAGGTGATTCTATCAAATTGAACACACCACTACATATTTGCTTTCCAAGTACTCCATTTATTCCCACTGTTGTTTGCTCAGACCTTGACAAAGCTGATCCATCTTTCTTGAAATGGAACATTGGGAGAGAAATGGACCATAGTTATTGTCAATGGTTAAAAAAGTGACTGTAAAAATTTAACTTGTGTATTTCAGTTATCAAACATGCACACACAGAATGAAGGAAATGGGAACTAGATAAACACAGGCTTTTTAAATATTTGCAAAATTGCAGCACTTTGATTTATTTACCTAATGTGTTTTATATTATTTAAGGCTGGACTTCATATAAAAATCTTAGACTTAATATTTGATCTATAATCATGACAAATGTTTGTGACTACACCCAGTGAAAAGTTGGGATCATGCAGACAAAACATTTCTCAACCTTTGTTTTGTATTTTTCAGTCATTATTTATTAATATAAACTCCTCCCAGCCTGTTGCAGTTCCCATCTCCGTCCTCCAGCCGTTACAACCATCCCTGCAAACCTGGGGCTCTCTTACCCTGATAACTCATTCAACATTTGCTGCCAACCTCAACAGTTCCCCATAACCAGTGCCTGTTAAACAAAGTCAGTAACCACTTCAAACAAGAATGTAGTTTCATTGACTCTACTTCCAGAGTTTCTGATTTATTAGGGCTGGGAGAGTTGAAAACTCTGTATTTTTAACAGGTGAGTCTAACAATCATCTCAACTTGAGAATCAAAACTACTCATTTGGTATTTAATTTACTGTCTCATACGGTTAGTGAGCCTTTTTCATCTTGGCCCATCCTTTCCTTAATGGATTAAGTTTTTTTTTTTTGAATTTACAAACTCTGTTTTTGAGCTCTGGAAAGTTATTTTAATGCTATTTTTCAATCCTTGTAAGTGCAACTTTGATTCATTGTTGAAGTTATCTGTCTCCTCTGGCAATTCTATTTGGCTAGAAGAATATTCATCTTGGTGTGGGGTGGTTGTTCTTCAATTTGGCTGCTGGGTCTCCTTGGGGTGTTTGTGATTTTCACTGCCTGCCCCTGGTTCTAGTTGCCTGAGTTAGCTCTGGGGACCCTTGACCTGCTGGAAAGGAGGAAGATACAGCTGTCTCAGTCCCTGCTGGCAAATCGTCTTACCCAGCTAAGGTATCAAGAGAAAATCACTTCTCTACAAAGCTGCGACGTGCTTGGCCAGCCTCAAGGGCAGAGAGGACCTGAGCTTATCTGTGCCTCTTCCTCCAAACTCCTCCAAAGCCAAGGAGACTACCAGGTGCCCCCGAGATCACCCCATCAAGCTCACACAGTACCCTTTAGGGGTTTACCGGTCTATGTCTCAGGGCCACACTCTCTCCAGGAAGCATGGTGCTCTGATTCATGGTCCTGGGTTCATCACTCCCACTGCACAGCAATCAGCTTGTCACCAGCTTTCTCCAGCTGGATTCCCACAGATTCAGAGGTCTTGTGTGCAACCACCAGACCCCACCTATCACCCTGCCCCCAAATGTGCTCTGCTTAAGACAGGTCGCCGCAAGTTGATTAGAATTAGAATGGGGTGGGAGGCATCAGGAAACTGCAGGGTAGGTGCTCAGACCACCATGTTCACAAAAATACTCTCCTTGTTATTGAACTTACTATATGTGTTTGTCTCATTTGTCCAGCTAAGGGGTTTTAGATGTATCCTCTGTCAGTCCACGTAAGTTACTATAATAAAATACCTTAGATGGAGTAATTTATAAACAGAAGAAATTTATTGCTCACAGTTCTGTAGGCTGGGAAGCCCAAGATCAAGGCGGTGGCAGGTTCAGTGTCTGATGAGGGCTCGCCTTCTGCTTTAAAGATGGTCCTTGTTGCTGCATCCTCACATGGCAGAAGGGGTGAATGAGCTCCCTCAGGCCTCTTTTATGAGGATACCAATCCATTCATGAAGGTGAGCCCTCAAAACCTAATCACTTCCCAAAGGCCTCACCTTCTAATACCATCACCTTGGTGATGAGGTTCCTACATATAAATTTTAGGGAGAAATAAAACATTCAGTCCGTAACACCCCTTAACCTCACCATGCCTCATTTTCCGTATTTTGAAGACAGAGGTAATAATAACCTCTGTATAAAATTGGTGTTTAAATCACAGCTAATGCTTACAGCACAGTCCTTTCGTGCCAGGCACCTAGCTAAGTGCTTTACATCTACGGTCCCTAGCCCCCGGGCCATAGACCAGTATTGGTCTGTGGTCTGTTAGGAACTGGGTTGCACAGCAGGAGGTGACTGTCTGGCTATGAGCAAAGCTTCATCTGTATTTACAGCCGCTCCCCATCGCTTGCATCACCACATAAGCTCTGCTTCCTGTCAGATCAGTGGATGCCATTAGATTCTCATGGGAAAGCAAACTCTACTGTAAACTGCACATGCGAGGGATCCAGGTTGCAGGCTCCTTATGAGAATCTAATGCCTGATGATTTGAGGTGGAGCTGAGGTGGTGATGCTAGCACAGGGGAGAGGCTGCAAATATAGATTATCATTAGCAGAGAGGTTTGACTGCACAATAAATGTAACGCACTTGAATCATCCCAAAACCATCCCTCTCCCCGCTGGTCCTTGGAAAAATTGTCTTAACACTGAACTAACTTGGGCATCTTGCTATCTCCTGTGAGTATTTTTTAAGTGAGTTTTTATCACTTATGCTCATATGTTCATCTATTCAAATAAATTAGCATTTTCATTTCAATTGACTCAGCTTTAAAAAAAAGCAATATTTTAGTACAGGCACTTCTTATTTTTTAAAAAAGCTTTCATTTATAAGTAATTATGTTTTGGAGTACAGCTTTTTATGAATTGGAATTAGGTTCTAATTTATTACTGATAGTTACCCAAGCAGTACGTGCTGAGATTCTGTTTAGTATACACATTCCTTAATTGTCTGGTATGAGCTCTACCTTGTGGTAGAAACTTCTAGTAGAACCAGACGTGAATCCCTGCCCTTAGGTCATTAGAAGACTATAGAGGCCAGGAGGCAAGAGCATGGATTTGGACATCCCCCACACGTGGCTTGTATACCACCTATACACCATCTGGACCAATAATGATCCTGACCATACACACTTTTAATATATATTAACTGTTATTACCGGTAAGGAAATAAAAGTCTTGTAAAGACTTGCTAAAATGCGTGCTCCTGGAAGACAAGATCCCAGTTTGATATATTTTTTAAAATTTCACAATGCCCAACACAGTATCTTATTACAGGTGTTGCAGCTGACCCCTTCCAGAGTGTGAAGTTATCACTGAAAGGTTGCTGCCCCATAAGGAAATACATTTCTCAACCTTCTTGCATGTAGGTGTGATTATATCATTTATTAATTCCAACAGCATGTGAGCAGATGACAGTTAAAAGTAGATACACCTTCTTAAATATCTTTTCCCTTATCTTGGATAAATGTAGAGGACTCTGAAGCTCCAGAAGATGGTGGAGATACGAGGTAGAAGGATTCTGGCCCCCTGAATCCTGGGAGTCACTCACATTGCACTGTTTTCATGAATGAAAATTAAATCTTTAAGGTTTTAGGCCATTGTGATTTGGGGATTTATTTATTACATCAGCTTGCATGGCCTTAGCTAACATTGCTATTCAACAAATTTGGTGAAGAAATAAATGAGCTATATAACTAAATCACCCCAAGTACAATACTATTGAGTACCTAAATATGGATGTGTAACAAACCCATCAATCTTATTTCATCAATCTTTCTGTGGTCCCACGTCAAAATAGTTAACACTCAGTCAGAATTTAAAGTGGGGCAGTGAGATGGAGTAGCTCTGAGGCAATAATAGTGGCTTTTTCTTTTTATATTTTTTAAAATACATCAAACTCTGTTGTACAAAAGAAGCAAGCAAAAGAACCACAGAAAAAAGTGGGTGTGGGGAGACTTGTATATTGTTGGAGTGTTTCATCTTAGCAGTCAGCTAACAAATGAAATAGAAAGCGTTTGCTTGTATGTTTTCTATTCAGTCTACTATGTATTTTTGTCTTTTTAAAACAATATGTGGGATTGCAAAATATAGCCAATAATTCCCTTATGGAACTAAAAGAGAATTAGAAAAAGCTGCCAGTATAATAGCTTTTGTGTTTAGAAGTGTAATGTCTTCCAGGGAGTTATTTTATGGATGAAGTGTCTGGAATTGCTTATGAATACTGGATTATAGATTTTTTTTCTTTCCTTTTTCCTCTTTTTTTCCCCTCCCTTTTCTTTTTTTAACTAAGAGAACTTAAACATGATATTTTAAAAAACATTTTATCTTGTGATAGAAATGTCAGCCACATTTCAATTCATACTTAGGCTTCCCCTAAAAGGAATGACTTTTACGCATAACAATAGCCTTGTTTTTGTAAGTGGCTGGTAATATCTGCAAATGTGTAAGGCATTCATTTTCCAGGAGCTCTTTTCTCCCTGGTAACACACCAGGAAATATCACAGTGTTGTTATTTGAATTCTTTCTTGTGCTCTGACTCCCAGATGAATTGAAATTCAACTTCACAGTCAAATGAGTAGCCATTTAAAGCTCAGGTGTGTATTTCTTAAGACACTCTCAAAGGATATATAACTGCTTATGTCTTTCCTAAAGACAGCAAACTGAATTTTAATTGGATCTCACCTCTCCCAGGAGATCATTATATGTCTACTCTAAAGCCATATATTATAAAGCTTCAGTATGAATTGGAACACAAAGCCCGTGTTCGGGTTTAATGTTTAAAGCCTAAGTTACAGCAACTGACACCCCACTCCTTTCAGCAACGCCCCAATCAAAATTTTATTTAATTTGAGTCTCTCGAAAAATGAACACATATGTGTGCGTGTATATAACTTGCATGTCAATATAACATAAACTTTCAGATTATTAAAAACAGTTTGTTTTTTCAGGAAATAAGCCTCAAATGGTACTAGTTTCAAATTTTTCTTGTCTCAACCCCACCTTGACCTTGTCGGATGGATTAAAGAATGAAGCGGTGGAAAAGTTTATGTATTTACTAAAGAGCTGCTGACTCAGAACTGGATCTCGGAGATCCTTTTGAGACACAGAATGAATCTTTTCATCAGAGGGTAGGGATGGTGTGGAACACCACCAATGTGCACATGAGCACGCCTAGAGCTAGTCTCCCTCTGATAGTGGAAACTAGCAAGACAGCATCTAAAAGGAAAGCAAAAGACTTGTGGGACCTAATTCACCAATACTAAATAACACGGCCATGTGCTTCTTTGTTCTTTATAGTTTAAGAATCCGTGTAAATTTCCTGAGGTAAATTAAGACTACAAGGACCAACGTTAAAAATTCTGTAAAAACATCCCAGAGCATGCTGAAGTGTGGAATTCATACTTTAAAACTCTTAAGAGGCAGTGTTATGGTCTTGCTTCAATACCATAACAAAGTGGACCTTTGTGTATTATATGTAGTTAAGACTAGCTTTTTCAAATTTTTTTTTCTAAAAAAATATAGGTAGTGTCTTTATTCCAGATTTGAATGTTTTAGAAATCTTGATTTTTTTTTTCCCTTAGATTTGTAGACACAGACCCGAATTGGCTACCAAGTACCAGGGTAGAGAATATCCCTTAGTTTTTCTGAGATGTGGTTTTTTTCAATTGTAACATTAGTGGGTTTAAATAAGTAATCTCCAGACCTGTTAGAGTTATAACATTTTATGGTTCTAAATTTCAAGTGGCATTTTTTTATTTTTTTATTTTTATGCAAGACTCAAAGTCACCCATCAGCATACATCCCTAGATTTCAGCATTTTTCCACCATGATGTAAGTGAGTATTTGGATTACACACTCAGCACACTCGCTGCTGGAATCTTAGGCCTCAGTTTGTCCATTTATTTCTACTTAATTATCCTCTACTAAATGCTTCTCTTTCATTTTGTAAAAAAATCTTTCAATTGTATCAACAGCTTCATAGTTACTAGGCTCAAAACCTTGACATTTTCTTCAATTGTTTATTCTCCCTTGTCCCTAACAGTAAATCAATCACACAGTTCTGCTGGGTGCACCTCTGTGAAGGGTAAGATGAGTTTTACAAAACAGAATTGCAGAATTGGAAGTGACTTCATTACTGGTTCACAGATTTTATAGAAGTGCTTTGAGGATCTTAAGAAATAGCCACCATCTTCCAAGGAAAAAAAAATACATATGCAATTTTTCACATAATTTCCAGGGACTTCATAAAGTTCACCCTTAGGTCTCAGATGAAGAATTCCTCAACTAGGCCAACGGTTTCCAAAGGCAGAATTTCACTCAGTAACAACCCTCGTGGGTGTGGGTGGCTTTCAGTGTCTGCTTGAGTGCTTCTGGGGACTGCCAGTGCTCATTTCTAGAGCTTTCTCTTCCCTTGTTTGTAATGAAACTTTTATTGTTGGAAAGTTTATTTGGGGTTAAAACCTTTGCCTGTGACTTTCAGTTGACCCTAGGTGTTCAGTATTTTAAAGTATCTTCCATATTTCCCACAAATCTGCTATTTTTCATGTTAAATATTTACCGTCTACTCAACTGTGCCTTTTATTGCATGGCTTCCACACTCTTTCCTATCCTGGTCATCTTTCTCTAGATATTACTTAGTGTCTTGATTTAATTTGGGGTCCTTGAGATGACTAAACTTCTCCCTATGTGATATGAATAAATAATGCAAAGTTCTTGGAAAATTTTTTTCATTAATAGCACAGAGGAAAGGGCTTTGTAGCCAACTGATCTTGGCTCATGTCTTAACTCTGCTATTTGCTAGCCATGATGATTTAGTGCTGGTTATTTAACCTCTTCCATTTTCTCATCTGTAAAATGGGAATAGTTTATACCTTTATTATAAGTTTATCTTAGCACACACTAGATACTCAATAAATGATAGATGTTGTCTCTATTATTAATTCAGATTACTTGGGATATCTTAAAAGCAACATCAATCATATTGAGGACAGACAAATAATATTTCCAAACAATATTAAATTTGGCCTTTCCTACACCAAAGTTATAATATTAATTTTTTTTATTTAAATGCAGAATTTCATAATTACTTAATATGGTTAAATTTTTTTTGTATTGGGTTTGGCTCACATGTCAGGCTTCTGAGATCATTCAGTGTGTCTCCTGTCCTTCCTAGGTTTGTGATCTCCAGTCATGTGTAGTGCCAAGGACCAAGATCCACAGTCCACATTAGCTGCTTCTCCCTAAGTTGACATTAATTCATTAAACAACTTTCCTTTGTGACCAGAGTTTGTCATGTACCTTGCTGACAACGTGATACTATGCATTTGGGATTTCCCTCATCTATTAAAAAAGGGGGAGGGAAGAAAGAAAGAAAAGGACATTAGTGTGAAATGAGTTGTTTTGTGTGAACTCATGCTGACTCAGTTGTTTAACTGAATTCTTTCCAAGTCCCCGCGTCATAAGAAAACTACATGAAGAAGGCAGGGAATATACCTTATTTGTATGGAGTCAAATAGATTTTGAAGTCCCTAAATGTATAATAGATCACTTCCTTGAGCTGCAGATGAAAGTGAAGACAATTTCAAGGGCAAGTAAAAGGAGAAAGCCTGGCTCTTCTAAGCATGGTCCAATTCCTGAGAACTTCTCTAGTGCAAGGCAGTGGGGTTCCTCAGATTCTCCCAGGAAAGGTGTGGGTGGCTGGGTAAGGCTTCTCTCTTCATCCAGTCTCTTTCATCCTCCCCAAGCTCAGGGGCAGGAAGAAGGAAAAATAATAAACTGTATATTCATTCCCTCCAAAAAGCCTGTTACGTGGAAACTCTCTGAGAAATGCTTCAACAAAATTTATGAATGAAATTTTTTAAAAAAGCTATTTAGATGGATTTTCCAAACATCTTTTAGTGAGAAAGAGCGAGAGGAAAAAAAAAGACTCAATGCTAATACCCTTTCCATGAGCTCAGTCTATTTTGCTCTTGCCTCCAGCTGTTGAATGAGTTAGGGTCATATTTGGAAGGACAGCTCATTCTGCTTGGAAGGTCGTGCAAGGGAGTTCAGAAGAGGAGGGGCATGGAGATGCCAGACAGGAGGGTGAGCCAACAGACACATGTGGACAGGGCTGGAGCCAGCTTCTCTTACTCTTGGAATGTCACTGCCTGAAATGGAATCCAAGCATCCGGCCTCAGGAGTGCAGGAGGACCGGACTATGACCTCCCTCAAACCTGGCGGTGAACCCTCCTCGAAAGCACATTTGCTCAGGCTCCCTGCCCCTCAGGGGGGGCTTGGCTTTGAATTTAGATTAATTGAGAGCTCTGTTAATATAATTGAGTGCACCTTCCCATTCCTGCCATTTACAAATAAAGGGACATGTTAAATGTTTTCCTTTGATTAGCGTCTGCCCGAAAGTTTTAAGGTGTGATGAGATGTGGGTCATGGAAAGTTTTATGTTCTTCAGAGGAAGATGCAATATTCAATCAATATATTTCTCTTATCTTAACCTACGGTCTTATTTAAAGCAAATAACAAATGTCCAAAGACATCTGGCTCTCATTTCCTGGATAAAATGCTGAAATAAATTCTAGAAATACATAAACTTCTCCCTACAAATTAGCATAAGGAATAAGGCAATGATCCTTTCAAATAAGTATTTAGTACATAAAATATGCTGACCCCCATAAGAACACTTAGAAATAGTATCCTAGGACATAGAAAGAAATTGATTTAGCTCTCCAAAGACCCTCGCTATCCAGGAATGTATTAAATTATGGAAGAATTTGACACTGAGTCTATATGACTCCTTTGGAAAAGGGGCCTTTGACATCATCTATACTATTATTTTTTTTTAAATGACATCTATCTATTTTTAGTTTTTAGAGGAACCTCCATCTGTTCTCCATAGTGACTGCACTAATTTACATTTCCACGAGGGTTCCCGGTTCTCCATATCCTCACCATTATTCATTATTGCCTGTCTTTTGGATAAAAGCCATTTTAACTGGGGTCCAATTTCTAAGAACTTCTCTAGTGCAAGACGGTGCGGCTCCTCACGATGAGATGATATCTGATTGTAGTTTTGATTTGCATTTCTCTAATATTTAGTGATTTTGAGCATTTTTTCATATACCTGTTGGCCATTTGTATGTCTTCTTTTAAGAAATGTCCATTCAGATCTTTTGCCTATTTTTTAATCAGATTATTTGATTTTTTTTCCTGTCGAATTGTTTGAGCTTCTTACATATTCTGGTTATTAGTCACTTGTTAGATGGGTAGTTTGCAAATATTTTCTCCCATTCTGTGGGTTGTCTCTTCACTTTGTTGATTGTTTCCTCTGCTGTGCGGATGATTTTGAGCATTTTTTCATATACCTGTTGGCCATTTGTATGTCTTCTTTTAAGAAATGTCTATTCAGATCTTTTGCCTATTTTTTAATCAGATTATTTGATTTTTTTTCCTGTTGAATTGTTTGAGCTTCTTACATATTCTGGTTATTAGTCACTTGTTAGATGGGTAGTTTGCAAATATTTTCTCCCATTCTGTGGGTTGTCTCTTCACTTTGTTGATTGTTTCCTCTGCTGTGCGGAAGATTTTTAGTTTGATGTGATCCAATGCATCCATTTTTGCTTTGGTTGCCTGTGCTTTAGAGGTATTACTCAAGGAATCTTTGCCTAGACCGATGTCTTGGAGTGTTTCCCCAATGTTTTCTTCTATTAATTTTGTAGTTTCGGGTCTTAGATTTAAGTCTTTAATCCATTTTGATTTCATTTTTTATATGGCAAGAAATAGGGGTCCAGTTTCATTCTTCTGCATATGTATATCCAGTTTTCCCAGCACCATTTATTGAAGAAATTGTTCTTTCCTCAGTGTATGTTCTTGGCACCTTTGCAATCCCACTGCTGAGTACCTATCAAATTATGTGGCAAGTTATCTTCTTTTCTTTAAAAATTCTATTTTTTATTTTGTTTTTAATTGACATAACAATTGTATATATTTATGGGGTACAGTGAGATGTTTCGATACACGTATACAGTATGCAATAATCAAATGAAGGTAATTAGCATATCTGTCATCTCACACATTTGTCATTTCTCTGTGGTGAAAACATTCAAAATTTTCTCCTCTAGCTATTTTGAAATATACAATAAGATGTTGTTAACCATAGGCATACTACTGTGCCAATGGTTAACACCAGAACTTACTCCTCCTACCTAACTGTAACTTTGTACCCATTGACCAATCTCTCCCATTTGCCGTCTCTTCCTTTTCACAGCCTATTTTCCATTCTCTGGTTCCTAATCTGAGAAAAAAATGCTCCTGGCTCCTACCTTGCATACTTGTGAGTATTAAAGGTATCAGATACCACATATATGCACAGTTTCTGGGGCAGGAGATGCCCGCAGCAAACAGCAGCTAGTCATTCTTCTAGTTAAAGGATCAGACCATCAGAGAAGAAAAATTAAAAAAAAAAAAAAAAAAAGACCATCAGAAACAATGGCCTGGAGTATTGGCCTTGTGGCTGTCCTGTAGCTTCTGCTGCAGAAGCTCTTCTGGGGACAGCCCTCCTCAGTGAAACTGCATTGTAATGAGCACCTTTTGATACTTCGGTCACAAATTCCTGTTGAATTGACCCCACGCTGGGCCTGTTGTATGCTGACATCCATTAATCTTAAGAAATACTGTGCTGAATTTTAGAGATCATGGAAATCATCAATTCAAAGTAGTTTTCCTCCTGCCCATCTGGGATTTATAAAGCCTTCAGCCGTTCCTAAATGGCACAAAATGGTCTGACAGTGAGTGACTTCAGAGAACTCTGGCTCAGAGAAGGCTCCCGGAGTCCAGGAGAAGGTTGGAAAGGTGGGCCCATGTGAGATGTCTGCGCTTGTTTCTCCTGAGGTGAATGCCTTTGCTGATGATGTTTCCAGGCACCACAGGGCAGAGAGTCATTTTTGGCCATAGCCACTTCACTTAAGAGATATGAACTGAATTTAAATCCCAGTTATTTGAGGAAGTCCATCTCATGTTCCTTCCGGCCTCCCGCAGCAGCAGCAGCAGCAGCAACAAAAGGTGACGATAACATAAGGCGGGTAGAGAAGAAGATTCAGAAAATACTATTCTTTAACTTGGATTCTCATTTATGGAAATGAAAAAAGGAAACATTTCAAATTTTAACTTCCCCCAACTCCTGGACCTGCTTCTTTAAGGTTATAAAAATCAGAGGATTCCATTGGAGGGATAAATGTTTTGAAGAAGTAATCTATTGATCACTTCCTCTCACTTGACATCTTTAACTAGATTAAATCAATACATCTTAGTTTAGCAATGCGTCTGTAAAACAAAAAAAAATCAGTAACACAATTGGGTGTTGAGAAACATCTTAGGATAAAAGAATCCTGTAAACAAATTTCTTCTTAATCCCTTTTCCAATCTGTGAGCATTTTTGATTAAAAATCAAATGTGTATGGATACATTTGGGCACTTAAGTCATGGAAGTCAGGGCACGAAAGAATTCTTTTTTTCATTTCTCAGTGCATTTACTTGTCAACTAAGTTGCTCTAAATGATACCCATGAAAACAAAGAATCTGAGTTTTAAACAGCATGAGAGATTGAAAACATAACTATGTAAAACATCAAAAGTCCCCTCCACTTTTTAAAAGAACTTGCTTCATTCAAGCATATTTGGGAAATGGTACCCCTGCCTAATACATTTTTGTTAAATTAGCACAGTACCTACTTGTAGGTTTTATTCTTTGCAGTTCAATGAGTACAGTATTTCAACTGGAGAACTCCAAACAAACACAAAGGTTTTTTTTAACCCCTTCAGAGAAATCATTAAGGGACAATCACCACTTCTTCATTTTGATTGTCACCTGGATTCACAACTGTGCAACCAAAGATGGTTTCAGATGGACAGATGGCTCTGGTAGTTAGGAGGGATGGGGGTGGGAAAAGGAATAAATGAATAGTCTGTTTTCTGTGTAAGCAAATAATAGGGCAGAGGAAACAAAAGGAATGAGCCAGCCGCGGTTGAATCAGAGAGTCCCTCTAAACATACCTTGGCTTCCCCAGGCAGGGATCTACTTCCCCAATAGCCAGCTCAGCACACTCACGCCCAAGAGCCTAAGAATGCATGCCTCGCAGAGATCAGCAGTGCATTTCTGCCTGGTGCACACAGCGGTTGCTGAAACCTGCCAACGCTGTGTTTGTGATAAGCAGTAACGGAATGCTGAAAGAGTCGGGATGCTTGAATCACGATTGCTTTATTCGGTTGAATTGCCCATCTAGGACAATATTTGGTCAAGTGAACAGGGCATGCAAATACCTCGCTTCCCCTCCGTGAGGCGGGGAACTGAGAGCACGCTGGTCCTGGAAGCTTGGTGCGGAAAAATCCATTTGAATGCTTACTGCTGAATGCTGCAGGGCATCGTGAGGTTTTGTTTACTTTGTCTTACATGTGAACATCGCAGCTGTTTCTTTCAGTAAAAAGGGAGTAGGAGAATGTAGCAACCAACCCCACATTTTCCCCTCCTCCAAACGTTTGTGGAGCCCAACAGCTGTCTTTGCAAATCCTGTCACTCAGGATTGGAATGGTTCTACATAATCAAGAGTGGAGCCAGTGAGCGGTGGAGCTGAGATTGTTGGCTGGCTGGAGGTGGCAGGTGGAAACGAACTGTTCTTTTAATGGGCTCGCTTGGTCTGCTCTTGCAGGGGTTGACTCAAAAAAGAAAGAAAGAAAGAAAGCATTTAAAGGAGGCGATGGAGGGAAGTTGAACACACACGTCTCGTGTTTCATAGGTATAGATCTGAATGGCTGTGAAGCATGAGTTCATTGGATGTTAGAATTAGAACGGATTTGAGAGGTCCTCTTGTCTAGGAATTTTCAAATTATTTTTAGTAGCAGAAGTTTTTTTGTTTTTTGACTTTTTTCTTTTTTTTGCCACAAATGAAATTTTAGACCAGGGGTATTGTGTAATAAATGAAAATACCTGCATGGAATAAGCAGGAGCATCAATGGAAAAGTGGGCTGAGGATAAGAAAAGCAACCTCAATAACAAATGAACTAAGTTCTGGGAACACAGTAGGAGAAACGGGGACTGTGGCAAACTGGATGTGCTCCAAGAGGACAACTGCTATTGCCTTCTAGTACCGCCATGCACCGCGTAACAGTGTTTCGGTCAGCGACAGACTCCATGTGTTACAGTGATCCCAGAAGATTATAATACCATATTTTTATTGCACATTTTCTATGTTTAGATACAAGGAGTGGGGAACCTGCGACCTTGGGGCCACATGTGGCCTTCTGGATCCTTGAAGGGACTAGTTCTGTGAAGTTTTGGATTCAGTCGAGGGGCCGCACTTGGGGATCTGGAGGGCCACATATAAAGACACATTTCTCAGAACCCTGTCGCTAAGGAATGCATGAGTATATATTGCTGCCTTTGCCAGGCAGAGTTTCACTCATCCATTCATTCATTTAATAAATAGAATTTATTCAGTGTTTACTATATACTAGGTACTGTTTCAGGCATATACAAAACAGACAAGGTGCCTGCTCTCATAGTGCTTATATTCCAGGGAATGTAATATGCGGAAAGAGATGGGTAACAAAAAAGGGAATACATAAAAAACGTATATATTTGTAAGTAGCGAGAAGTGCCAAGAAGCAAGCAAGCAAAGCAAAGCAATGTAGGGACTGGGGACTGACTAGGAAAGGAGGTATTAGAAAGAACTGTTGGGGATGAATTTTAAGGGAATACCTTATATCAGAGAATTCAATGATGGGAGAAATAAACCATATGCAGATCTGTTGGTGGGGATGGAGTTGGAGAGGACGAGATAAGTGCTGTTAGAGCCTCCAATTTCTCAAGAGAAGCTGGAAGTTTTTATTTCCTAAAGTGAAGCCTTATTTTCAATTATCGGCAACTACTTCAAATAAAAAAAAAAATACAAGCCTCCTCAAATCACCCAACTTACAGGTGCCTGGTTTGTATACTCTCTTACACAGACCTCTCCCCCAACAAAGCAGAGGTTCTTCAACTGAAGCAAGGAGGGAAGGACAGGGACCCCGGCTGCTTTGGTTTACCACTCCCCACAACTGAGCAGAGATTGAAATTCTATTCAAATTCAATCTCTTCTGTTTATCCTAGGTAAGAGACCAGAAAGGTGAAGATCCTTGTCCAAAGTCATATAGGAACACACTAGGACAGGATTGAGGTCTTCCCACTCTCACTCAGCCCTTTTTTTCCTAAAAACCGTGTGCATTCACCATTTTCTTACACGCCCCAAAAGTGGGTTAGTCAGTAGAATCTACATGACCAAGGTTTAAATGCCAAATGAACAGCAACACAAACAGCAGCAATTTTCAATTAGGAATTTAAAGAAAACTTCTTTACATTTTCATAGAGTTCTGTCCCAATTTGCCCAGCCAATTTCTACCCTAGGGTAGAATTCCATGTCGTTAACAGCCTTAACATCTTTTCTGGGCTTTTTGCAAATATGAATACAGTTTAAGTCATTTACTCTCATCCAGTAGATTAAATCCCACAACAACAGAGGAGTCTGGAATACAGAAAAAAAAAATCCAAATTACTAATAAAGAGAACAAAGAAATCAGCTAAGTCTGAGCAGTTTCAAGAAGCATGCTGATTTTTTTTTTCAGTATGCACAGACTAGCGAGTTATCTCACATTCCGAGTTCATTTTCCACTCAAAAGTTAGGTCAGCCAGGATCTGAAATAACAGTCCTTGATTATCTCTTGGTTCAAAAAACAGAATACAACAGATTGCTTCTGCTCAGTCAACCAAGTTCTTGTTTTCCAGTTACCCTGACATCAAGTTCAGGTGGAGAAAGAATGTTTACATATCAAAGTGGATAAAATTTTATGCAGTAGGCCCTTCTTTTTCACTCTTTCTTCCTTTGCACAGGCTGTAGCCAGAACCAGGCTGGCTTCTGACTCTTTTAAAGGAATTTGACTTCTGGACTGGCTCCAAGACAAAATGCATATTCATCTTCCAGAACAGGTGCAAAACATCCCCTGTTATTAACAAGCTACAATGCCTCTCTTCTTCTCATTTCTTACATACAAACAGAATTTGTTTTTTACTCATATTATAGATATTGTAGTTGTTTTTTCCTAAAACATAAAGATTGAAGAAAGACAGAATTTTATTCAAAAGAATGGTTTTTTTGTATTTAGATTTTTCTTGGTCAGTGGTTATGAAAAGTAGAATTATGTCTCACTTATTGAAATCTTTTGAAATGCCATTAGACTTTTCCAAATCTTGCAGATAACTAACAATAAAGGAAATCGATAGCAATCTTCTGAGGCGAAAGGAGTTGAGCCAGTTAATGCGTCACTCATTTTGTTTAACCAATTAGAAGGTAGGAAGTTGTTAAATATTTGCTATAATTCATTCATGGGTAATTATATATGCTTCAGTGGACGATTTTACTTAATAAATATCAATAATCATGGCAATGTCACAGGAAGAAAAATAAAAACAAACTATAAAATTATAATTTAGGTGTTTCTGTTATTAAAAAGTATAGTGAAAAATTATCTGAAGATAAGCATGGACCATAGTTTAGACATGTTTCAGAAATATGTTTGTTTTTTATATCTGTGCTTTGGGATGATTTCAGTTCAAATAAATCTATGAATTATTTTATTAAGCATTTGCTCTAATTTAGTAGGTGTCTACAGTGGGGGAAGGTAGGAAAATGTGGGTACAATTTAAATATCTTACATGGTTGCCTGCAGTCTTCATAGAGATTGGACTAACCCATAAGATAATATATGTCATCAAGTATAAGATTTGTACTATGAAAATTCTAAAGGGCTAAAATTATTGGGGAACAGATCATAGAAAATGGAGATTCGATTAGGTCCAAAATTGTGGGTACAATTTGGATCTGTGAAGAGAAATTAAACCTGGCAAACAGACAAGCAATGGCAGAGACACAAAGTGGCAATGAATATGTGCTGTACAGAGAGAGAACCCTAGGTAGGGTGAGGAGACCAGAGGAGAGGTGATGCATGAGTTGTGTTAACAAGGCATGCCCATATTATGGAGAAACTTGAATCCTGGGAAGAGAATCTTGGTCTTGTTCTGAGAAGCACTAGAAAAACATTGCTGGATACTTTGAAAAGATTACACTTATGGTGGTATGCAAAAGAAATGTGAGGGAAGATAGGATCAAAATGTCAAGAATTGCCTAGGGACTTAGTACAGTATTCCTGTCCTAGTGGTCCAAAAACAATGGTAGCAGAAGGAAAAGACATCTAAAGAAAAAGGATGTAGTATGATGATTGACTCCATCATACTTTTTTTAACAGGTAGGAATTGGATACCTCTGTGTGTTGTGGGTACAAACCTCCAGTACCATCCCTGCCCTCACAGGGTGTAGACTCTAGGAGATCAACCAGGACTGAGTTTGAAACCTATGTGTGGATTTCTTAGCAAAGCGTCATCCTAAGACAATAAATTAAAACATTTTGGCCATTTGTCTATCTTCTTTTGAGAAGCTCCTGTTCATATCTTTTGCCCACTTTTGAATGGGGTTGTTTGATTTTTTTCTTGCTGATTTGTTTGAGTTCTTTGTAGATTCTGGTTATTAGTTCTTTATCGGATGTATAGCTTGAGAATATATTCTCCCATTCTGTAGGTTGTCTATTTGCTCTGTTAATTATTTCCTGTATTGACTATTAAATTGGAACTAACTGATGAGCACACATGTGCTTAGAGGGAAGTAAATCTCAAAGGAAATCAAGTAGGGGTTGGGGTAGAGGAGGGGATGGGTGAAAACCTACGTTAACAGGCACGATGAACACTATCTGGGTGACGGCACAGTTTTAACCTGGACTCAAGCATTACAAGAGCAATTCATGTAACCAAAAACATTTGTACCCCTATAACACTTTGAAAACAAACAAACAAACAAAAAACATTTCACAGGTGTATAGATTGCTCTTTTATCATTAGAAACCCTGGTCAACATGTAGGAAAACAACTGAAGAGTAAGCTTGGTGAACCTGCATCTCAATCAGTTTTGGCAATGGCTCAATCGTCACCTCTGAACTCCCAAAGGCCCACCCCCAAATCCCAGCCATCCATTGACATCAAAACTGGTGGGAAAAAGCTCTGGACTAGGCATCATAAGTCTTTTGATGGAATCTGGCTTAGTAGTTTGATTTGAGGAAGTCATTTATATTCTCTGATTCTCACTCAGCTTCTTCATTTATGAGACTAACACTACCTGCCAGGCAAACTCAGCAAATTATTGCAAAGATCAAAGGTGAAAATAAATATTAAGGCCACTATGGCATAATGATGATGGTGTGGGAATGGAGGGGAATAAAGAACTCCACTGGGGTAATTGTTTGCCTTGTCCTAGTTATCACAGTGTAATTTTTTTTAAAGATACATAAGAATCATTCTCATGCTGGGAAATTCAAACCTTGATCTAGAAAAATGTCCCAATCTAAAGAAATAGCTCTTGTCTAGTTAAATGTTGGTTAAATATTTTTGCTGGGAAGTATCTTTTCTAATTCCAAATGAAAACTTACATGAGCCTTCAATATATACAACAACAAAAAAAGTGAGTCATTTTCATATAAAGGGTTTTTAAATGATTTATAATATTTACTTATTATAAAGTCAATCAGTGAGAATAATGAAGTTTTTATGATTAACACAATATTAGAGATAAGAATCTTGCATCCACTTCAACCTCCAATTTTAGATGTTTTTACTTTGCATGGTGTCAAGACAATTCTGATTTGCACAGATAAGTAGTTACAAATGGTAATTATTTTTATCAGCTTACCTTGAATTCTCTGAAAAACCTTTAAATAAACAGAATGAACAGGAAAAGCTTTGCTTCAATGTCTCTGCACAAGAAAAGTTAACTGATAACACAAATTAGCATGTAGAGTGAGAATGTGTGGTAAATTTGCTATACATTGCATTGACATATGCTTCTTTTTATTAAAATATTTTTAATAGTGAAAAATATTTCAACAAAATTTGAATCAAACATTTATGGAACCTCTGAAAGAACTCTCTGGAACCTTAAGTGTCTGCAGAATTGTGGTCAAAGCTAGCCACCACATGCATTGAGCACAGAGTACTGTTCTAAGCACTACTGTGGTTTCTTTCTTAACCATCGTAAACACTTCATGAGGAAGGTGAAGACCCTGAGACACATAGAGGTCTAGTAATTTTCCATAAAGCATATAGTTGGTAAACAGCTGAGGCAAGATTCAAACCCAGGTTGTTTTTGACTGTAGCATGTCCTTGAATACTGAACCTGAAGGAAGAGAATAGGTTCACCGTCTGGCCGTACAACTTCCTAACCAGGCAGTTTCAGTTTTCACACCTAGCAAACACAGATTGGTTGTGAAGCTTAGTTATGCTACTACCTGGAAACCTTGGCATTTAAAAACTGTCTAATAAATGTTTGCTGATGGAATTTACCCCATAAATGACTCCCATTGCAAATACATCTATGCAGCGATCATCCAATATAGGAGTTGGCAAACTCCAGTTTGCAGGCTATATCTGGCCCACAGCCTGTTTTTGTAAATAAAATTTATTGTAATACGCTGCAATGAACTGAACATTTGCGTTCTCCTCAAAATTCTTATGTTAAAATTCTAATCTCCAATATGACGATATTAGGAGGGGAGACTTTGGGGAGGTAATTAGGTCATGAAGGTGGAGCCCTCATGAATGAGATTAGTGCCTTTATAAAAGGAGGCTCCAAAGAGCTCTCTTGCCCTCTTTCTGCCGTGAGAGGATACAAGAAGATAGCAGGTCCATAACCAAAAAGAGGGCTCTCACCATACCCCAACCATGCTGGCACTCTGATCTAGGACTTCCCAGCTTCCAGAACTGTGGGAAATAAATTTCTATTGCTTATAAGCCACTCAGTCTATGGTAGTTGGTTATAGTAGCCTGACTTGAAATGACACATACCTACACGTATTCATCTACGTCATCTATGTGTGGTCCATGGTGGCTTTCTCTCTAAAATGGCAGAATTGTATAGTTGTGATGGAGAATGTATGACTCACAAAGTCTAAAATATTTACTATCTGGCCCTTTACAGGAAAAGTTTGTCAACCCTTGATCTAATGTAATGACTGTATTTTCTATCAACTTCCCAGAACATCAAACCATCTCGGGTTGCAGTTCAGATATGTGCTGAAGGAGAAGGCAAGGAGCTCGTGTGAAGTCAGAACTGGTGAGGTTGTTTTGGTCTCCGTGCCATCATCCCAACTGCTCAGGGTCAGTATACTGACACTTTTGGGTTTGCATTAATTTTTTTAGCGTGTTTTATACATCATAAAACATGGTCAAGTTTATTAAGAGAAACTTAAAACAAGTTGGGATTAAGAAACTCAATCTACTCATGGGTCAGAAATGATTTAATATTTTAATAATGGTTTTTAAAATTCTAGAATGGATTTTTTTTTAAAGGAAAAGTTTAGGCTACTCTCTGCCATGAAGAAAAACCAAACAAAAGAAAATAGCATTAAATTGGATGTTACTTAAATTAATTACTTCCTTGGAGTTTAAATTGTAGTTTATGGAATTTCTTTTCTGTAACTTAAAAAATAATTTAGGAGAGGTAGGAAAGTGTTTCAGGTACTATATTTTATTCCACCAAGAGGACAGGGTCTTTCCCACAAATTTCATAATTATATTTGTTAATTCAAATCACATGGACAGTTTCAGGCCTCATCCTCCAATTTAATAACATATTTGAAAATTGTTAACAGTCAATTATTTTCTTCCCAGAGATATGGGAATATATTAGATTCAGGAACTCATTAGAAAGTGAACATTTGAAAAGATCAGTTATCTTTCCCCTGCTTACAATCTTAGCTGTTCCTATGGGCAAAGTTTCCTCTATTTATAGAAATATGTTTGAGTTTAGAATATGAGAGTATAATATTAAGTTGTAAGTATATAAGGCAGCAACTGAAAATTTGAGTATAGAAATTTCTGCCGTTCATTCATTTAACAAATACATATTGAGCACTGATGATGTATCATCAGGCATGGTACTAGCCACTGGTAATACATCACATCGAATAGAGACCTGGTATCTGCCCAGATGGAGCTGGGGAAGGGAGATAAGAAATAACACTTAAAAAAATAAATTATGATAAGCACTATAAAGGAAACGGATAGGTGAAGTGTTAGAGAAAAATGAGAAGAACCAACTCAAATGGACCACGGTGGTAGTGGGGGTGGGTAGGAGGCGATATCTGGATGTGCAAAGGCCTGGGGACATGGATTAGTTTAGAGTGTTCGGTGAACTGAGAAGAGTACAGTGGGATTGGAGAAAGAGGAAGAAGGAGAGGTTAGAGATTGCACACAGGGTCTCTTAGGCCATGTCGAGAGAGAAGAAGTAGTTAAGGTTTTATATTTTTTAAAAACGAAAACATATAGTCTCACTTATTAAAAGAGAAACCAATACGAAGTTTTCTGGATGAACATTTGATGTCTTTTTTGAGGGACATTGTTTTTCATTGATTTATCTTTGAAATCTCCAAGGGAAGGGTAGTGATTGTATATAATATGACATACTCTTTTGTGGATAATTATATAATATTAATAATACCATTAGAGTAAAGCATTTAGAGAGAGGAGGCAATTTTACTCTTTTCAATCTGGAATTTTTGGTAGATAAAAATAAAACATTTCAAGCTGTCTCCAAATGCATTGCTATTGCTGCAGAGATTCAAATTGCTGTCCTTTCTCCCTTTGACAAAAGATTCATGTCATAATTTATCACACTAAAGAAACACATTCATGTAAACCCTGCATATTGCATTCCTGAGATATCACAAGCATCAAAAGAAAGTCATTAATGGAGAAATATATATATTTTATATATACACATACAGATATATAGAGATAATATTTAACTTTCTAAACATCTACACAGTGTGGCAATTTGTGATAGAACAATAGAGAATTTGACAGAGAATTACAGCTTCTGAAATATTAGTGTTTTACAGATGATAATTTATGACACTGCCACTTAGTATGCATGACAATATGATCTCAGCAGGTATTCCAGGCCAGATTGAAATATAGGAAATTCTTAATAGACTGATAAAATGATGAAGATGATGGTGATTAGAACAAAAGTCAGTTCTAAGCAGCTGGGCAGAAAAGAGAGGTCAGGATTTAATGACCTTCTAGAGCCAAGAAGGTAACTGAGTACCTTTTTGGTAGTGGGTTACTTTACTTTGAAGGGCTTGGTTTTGAAATACTAGATGCTAAGCATGTATCTCCCTAATATCACCAACCATCAAATAGGATCAGTACATAAATGTGAAAGATAGTGTTTCAAGTTGTATAGTTTCTACCCACAATTTCACTAGTGGGTGGAAAAGCCTGGGTTGATTATTTAGAAGACTGAATTCCTATTACCGTAAAACTGATATGAAGAACAGATTATATGTCCTTTCTAAGTGTGCTCTTCTGGGAGATCCTGTGTGATGATTTGGAAAGAGAAGAATGAAGAGTCAGAAGACTTAATCTTGCTTACCAAAGCAATGGGTGAAGGGGAGGGTATTTGAGGATATTCTATACTTGGTTTCATATAAAAGCAACTCCATATTAAAGCATTCTTCCCTTTCCTTAAGATTATAAGATGTGATTAGAAAAATAGAAGTCTTATAAGGAAAACAAGGCAAGTAAGTAAGCCTCAGCCAGTCAAGACTTTTCTTGTCCCCAACTGTACACTGTCGCTTGTTGGTTACAAAATTTATAAATACGCCTGCTTACCAGACATCTCTTTTGGGTGTCTCACAGACACTCAATGTGTGTTCAACTGAATTTGTTTCTTCTCCTTCTCATAATAAATAACATCATCATCTCTTTTATCGCCAAACCCCCAAACCTGGGATCGATTGATTTATTGATTGATTTTCTTCTTGTCCAACCTCCACATCTAAACCCAACACAAATGCTGTAGACTCAATTTCCTTAATATACCCTACAGCCATACACCTGTTCTATTTCTGTTGCCTCTGCCTTGATTCTGGTCCTTATTTCTTCAAAGCAGATTTACTGCAATAATTTTCTAAGTGGTCTTCTTTGTCCAGAACTAGCTCTTACAAATCACCCTCTTCAATGCTGGCGGACTCAACTTCCTATACTAGAGGTTTGACCAAATTTAACCCTTGTTAAGAATTTTTTAATGTTTTCTAGAGGTTTCAAGATACGGTATCTTAGTTCACATGATTTTTATTCTCTAGCCCTGTATCAATCAAGCCCCATTATCTTATACTTCTCTACGTGTCCTTTACTCCATCTGCATCAGACTGTTCCATGTTTTCACACTTTCATCCATGATCCTCACACAGTCTAGAAAATTCTTTTCCCCACTGTATGTTTGACTAAGTTCTTCGTTCTTCAAACATCAGCTCTACTGCCAACTCTTTGCAGAAGACTTCCTGATGCCTATTTATTTAAATGTCCCTTTAATAATAGTACCTGAAAGATAGCACTTAACAAATAGATTTTAAAAATTAATAATAAAAGGATGGCAAAAGATATACCATGGAAACAATAACTAAAAGAAAGCTGGAGTGACTATATTAGTATACGATATTTTATAGCTCCAATACTTAAAGTTGGAAATTTTGACACCTCAATCTCTGTAATTGATAGCAAAAGTAGACAGAAAATCAGGAGGACATAGAAGACTTGAGTAACACTATCAACCAACTTGACCTAATTAACATTTATAGAACATTTCATCCAACAACAGGAGAATACACATTATTTTCAAGAACACTCAGTAACGTAGACAATATTCTAGATCATAAAAACAAGTCTCAATAAATTTAAGAGGATTAATGTTAAACAAAGTATGCTCTCCTACCATAAGAAAATGAAACTAGGACTTGATCACAGAAATATATCTGCAAAAACTCCAAATATTTGGAAATCAACCCATAGGTTAAAGAGTAAATCACAAAGGATATTAGAAAGTGCTTTGACCTGAATGGGAATAAAAATACAATATATCAAAATTTATGGAATGCAACTAAAGCAGTGCTTAGAGAATTTATTAATATAATATCAAATGTTTATATTAGAAAAGAAGAAGGATCTCAAATCAATGATCTCAGCTTCTACCTTAGGAAACTAGAAAAATAAGAGGATATTAAGCAAAAGGAAAAAAAAATAATAAAAATAAAAGCTACCTTTATTGAACACTTACCAGGCATTGTCTTAAGTACTTTATGCTGTATTTTTTCTAATCTGGTCATAACCTTGTGAGTTAGTCAAGAATATTATCCCATATTTCAGATGAGGAAATTGAATCTTGCTGATGTTCTGTAACTTCTCCAAGTTTATGTAGTTAGCCAAGAGCCAGAGTTATATGATTTGATCTGAACTCGGATGTCTATGCTATAGTAACTCTAACATCCTGCAGATTGATATTTATACTGTTAGGCATATTTTAATAACTTCAAGTTTGATCTTTCTCTATTTTATATATATTGTATATTTTATAGATATATGTATATATACAATGCATATGAGTGTATATATAATGTATACATACATGAATATGTGTACACATACATGTACATTAAATCTTTGTTAACCTAGAACCAAAAGGCCATTCTCTTTAGAGACCAGACATTGCTATCATCATCTCTGAAAATTGTTCCATCAATGAAATGATCCACCATGAAGGACATTTGTGGAAAGTCTGTGGCTAGAGCCCGTGAATAATTTCCACTTGTTCCTGCCAGTCTTTCAAGCTATGTGCTCTTGAGTCACAAAGACATGGGTGAACAGCTGGGAGTATTACAATGTACTCCATGGCCACCGTAACTCACTCAAGTGTTAATATCTCCTCATAAAGATAAACCCAGCCTCTCTAAGACATTAGGAAATCAAACCTGTGTTTTTATATGAGAAACCAAATGCATGTCTCTCTCTCTCCAAGCACAAAGTAATGAACCACACTGGATACCTGATTCCTATTTTCAGGATCGCTATACAATTATTGTCTATCTTGGGAAAATCACTTGATTTTCTAGATCCTTAGTTTTCTCAGTAGTCAAATGGAAGCAAGGAAGATCTCTAATGTCCACTCCTTGTTTACTGTTTTCTATACCTTCTCTCCTACACAGTTGATTATTTTAACTGCCTTATCACCATGGCTCCTGCAGGATCAGTTCCCAACGTCCATGAAGGTAAAAATCAGATCACATTATTCACCTGCTCCAAATCCCTCAATGGCTTCCTATTTTACTAAAATAAAAACTGAAGTCCTTACAATGATCTCACAATATAATTTCCCCCCATCCCACTTTCCCAGTTCCCATTAATTCTCCAGCTTAATCTACTCTCTTTCCCTCTTTATTGGTCTGCTAAGACTGTCATGACAAAATACTGCAGACTGGGGGGCTTAAACAACAGAAATTTATCGTCTCACGGTTCTGGAGGCTGGAAGTCCAAGATCAAGGTGTCAGTAGATTTCATTTCTTCTGAGGGCTCTCTCCTTGACTTGTAGACAGCGCCTTCTTACTGTATCCTCACGTGGTCTTTCCTCTGTGTGCAAACATGCCTGGTGTCTTCATGTGAGTCCAAATTTCCTTTCCTTATAAGGACACCAGTCAGATTGGATTAGGGCCTAACCTAAAGGCTTAATCATCTCATAAAAAGTCCTGTCTCCAAGTACAGTCACATCTGATGTACTAGGGGTTAGAGCTTCAATATATGAATTTGGGGAGGGACATAATTCAGCCCATACAAAGGAAATGAACAGAAACTTTTCAAAAGAAGACAGAATAATGGCCAGAAAACATATAAAAAAATGCTCAACATCTCTAATCAT